>NC_134357.1:237478189-237778189 GCF_048569485.1 Anomaloglossus baeobatrachus | reverse complement strand
GTTTCGGGGTATTTGCCCCTCATCAGTGAGGAGTAGGAAACTGGCTAATGGGAGCAATGCCTAGTAAAGACTACATAGGTAAGGATGGTTGACCTCGGGGAGATCAACATCTAACACCGCGGAGACACCATCACGTGTTTCTCAACGCAGTGACACTAGAACATATTTTCCCTTATCAGTGTGTAGTAGGAAACTGGCAAGTGGGAGCAATGCCTTGTTTTGTATTTTCCCAGGGGGCATTGCTCTAGAATCACTGCGTTGAGAAACACGTGATGGTGTCTCCGCAGTGGTGGATGTTGATCTCCCTAAGGTCAATCATCCTTGCTCACATAGTCTTTTACTAGGCAATGCTCCCACTAGCCAGATTCCTACTCCAAACTGATGAGGGGCAAATACCCCGAAACGGCTGTCTGTGGATGGATACCATGTTTGGCATAGGTGGTCTCCTTGACTGGAGACTGCCCTTCCCGTGGTTGTTCCTTCCCGGTGAAAGACCTGGCTAGTTACCTGCCAGCGTTGAGAAACATGTGATGGTGTCTCCGCAGGCCTTCTTGCTTTGAATATTTCCCAGGGGGCATTGCTCTAGAATCACTGCGTTGAGAAACACGTGATGGTGTCTCCGCAGTGGTGGATGTTGATCTCCCTAAGGTCAATCATCCTTGCTCACAGGATAAGGTCAAAACTGTTTAGCCACACAGCAAAATCTATCCAAGAGGATAATATGTATCTGAAAGGTTAAATGAATTTATGTATCATAGCACAAAAATATGAGGAAAACAAGGAAAATGAGTCTATGTACAAGCCAAAGTTAATAAACTTGGTTTTAGTACCTGTAGACGTGAGAAAAAGCTCAATTGATCAATGCTGTTAGGCTATAGTATGATTTGTACATCAGAGAAACTAATGAAAGAAAATAAAACACAATGTCAGAGGAGCCACATGAAAAAGGATGTTAAAGGACCACTATAGGAATCATGGTAAGGGTAAAGAAAAGAAAAATATATTACCCTCTGACCCGATATCACATCATGTTTCATAAGTAAAGTATATGATAGTCTCAGCAGGGTCTCTGTGTAGGTAATATACAGACTATTAGATGCACGGTGAATAGTAGGAGAAGGTGGTATATGGAGGAATGTTATACAAATACCTTTAAGTGGAGTGGTTCTAGGGCCAGTGCAAGATCATTAGCAACGGTGGCAGCGGTGACGTCACCGCTTATAACCCGCAGCCTCTGCTCACTCACTGAGTGATTAGACTGCACGGGAGCAGCAGCATCTTCCTCCCATGCTGTGCTGTCTGATGTAGCAGAGCTGCATGGGTTGAAGGAGAAAGAAGACAGAAGACCAGGATCGTGGAGGGGTGACAGGGAGTAATCAACATGGAATCTCTAAGTGTGTCTATGTATTTATTTCTATTAAAGTATTTTTTCTCTGTGTGGTGTCTTTTTTTAAACCCTTTATTGGACATTCTTAATGGCCGGGTCAAACTTGCCTGACATTAAGAATCTCTGGCTTAATACTAGCTAGAAAAACAAAGCTAGTATTAACCCCTTATTACCCAGCATGCCACCCGTCACCAGGGCCACTGGAGAGTTGGATACTGCACCAGAAGATGGCACTTCTATGAAAGCGCCATTTTCTGGGGCGGCTGCGGACTGCAATTCGCAGCAGGAAGGGGGGGGACAAAAAGCTTGGGCCAACCTGCGCTGCGGATTCCAATCCCCAGCTGCCTAGTTGTACCTGGCTGGACACAAAAATGGGGCGCAGCCCATGTTGGCTTTTTTTTTAATTATTACATTAAATAATTTAAAAAAGGGCTTCCCTACATTTTTATTTCCCAGCCGGGTAGAAATAGGCAGCTGGGAGTTGGGGGCAGCCCGTATCTGCCTGCTGTACCTGGCTAGCATACAAGAATATGGCGAAGCCCACATCATTTTTTTTTTTATTTTTTTTTGGCAAAAAAAAGGCTTCCCTGGATTTTCCATTGCCAGTGAAGGTAACACCAAGCAGTGGGGGTTGGCAGCCAGTAGCTGCTTGGATTACCCTTAGCTAGCAATACAAAAAATGCAGCGGAAGCCCACGCATTTTTTTTTAATTATTTATTTAAATAACTAAAAAAAAAAATGGGCTTCCCTGTATTTTGATTGCCTGACATGACAGTGCTGTAAAAATAAATTATTAAAAAAATGACGTAGCGCCCCGCGGTATTTTTGATTCTCAGCGCAGATAAAGCAGACGGCTAGGGGCTGCCACCCCCATCTGCCTGGCGGTACCTTGGCTGGCAATCAAAATACAGGGAAGCCCATTATTTTTTTTTTATTTAAAAAAATAATTAAAAAAAAAAAAAAATGTGTGGAGTCCTGCCGTATTTTGTTCGCCAGTCAAGTAAAGCCAGGCAGCTGAGGACTGCGATTCTCAGCAGCCCACAGCCACCCCTGGAAATGACGCATTGTTTCTTAGCGCCATTTCCAGGTGTTTTACCCGGCTCATCCAGCGGCCGTGATGGCGGAGGCTCGCTGGGTAATAAAAGGGGTTAATACCAGCTTTGTATTCTCAAATGGTACTAAGCCCGAAATTCATGGTGTCATGCCAAGTTTGACACGGCCACCATGAATTTCTAGGAAACAGTAAAAAAGACAACAGAGAATTTTATTTTATTAGAAATAAAACAAAAAACATTTAGAGACTCCATCTTTATTATAAAAAAAAAAATCCTTAGTCCGATGTAATCCACAGGGACAGCAATGTCAACTCTGCTTCATCACTGTTCACAGACAGTCTATACACAGTGAGAAGCAAAGAGCAAAGTCAACTCTGCTTCATCAATGTTCAGAGACAGTCTATACACAGTGAGAAGCACAGAGCCATGTCAGGTCTGCTGCATCGTTCTGGACAGAGCGATGCAGCAGAGGCTGACAGTGACGGGATGATTGCACTTGCGTCTCGCAGTGCATCACCCCACTCTCCCGACAGCAGCGCCTCAGCTGTGGAAATACATACAGCTGAGCCGCTGCCGTCGGGAGATTGTGCGCCGTGATGCGATAACACTCGCATCACGGGGCGCCAGGACTTGTGATGATGTCATACTCACATGACCAGTCTGTAGCCAATGAGGTAGTACAACATTTACACATGACTGGGTATGACATCACGGTCATGGCAGGTCCTTTTAGCCAGAGGAGCTTACCAGGGGGAACAGCAATGATCAGATGGACGCGTTAGCAGAAGCGCTGGAAGACAGAGTCTGCAGGACGTTGCGGGACCTGTAAGTATTATCAGAATGTTTTTTTAATAACGTGCTTTTTTTTTTTTTTCAACAGCTCATGGACCCGAACGGTTACACGAACTGTAACACGAACGTCCCAGAAAGCTCAGCTCGTGTGCACGAACACTATGTGTTCAGTACGGACCCCAAACTTTACAGTTCGGGTTCGCCCCTCCCTAGCTGTCAATCCATGAGAACAGCATTCAAATGGAACAGATGCCGATGCACATGATCGATTGTGGGGTGCCATGGCATCTGGGGTTTTTCTGAAGGCCCCCATAAATGCCATACGGGTACTCCAATGAAGCCAAGCCACAGACTGTGCTTCATAGAAGTCCAAGATTCACACTATATATTGCAATACTCAAAAAACCTTTAACAAAATGCAAATAATGCAAAATGCGAAACATAGGCCTGAATATCAGACTGCACGGAGATCTACTAAAAAGATGAATAGAAGCAGCCAATTGTCATTCTATTCACAGATTTCAAGGGGGAATAACAGAGGATCCGCACAACACAGCGGTCTAACAGGGTAATGTACTAAAATAGCCAAGTCAGAAGCGAAGACCGGTCCCTGAATGATAGTCAAATACTGTTACTGTTCTAAATGTTAAAGAGTAAGCATCGCTTTAACTTTTATTACGTAATTCAATAGTACACATGAAATATTATATATATATATATATATTGTGAGACTGTGACCGGGGTTATCTATGACGGCCGGTATGTCTCGCCCCGGTTGTGCTCACTCCATGATAATCCACTATAGGGTTAATGCTGTTTTCCCTACAGGCTGAAGGGAGGGATAAATAGATTCAGGAACAAGGGCAGGTGTGCCGGGTGTGAGGGGGTGATCACATCTCCCTGAGTTCTCTGCCGGAAAGGCACATATGTAATATTGTGGACTTTTTCTTTGGAATAAACCGTGTGCTGTGAACCTTGGTGCCTGGATCCCGTGTCTTCTGCAGCGCAGCCGACGACGCTACCTCACATATGGTGGAGAATGCGGGCATGACAGCCGGTGAGGTGTAGCATCCATTCCTGGTGACCCAGTAGCACATGTCCTGGATTCGAGCGGCTATACTACAGCCCAAACCCGGCGACGCCATGGAGGACATACTAAAGCATTTGGCTCAGGCTAATGCACAGCAGCAACAGACCAATGCACACCTGCTCCAATCCTTGCAAATGCAGGAAAAAAAATTCCAAGAACAGATGGATCAGGCCAATGCACGTCAGCAGCAATCCTTGCAAGTGCACCAAGAACAGATGGAGCAGGCCAATGCACGTCAGCAGCAAGCCTTGCAATTGCAGGAAAAAAGGCACCAAGAACAGATGGTTCTCCTGGCCAAGTCGATCCGTGCCGGACCGGCAGCAACAACCCCGGGATCGGGTGATGACGGCAGCGTCCGGAAAGCGGTGAGACAAGCGTTGCAAAAGATGACCCCGGGTGATGATGTGGAAGCGTTCCTGGCGGTGTTTGAACGGGTGGCCGAGCGGGAAAAGCTGCCGACCCCGCAGTGGGCTGAGGTATTGTCACCTTATCTGACGGGGGAACCCCAAAAAGCATACCTGGACCTCTGTACCGAGGACGCCATTGACTATGTGACCCTGAAAGCCGAAATACTGGCTCGGTTGGGGGTGAATACCTATGTACGGGCTCAGCGGGTAAATCAGTGGTTCTTTGAGGAAGCCAAACCCGTACGCTCCCAGGCCTATGACTTGTTACATCTTGTAAAAAAGTGGTTGCAGCCTGACACTCTGAGCCCGGCGCAAATGGTGGAAAGGGTAGTAGTGGATCGTTTTGTGCGCACTTTACCCGTCACCGTTCAACGGTGGGTCGGACAGGGTGACCCGAGTACCCTGGACCAATTAGTGTCCCTGGTAGAGCGGCATGTGGCTACGCAGGACTTGATACGGGACACTGAGACTTTGCGTACCGCCCGGCGGTTCGGCCCCTCCAAGCCTAGGGCCAAGGACCCACCGCTGACACCGGTGCGGGAGTCCGCTACCGTCCCGTCTGAAGCTGCACCCTCCGTCCCTGAGGTCCGGAAAACTATGTACCCTAAACGACAACTCGTCAAGGGGGTGTCCTTCCCTATTAGATGTTGGCGGTGCCAGCGGGTGGGACATATGGAAGCCCAGTGTCCACTCACCACGGAGCCCATGGATTGTGGGGTTACCCGGCGGGGTTCAATGTATGCTCAGGTGGTGTGTACCGCTGACCTGGTCTACCCAGAGACTGAGCCCCACTTGTGCCAAATTCAGGTGAATGGATGTCCGGTTACAGGCTTGTTGGATTCCGGAAGCTTAGTGACCCTTGTGCGATCAACCCTAAGGGCTAAAGTAAAGGCCACCGGACGTACCGTGGGGGTGGTTTGCATACATGGGGACCGCCGAGACTATCCCACGGGGATAGTCACCATCACAGCACCTTGCGGTCAGGTGCAACATGAGGTGGGACTTATTAATACTCTTCCCTATGATGTGATCCTAGGAAGGGATCTGCCCTATTTTTGGACTTTATGGAAGGGACCTCCTAAGTCCCCTCAGATATTGGTCAGTCCGGGACCTGAGCCCTACAATCCTGAATCCGGGACGCCTGCCGTAGGGGTCCCCATGATAGGGACAGGATGTGAACCTGATAGGTCGCCCCTAGAGGTATTGGCAGGAGAGGCTGAGACGGTCGAGCCCATCCCAGAGTTGGAGGCGTCCCCGGATACGTTTGGGACAGCCCAACTCCAGGACCCTACATTAATACATGCCCGGAGTCGGGTGACAGTAGTTGACGGGGTGGCACAGCTGCCTGGTGCCCAGGTAAGATACCCCCATTTCGCTCTTAAGCAGGATTTACTCTACCGGGTAGATGAAATACGGGGCGTAGGGGTAGAGCAGTTGGTGGTGCCCCAGCCGTATCGCCGGCGGGTCCTCGACTTGGCTCATAAACACCTGATGAGTGGTCACCTAGGGGTCAAGAAAACGCAGGAGCGAATATTGCAAAGGTTCTATTGGCCCGGGGTCTTTGGGGAGGTAAAACGGTTCTGCGAAACCTGCCCGGAGTGTCAGCTTACCGCACCCCTGACCCACTTTCGCAGTCCGTTGGTACCGTTACCCATTATAGAAGTCCCTTTTGAACGGATAGGGATGGATCTGGTGGGGCCCCTCGTAAAGTCTGCTCGAGGGCACCAGCATATCCTAGTGATCGTTGACTATGCCACCCGGTATCCAGAGGCGATACCTCTCAGACATACTGCAGCCAAGCTTATAGCTCGGGAGTTGTTTGCTGTGTTCTGCCGGGTGGGGTTGCCCAAGGAGATCCTTACGGATCAGGGGACCCCATTCATGTCTAAAGTGACCAAAGAGCTATGCCGGCTACTCCAGATCAAGCAGTTGCGTACGTCTGTGTATCATCCTCAGACGGATGGTTTAGTGGAACGATTCAATAAAACCCTGAAAACCATGCTCAAAAGGGTGATTTCCAAAGACGGGAAAGACTGGGATATGATGCTTCCCTATTTGATGTTTGCCATACGAGAGGTGCCACAGGCATCCACGGGGTTTTCGCCTTTTGAATTGTTATACGGGCGACATCCCCGGGGATTGTTGGACCTGGCAAAAGAAACCTGGGAGCAGGAGCCCACCCCCCATAAAAGTGTGATTGAACACATTTTGGGTATGCAGAACCGCATAAGCGCGGTCATGCCAATTGTGAAGGAGCATTTACAGGAGGCTCAGGCCGCGCAAAGCGGCCGCTACAATAGACAAGCCACCGTGCGGACCTTTAAACCCGGGGATCGGGTGTTGGTATTGATCCCCACGGCGGAGAGCAAATTCCTGGCTCAGTGGCAAGGCCCCTACGAGATAAAGGAAAGAGTCGGGGTGGTTAACTATAAAGTATTGCAGCCCGGTAGGCGGAAACCTGAACAAATATACCATGTCAACCTATTAAAACCTTGGCAGGAACGGGAAAACCTGATGGCTGTTTTTTCCCCACCTCCCTCCTCTTCGGGTCGTTCACATCCGGCTCCAGCGACCTCCGGAGGGGACGAACCGGAAGTAAGGATTGGAGAAGCCCTCACCAAGACACAGAGGCGAGAGGCCAGACGGTTGGTTCAGCAGAACCCCGATGTCTTCTCCGAGCTGCCCGGTAGGACCAGTCTGATACGACATGATATTGTCACCGAGCCCCACCTGAAGGTACGCCTGAAGTCATACCGGGTACCGGAGGCTCGACGACAAGCCATATCAGAGGAAGTAAAGTCAATGTTACGCCTGGGGGTCATCGAAAAATCCCGGAGTGAATGGGCTAGTCCGATTGTCCTAATACCAAAACCCGATGGCTCCTTAAGGTTCTGCAATGACTTTAGGAGATTGAACGAAATATCCAAGTTTGATCTCTACCCCATGCCCCGGGTGGATGAGCTGATTGATAGGCTGGGACAGGCGCGATACTTTACCATGCTCGACCTGACCAAGGGGTACTGGCAGGTGCCACTAACGGAGTCCGCCAAGGAGAAAACCGCTTTTGTTACGCCGGAGGGTCTCTTCCACTATGTTGTCTTGCCTTTTGGGTTACATGGCGCTCCGGCCACGTTCCAGAGGTTGATGGACTTAGTGCTGGAACCCCACCAGGCGTATGCTTCAGCGTACCTTGATGACATCATTATTTACAGCTCCGATTGGCAGACCCACTTGGAACAGGTACAAGCGGTGGTGGACGCGCTTCGAACAGCCGGATTGACAGCCAATCCCAAGAAATGTGCGTTGGGACTCACGGAAGCCCGCTACTTGGGCTACGTAATAGGCCAAGGAGTGATTAAGCCCCAAATTAACAAAGTGGAGGCGATCCAGAAGTGGCCTAGACCCCTGACCACGAAGCAGGTTAGGGCCTTCCTGGGTATCGTGGGGTACTACAGGAGGTTTGTAAAAGATTTTGCGGGACTATCAGCCCCCTTGACGGACCTTCTCAAAGGCAAGAAGTCCGTCATGGTGCGCTGGACTCCGCAGGCCGAGGACTCCTTCCGGGCCCTGAAGGAGGTCCTGTGCGGACAGCCCGTTCTTGTAAACCCTGATTTCCGGAAAGAGTTCATAGTACAGACTGACGCCTCGGAGGTCGGCCTGGGGGCAGTGCTGTCTCAGGTGGTTCAGGGGGAGGAACACCCCGTCACCTTCTTAAGTAGGAAGCTCACCCCTCCCGAGCGGAATTATAGCGTAGTGGAGGAGTGTCTGGCGATCAAGTGGGCCTTGGAGTCCCTACGCTATTACCTGCTGGGACGGCAGTTTCGCTTGGTGACGGATCACTCTCCACTGGTCTGGATGAGGTCCGCCAAGGAACGGAATGCCCGGGTTACCCGGTGGTTCCTTTCTCTGCAGAACTTCCGGTTTACGGTTGAACACCGGGCCGGTAGGTTGCAGGGCAACGCCGATGCCTTGTCCCGCGGCCCATGTTTGATGGCAGGAGTTCAACCCCGCACGCTTGAACTGAGGGGGGGGGGTATGTGAGACTGTGACCGGGGTTATCTATGACGGCCGGTATGTCTCGCCCCGGTTGTGCTCACTCCATGATAATCCACTATAGGGTTAATGCTGTTTTCCCTACAGGCTGAAGGGAGGGATAAATAGATTCAGGAACAAGGGCAGGTGTGCTGGGTGTGAGGGGGTGATCACATCTCCCTGAGTTCTCTGCCGGAAAGGCACATATGTAATATTGTGGACTTTTTCTTTGGAATAAACCGTGTGCTGTGAACCTTGGTGCCTGGATCCCGTGTCTTCTGCAGCGCAGCCGACGACGCTGCCTCACAATATATATATATATATATATATATATATTAAAAAAATCAGACAAATCTGCTTCTTTCTTCCCCTGGAGTGATCTTTCATACTTAATTCATAGGTATGTCCGTATAAGCGAATACTAGAGATGAGCGAACACTAACTACTCGTGTTCGAATTATTCGTAGCGAATCCCACACTACTATCCTGGTATTCGTCACCAATAATAACGAATCTAATGCAAGTCAATGGGGAAAAAGAGCATTTCTCTTGTCACAAATACTGGAAGACTACTCGGTATACAGTGAGCATTATCCGAACACGAATGGTTAATATTCACCTGCACAGAACACGAATGGTTAATATTCACCTGCACAGAACACGAATGGTTAATATTCACCTGCACAGAACACGAATGGCTAATATTCACCTGCACAGAACACGAATGGTTAATATTCACCTGCACAGAACACGAATGGTTAATATTAACTTGCACAGAACACGAATGGTTAATATTCACCTGCACAGAACACGAATGGTTAATATTAACTTGCACAGAACACGAATGGTTAATATTCACCTGCACAGAACACGAATGGCTAATATTCACCTGCACAGAACACGAATGGTTAATATTCACCTGCACAGAACACGAATGGTTAATATTCACCTGCACAGAACACGAATGGTTAATATTCACCTGCACAGAACACAAATGGTTAATATTCACCTGCACAGAACACGAATGGTTAATATTCACCTGCACAGAACACAAATGGTTAATATTCACCTGCACAGAACACAAATGGTTAATATTCACCTGCACAGAACACGAATGGTTAATACTCACCTGCACAGATATAGTGATGTCACAAGCTCCGTACAACATAATCACATTCTGACCATAACAGTCCAGAGGATAGAGCTGGAGAACGGCTCTGTCTGCAGAACAGCGAAAGGACCTACTGTGGCAATGGTCATGTGATCAGTCACGTGTGGGAGGAGTCTGCGATGATGTTGAGGTCATGTGATCAGTCACATGTGTGGGAGGAGTCTGCGATGATGTTGAGGTCATGTGATCAGTCACATGTGTGGGAGGAGTCTGCGATGATGTTAAGGTCTGGTCATGTGTTCAGTCACATGGAGGGGAGGAGTCTGTGACGATGTTCTGGTCATGTGATCAGTCACATGTGTGGGAGGAGTCTGCGATGATGTTGAGGTCATGTGATCAGTCACATGTGTGGGAGGAGTCTGCGATGATGTTAAGGTCTGGTCATGTGTTCAGTCACATGGAGGGGAGGAGTCTGCGACGATGTTCTGGTCATGTGATCAGTCACATGGGGGGAGGAGTCTGTGACGATGTTCTGGTCATGTGATCAGTCACATGGGGGGAGGCGGTGCAGGCTGCTATGATTGCATAATACACAGCCCACTGTAAGGGCTAATATGTGTGCAGACACTGAATAGATGGCATATTTACTGCAGGCCCGTAAGAGAAACAGTATATTCAAGGTTTGCACAGCTTTACGCTTAGAGTGCTGCGTCCGAGGAAACAGTAAAGGACCTGTGATTCCATTACGGGCATGTGATCAGTCACGTGTGGGGGAGGGGCATGTATAACTGGAGGAGTTCCTGGCTGCAGTTCTGTGGATGGCAGTGTGGAGACACAAGGTGTGCAGCACGGGCTGGTCATTAGCGGACATCTCCCCGAGGTGACCAGTTAGGCTGTATCCACTCGCTGCATTCTGGATTTGACAAAAAAAATACACATTCTGGCAGACTGAATAACTGAGCTAAAAATGCATACGATGTGTATTAAATGCGTTTTCCCTGCATTTGGGCTCCGTTTGGGACAGTGCGTTTTTAAAGGAGAAATAGAATAGGATAGGATTTGATAGAGAGCTAGAATACATAGAGGGATAGAAAGAGTAGATAGCATGACTGCCCGCAAACAACAGACAGAGCCGCGCGATGAGAATGAGCTCGGGTGAACCTCTGAGGTCAGTGCCATGACACAGGCAGTAGTGCGGTGCCCGCAGCTGTGACATCAGAGCTTCACCCGAGCTCATTGTCATCGCGCAGCTCTGTCTCTGTGTCGTGGCCTGATTTGCGGTGACAGGTGTGACCGCAAATCACCTGAGTGACGTCCCACTGATCGCGCGGCTCACTTCAGTCACTTGGGCGACTTGCTGTCACAGGTGGAGGACTCTAGCTGTGGCCACAGGTAACCTGAGTGATGTCACCGCTGATAGCGCAACTCACTTCAGTTGCTGCCTGGAGCTCATAGCAAGCGGTCATGGTCTATGGCCACTCACTGTGAGCTTCCAATGTAGCAGAGCTGGAAGCGTCATGGAAACTCGTGTGGATTACGTCGGACCTGGAAGGGTGTTTGGGGGTTAATAAAGTAGTGAAAGGGGTTTTTTTTTTGTCTTTTATTCCAAATAAAGGATTTTTTGGGTGTATGTGTTTAATTTCCCTACAGATTAATCATGGGGGGTCTCATAGATGCCTGTCATGATTAACCTAGGACTTCGTGGCAGCTATGGGCTGCCATTAACTCCTTATTACCCCGATTGCCACCGCAACCGCACCAGGGCAATTCGGGATGAGTCAGGTAAGGTCCCGGGACTGTCGCATCTAATGGATGCGGCATTCCTGGAGGCTGCTGGCTAATATTTTTAGGCTCGGGGGCAGCCTAAAAATGATAGGCCTCCCCAGTCTGAGAATACAAGCCAGAAGCTGTGAGGCTTTATCTTGGCTGGGTATCAATTTGGGGGGACCGCATGTATTTTTTTTTTTTAATTATTTATTTACTTAACAGTACGATATAGACCCGCCCACTGGTGGCTGTGATTGGTTGCAGTGAGACAGCTGTCACTCATCACCATGGTGCGTCTGACTGCAACCAATCAGAGGGGGTGGGTCGGGGGAAGCAGTGAATATGAGATGAGCCTAATGAGCGGCTGGCATTTTCAGAAGCAAGAGAGGCTGCACGAGTTGTGTGACAGCTATGCTGCGCCAGTGATCGGTGAGTATGAAGGAGGGAGTGAGGGAGAGAGGGTAAGACCGAGACCGACAGAGCGAGAGACCTGCGTTTTTGTTGATAAAAACATATGCAAAATGCAGAGCAGACTCACAGCTAAACATTTTGGTTGTGTTTTGACACACCTCATTCATTTCAATGGGTGGAAAATGTTCACAAAACACAATGAAGTGACATTTTTTTACGCAACGATTTTGACAAATATTTAACAAACAAAACGCTGCCTAAAAAAAGCAACGTGCGGATGGAAATTCTGACTTCTCATAGACTTTGCTGGGGAAGCAAAACGCATGCGTTTTGTCACTGACACGCTGCAGTTTAAAACGCAACCAAAACGCAAGAAAAAAACAACATGCGCACATGGCCTAAGGGTATGTGCACGTCATGTTTTCCAGGCAGATCCAGCACTTAATTTGCCTGCAAGAAACGTGGCTAAGTGACCCATAAAGTGCAGATGATGCTCAACCATGTCATATCAACATCCCTGTTGTAGAATCCCCGTAGCACTGCACATATTCCAATCTTTTATCTGCTTCAGGGTTCACAAACCTTGAAGCTCATTCTTTGGGCAGCGTCATTTGGAAGCCATCTGCTCTTTGTTATAGAAGATACACTAAAAGACGGAGAAACTGCTGGTCTAGGCGCTTTAACACAAAAATAGTCTTTTTCCTTAAAGGGAAGGTGTCATAAAAAATTTTTTTCCAATAACTGAAAAAATATAAAGTATTAATGTTTTAATGTTATGTTTACAGAAAATTATTTGTTTTTAATTGAGAAAAATATAAAGAAAAAAAAATAAAAGTTAGATATTTTCCACTCTTAAACACTAGGGGGAGCAGCTGCTGAAATCCTACAGAAATCCTACTGAGAACTAGCTCACATTACAGCTGCAGTAAAAGTGGGCAGAATCCGCTCTCCTGTGTGTGATGTCACCTCCCCCTCCCAATCTGGGGGTTTCCGAGAGGATAAGGGAGAATGAAATTTAGGATCACAGTGTGGAGCCATTTTGTTGGTGGCCACAAAGTGATCCTAATATGTCTAAAGTGTCAATAAGGCCAGCTGCATAGTGCTCCACTGTATCCCTATGTCTCACTGGCTGTATCTCAATGCCCCACCGGCTGTATCCCTATGCCCCGCTGGCTGTTTCCCTATGCCTTGCTGACTGTTTCCTTATGCCTTGCTGACTGTTTCCCTCTGCCTTGCTGGCTGTTTCCCTATGCCTTGCTGGCTGTTTCCCTATGCCCCGCTGGCTGTTTCCCTATGCCCCGCTTACTGTTTCCCTATGCCTTGCTGACTGTTTCCCTATTCCTTGCTGACATTCCCTATGCCCCGCTGACTGTTTCCCTATGCCTTGCTGACTGTTTCCCTATCCTTTGCTGACTGTTTCACTATGCCTTGCTGACTGTTTCCTTATGCCCCGCTGGCTGTATCCCGTGCCCCCATATACAGTGCTGCCGGCCAGGATTGGAGGTTCGAGGTGACATGCGGCGAGGTGGGGTGATCTGCAGCCTGAGTGGCACTGCACTACAGATGTCATGCCGCACTCACCGTTTCCATCCGCATGCATTCACCTCAGACCTGCGCCCCCGGCCGCCTGTCCTGTCAGCGATCATAGTAGAGCAGCGGAGGCCCGACGTGAGTGGGTCAGGTGAGCGGAGTGGGTGGGGGGTGCGCGGCAGAGTGCAGGAGGGGCGCGGCAGAGTGCAGGAGGGGCGCGGCAGAGTGCAGGGGGGCGAGGCAGAGTGTGGTGGGGCGCGGCAGAGTGCGGGTGTGTACGGCAGAGTGAAGGGGGGGCGCGGCAGGATCAGTTACGGTGCAATCACCGTTGCCCGGCGCCGATACTCATACCATCCATCCCGGCGGGTGACAGGAGGAAAGTGGAGCACACAGCATACGTTGTGAGCTCCACAAAGGTAGCGGTGATCTCCTCCCTCTGCTGTGATCTGGACAGCCCAGGGGGCGAGTCCATTTCACAGCAGACGCTGTCTCTGCATAAAGTATAGGTTCGGAGTCCGTCTATCAGACCCAGTACCCTGGGCGCTGCCGTAAATGAGGTGAGTAACTGTCGTTACAAACAGAAAATCCAGCATGGCAGCCCCCAGTGCTTCAGTAAAACTAGAATTAAATAAAAACTAAATAAACAGTGAATTAAATTTTGTATTAAAAATACTTGATTTCATAATCACTATTATTAATATGAAAATAAAAAAACGCGAGACCTTACCTATAAGAAGCTTTGTAGTTGAAAACTGCCACAGCTTGGCCTTTGGATTAACAATGACCTGTGCACATAGCCCAGGGCTGATTTTCAATGGCACCAGACATATGTCTGGATAAAGCCGCTCTGTCCTGGGTTTCCATCTCACCATATAAATGGGTGTACTAAAAAGAATGAATACAAAGAATGAGCCTAATAACTGTTTATACTTACATGGAAGCTCTTGTCCCCTACATGGTACGTGGAAGAAGGTGCTCTGGTCAGATGAGACCAAAGAAAAATACTTGGGCTAAATACTATGTGGCAGAAAATTAAACCTATATATTACACATGTTGGTGGCAGCATCACATGTGGGGAGGCTATTCTTCAGCAGGGACAGGGAAACTGGTCATGGTTGATGGGAAGATAGATGGAGCTAAATCCTGGAGGAAAACCTGATAGAGGCTGTAAGAGACTTGAGACTGAGGTGTATATCCACCTTCCAGTAGGATTACCCTAAAGCGGGCTTTACACGCTACGATATATCGAACGAGATGTCGTCGGGGTCATGTCATTAGTGACGCACATCCGGCACCGTTAGTGATATCGTAGCGTGTGACAGCTATGAACGAGCATAAATACTCACCTTCTCGTTCATCGTTGACACATCGCTCATTTTCTAAAAATCGAACTGTGGCGCCCTGGACAAGCCAGGTCGTCACAGGTACTACAGCAACACACCCCACACCCCGGTTAGGAACACCAAAGTCACACACAAATCCTTGTTGCCTCCCTCCAGGGGCTGATGTCCACACCAGGTGGGGCGGAGCCAGGCAGTTGGCTCCACCCACCGAGGAGTTCACAGTCCTGGAGGTGGGAAAAAGAGTAGAGAACAGTGAGGGAGAGTGAAGTGGAAGGAGGGAAGTAGTAGTAGAGGAGCAGACTGACCATGTCCGGGTACGTGGCCCGGGCACCTACAACAAGGTTGGCAGACGGTGGTGACCGTCTGCAGGAGAGGCCGATTGCCGCACAACCGTAAGGACCGGGGTCGGGCGGTGGCCCGCTGGTACCGGACCGGGGAGCGAAGAGAAGCCAGCACTATTCGGCAGGGCCTACGGACCCCGACCAGGCTTGGAGTCGCCGTTAAACCGGTCAAATCCGTCAGCGACGGGAACCTCCGGGGTTTCCCAGCAGCAAAGACCCGATCAAAGGCAATCGCTCAACCGAGAAGGGAAATACAGCTACCGCCACAGCTAGAGTTCCCAGGGCCAGCGCCTGCGGGCAAAAGGGGCTCCTCTGTCAACTACACCGCTGGGGAGCGGGTCACCGGTGGGAAGCCATCGGGGGCCGAAAACACATCAAAGGTGGAGGGAGAGACAGTCACCGCCAACCTACCGGGAGTGACCACCGCAGCCGTCTGTGGGACCAGTCCATCCAGTCGTTTGTTTTACCGGAGACTCCGTGTACGTTACTGGCTGAGTGAGTACCACCATGCCGCCTGGCACTGCGCTGCCGCCCCACCTCCCCAACTCCTGCCATCCACACTCCAGTCGCTATCACCGGGCCCCGGGACCACCAAACCCCCCTACCCACGAAGGGGAGAGAAACACCTCAGCTGCTCCCTGTCTCAGCTCCCGGGATCCCCGTCCAGAGCAGCGGTGGTGTCCCATTATCACCACAAACCGTGTGTGGCGTCACGGACTACATCCCCAAAACCCAAACCATCCCTTTCACTCATGGGCGAGGAGCGCCGCTCGAGTCCCCGGATCCGGCCCACCGCTCGAGCCACCGAGCAGCAGCAGCGCCGGACCCGAGCGTGGTGAGCGCAGCGTCCCCTCCTCCGCCCGCGACAACTTGGCGTCACGAACAGGATTTTACCGTTTTACCGCCTGGTAGAAGTGCGCCTTGTGTCCCGCTGGAGGTGTCCGGCCGAAAATTTTCAGAAGCCGCCATCCTGGGCGCGAAAAGTTCCCCGCTCGAGCGTCTTCCCGAGCAGTGGAGGCGCGAAAGCCAAAGCTCCGCCCCTGAAGAGGTGGTGCCGGAAAGAAACCAAGGGGGCACGGATGGCGTCTGGCCGCATGTAGATCGCGGCTATAAAAGCAGGGACGCCAGGACTCTGCGGCCATCTTTTGGTTCCTGGAAGAGGCCGCCACAGCGATGCACCGTCCAGCCAGCAACACCGTAGCCCCCGCGCCCGGCACCGCGGCGTGGGTGGAGGCCCGGACCGTCCAGTCAAGCAGCCGTCTGAGAGTCCGTGTGCAGCTCCTCCTGGAGGAGTGGGAGGCCGACATGGCGGACGTGGTGGTGGCTATGCGGAGACGCGAAGTGGAGGAAGAGATGGAGAGGTGGGTAAGCGACCCACGCCCCTGTAGTCCGAAGGGATCGGCCGTAGCGGCTGAGGGGCCTGGCCTGCACCCGCTTCCCCTGCTGCCTCTCCCGCTACCCGTATTGGTTGCTACCACCCCGCCACTAGGCCCGCTACCTGCCCAACCGGTAGCGGTATCCTGCCCGTCCGCCCAAGCGGACCGACCTGCAGCCGACGCCTATAACAGTCTTGACCCGCTCCCCTGGAAGCTGCCGAAGACCGAGCCCGTCGGCGGAGATGTACCGGAGGCACATGCAGTGACCGTGCCTGATCCCATACCGACTCCGGCAGCCCGTCCCGTGCAGGAGGAGGCGGAGGTCGAGCGGGAGAGGAACCCTGTACCCACCCCCCACGCCTTGGCTGAGGCTGCGCCGGGTCGTTGCTGTGAGGCAGCACCCCAGGCCACGACACCGCGGGATCTTCCACAGAGGGCGCCATTGGCAGGCTGCGTGATGGAAGTCTCGCGGGGCCCGACCCGCGCGCAGGGGCAAGTAGTAGCCCCTTACTGGGACAGGGAACCGACCCCGCTGGGCCGAGAAATCGCGGAGAGGGAGAGGCTGAGAGCGGAGATGATAGCCCGCACCATCACAGAGAAGGAGAGCCTCCGCAGAGCCACCTTCTGGGTACGGGGCCCGATCCATGAGGGGCAAGTGAGGAGGTTCGATGTCCGTAGGGGATACGGGTTCTTCGAACCGGGCCTGGAGGCCGAAGTTTTCGTGGCCCGCCGGGACGTCAACGCACATTTACCGGAGGACCACCCGGACCATAACCTGCTCCCAGGGGACCTAGCGCAGTACACACGGCACTGTGGAGAGAGGGGCTGGTTTGCCCTGGACGCCAAACTGAGGGGCAGTCAGGAGGCCCAAGCACCAGCCCAGCCCCCTCCTCCGGCCGCTGTAGTGAACCAGCAGTGATGTCAGCGGTCCCTCCGCCGCAAGTTGTCCCCGTTGGGACCACCAGTACCGTTAAGTAACCGAATGAAAGGAAAGTAATCAGCCGAAGATGTAACCTGATTTTCACCGTGATTGAACCGGCCGTTGCCGGCAACTAGTCCCCGTTGGGACTTTCTGCACCGTTGCGTAAGAAACTGCTTACGGACAAGCCCGAGAACTTGCAGGGCAACCACAAACTAGTGGCATGTAAATAAAAATGTTGGCTTATACCGTTACCGCCTCCGGAGAGGCAGATTGGAGGAAGGGCTCGCAGTGGAGTAGGCTGGGGCCCGGCCACCACCTGGACCGGTGGCCATCCTCCGGGGGTCAGGGGTCCCCCATGGACATGGGTCCCCTGAAAGAGACCGTACCCGCTCGGGCAATTTGGTTCTGGATTGGGGCAAGGGGTGCTGCCCACTTCTTAGGGGCAGCATCAGGGCCAGGTTGTTTGGGCGGGTTGAGAGCGGAAGCCGTTTGTTTGATAAAGTTGACTGCCGTTTAGTAACGTTTAAGAAAGTGCCTCCCGTAAGGGAAGTTTTATAAAAATGCTTGTGTTTTACATGTTCTACTGTTTTTTCTATAGAATTGAAAAAAAAAAAAAATAAAACCGGTGGTGGACGGGCAGCCTGCAGACGGTCTGCGTTTAACCAAGGGGGAATGTGGCGCCCTGGACAAGCCAGGTCGTCACAGGTACTACAGCAACACACCCCACACCCCGGTTAGGAACACCAAAGTCACACACAAATCCCTGTTGCCTCCCTCCAGGGGCTGATGTCCACACCAGGTGGGGCGGAGCCAGACGGTTGGCTCCACCCACCAAGGAGTTCACCGTCCTGGAGGCGGTAAAAAGAGTAGAGAACAGTGAGGGAGAGTGAAGTGGAAGGAGGGAAATAGTAGTAGAGGAGCAGACTGACCGTGTCCGGGTACATGGCCCGGGCACCTACAACAAGGTTGGCAGATGGTGGTGACCGTCTGCCGGAGAGGCCGATTGCCGCACAACCGTAAGGACCGGGGTCGGGCTGTGGCCCGCCGGTACCAGACCGGGGAGCGAAGAGAAGCCAGCACCATTCGGCAGGGCCTACAGACCCCGACCAGGCTTGGAGTCGCCGTTAAACCGGTCAAATCCGTCAGCGACGGGAACCTCCGGGGTTTCCCAGCGGCAAAGACCCGATCAAAGGCAACCGCTCAACCGTGAAGGGAAATACAGCTACCGCCACAGCTAGAGTTCCCAGGGCCAGCGCCTGAGGGCAAAAGGGGCTCCTCTGGCAACTACACCGCTGGGGAGCGGGTCACCGGTGGGAAGCCATCGGGGGCCGAAAACACATCAAAGGTGCAGGGAGAGACAGTCACCGCCAACCTACCGGCCGCTGTGTGACGTCGCTATGACGCCGAACGTCCCTCCCCCTTCAGGAAGTGGATGTTCGCCGCCCACAGCGAAGTTGTTTGGAAGGTAAGTACTTGTGACGGGGGTTACAACATTGTGCGACACGGGCAAGAAATTGCACAAACAAATGCGATCGCACGATTAATTGTAACGTGTAAAGCAGCCTTTAGGGCTCGTTCAGACGACAATTCTGTTTGCCTGGTCAGTTCCTGATTTTTGCAGACCTACTGACAAGACCATCTTTTCAATGTCTTTTGTGTAGGATCAGATGGCACATGGAACACTTCTATGTGCCATCAGTTCCTACAACAAACACATTGGATCCTGTATGTCCGTTCCATTATTATGGAACATGTCCTATTCTGTTCCGTAATAACGAACCGTGACAAAATGCAAGTCAATAAGTCCGCAAAATCCCCGGAAGCCGCACGGAACCACTTCCATGTATCTTTTGTCGGGTGCCCCTGCAGTCTGTCCCACTCCCCTGCCAGCCTTGCAGCTGCTCGCACTGCAGTGTGTCAGCATCTGTGCGCACAGCAGTTTGCGAGCAGCCACGGGGATGACGAGCACTGACATCAGGAGATTAGCTAAGTTCATTACCTGCAGTGATGAAGTCCGCTGTACTCCTGACATCAGCGCTCGTCACTGACTTCCATGCCCGACACATTGTCACATCAAGTCTCGTGGGTGTGGTGATGTCACGGGCTCCCGCGGACAATGAAAGTCAGTGATGAGCACTGACGTTAGGAGTACAGCGGAGTTCATCACCACTGGTAATATACACTGTGTTCCAAATTATTATGCAAAAAGAGTTTAGGAGTGATAAGGTTAGAAACTTTTTGTCATGTAAACTCATTGCTGGTGATGGGTGTCAGGGCTCTTTATATCACTGAAAGCAATTGCAGATACCTGTGCACATTAGTTTGGGAGGTGTGTCCAAATAAAGGCAAGACTACTTAAGAAGGATGTTCCACATTATTAAGCAGCCTACATATTTTGCCAAAATGAGAAAGAAAAAGGATGTGTCGGCTGCTGAGAAGCAACAAATTGTAGAGTATTTAGGTCAAGGCATGACTACAAATCAACATTGCCAAGACACTTCATCATGATCATCGCACAATCAAGAGGAATGTAGCTGATTCACAGCACACGTGTGCGTGCTGATAAGAATAAATTGAGGACTCTTTCCAACAGGCAATTGCGTCAGGTTAAAAGAGCAGCAGCTAAAATGCCTTGTCATAGCAGCAGACAGGTTTTTGAAGCTGCTGGTGCCGCCAACGTCCCCCGAACAACAAGATGCAGGGTCCTTCAGAGGTTTGCAGCTGTGCGTAAGCCATCCTGTCGACCACCTCTATCCACTGCACACAAGCAGAAACGGCTCCAGTGGGCCAAACCATACATGAAGACTGACTTCCAAACTGTTTTGTTCACCGATGAGTGCCGTGCAACGCTTGATGGTCTAGATGGATGGAGTGGAGGATGGCTGGTTGATGGACACTCCATGAAAACACGGCTAAGGCGCCCACAAGGAGGTGGTGGAGTAATGTTTTGGGCTGGCATCATGGGGAGAGAGATTGTCGGCCCCTTTAGGATCCCTGAAGGGGTAAAGATGAACTCCATAATCGATGTGGAGTTTCTAAAACAGCACTTCCTGCCATGGTTCAGGAGGAAGAACCGTGCATTCCACAGCAAGATCATTTTCATGCATGATAATGCACCGTCTCATGCTGCAAATAATACATCTGCATCTCTGGCTGCTATGGGCATAAAAGAGGACAAACTTATGGTGTGGCCATCATCTTCTCCTGACCTCAACCCCATTGAGAACCTCTGAAGCATCATCAAAAGGAGTGTCTATGATGGCGGGAGGCAGTTCACATCTAAGCAACAGCTCTGGGAGGGTATTCTGTCCACATGCAAAACAATTGAAGCACAAACCATCCAAAAACTGACAAATTCAATGGACGAGAGAGTTCAGAAGCTTCTTTCCAACAAGGGGTCCTATGTGCAAATGTAACATCACCTAGAATTAAGTTTTGACTTGAAAACTGTTTGATTTCATTTTTTAATAAGCTGATAATGCTTATAATGTCACAATTGACCATGTTGTTTTTCAAAATTAAAATAAAAAAGGTTGAAAACTCTGCTGTGCATAATAATTTGGAACATGCATTTTGAGTGCATTTTGAGTGTTTATTATTTTTAAAAATATACTGTTTTCATAGGCAGTTTGATCAAAACCATTTCAATTATGCTCGAATTGTAGATGACTGGAAAATAACAATGACTGCAATTCATAAAGTTAATTTAGGAAAATATGAGAAAATATTTTTTGCATAATAATTTGGAACACAGTGTAGCTAGCTAACCTCATGACGTCAAAGCTCATCATGCCCTGCAGTGACCTGGCCTGACCTAATGATGTTAGCTCAGGTCACTGCACTGCTCACCCAGCCAATGGGGAACATTCTGTTCTTGATTGACTGGGACAATGAGTATTAATTGTCGTGGGACCCCCTTATTGGATTACGGCGGACCCGAATTTGATTTTTCTTTCCAATAAAGTGAAGGAGGAAATGGGTTGGGGAGTGTTTTTTCAAATAAAAACTTGTTTGTAGTCTATTTTTTTTTTATTACTGACTGGGTTTTTGATGTCGGGTATCTGATAGACGCTTGACATCACTAACCCCAGGGCTTGATGCCAGGTGACATTACACATCCGGCATCAACCCCATATATTACCCCCTTTGCCACAGCACCAGGGCAACGAGATGAGCTAGTGCGAAGAACCAGGATTAGCGCATCTAATGGATGCGCCACGTTTGGGGCAGCTACGGCCTGCTATTTTTCAGCTGGGGAGTGTCAGATAACGGTGGACCTTCCTAGTCTGAGAATACTAGACCACAGCTGTCCACTTTACCTTGGCTCGTGATCAAATTTTGGAGGACCCCACATTTTTTGTTTTAAACTATTTATTTAATTTAAAATAACAGCGTGGGGTGCCCTGTGTTTTGGATTACCAGCCAAGGTGAAGGTGAAGCTGCCAGCTGCGGTCTGGAGGCTGTAGCTATCTGCTTTACCTGAGTTGGCTACAAAAAATAGGGGGACCGCATGTCAGTTTTTTTTAATTATTTATTTTTTGGCTAAGTACAAGGCTAAACAGGGTGCAAGATTACAAAATGCAGGAGAATGGAATATTATATATGTCTTTCTCATCTATCTATGACGAGCGCCGACATCATGAGGTTACCTAAGTTCATTACCTGCCGTGATGAGGTCTGCTGAACTCGTGACGTCAGCGCTCGTCACTGAGTTCCATGGTCCTCCGAGTTCTGATATCAAGTATCGCGGGCTGTGACTAGCGGTGACGTCGCTCAGGTGATGTATGGTCACTGCTGAAGTCCTCCACCAGTGACTGGAAATTACCTGAGTGACGTCTCGGCTGACCACGCGGCTCACTTCACTTGCGACCTGAATCTCACAGCAGGCGGTATGTTTTATGGCTTTCGCTGTGAGATTCAGATGTAGCAGAGCTGGAAGCGTCGTGGGACCTTGTGTGGAGCACGTCAGACCTGGAGGGGTGTTTTGGCGGTTAATGAAGTGGTGAAAGAGGGTGTTTTTTTGTCATTTATTTCAAATAAAGTATTTTTTTAGGTGTTTGTGCCTATTTACTTTCACTTACAGATTAGTGAAGAGGGTGTGACGCCCTGGCGCCGCCAGGTGGTCATACACCAAATAGGCCCCCGCACAACACCTTCCCTCACAGGGTTACACCAAGCCAACAAAAGCCTAGTCACCCCTCCAGGGTAGGACAGGCACACCAGTGGTTGGGACCAGGCGGATGGAGAACGCCCACCTAGGGGTCTAGAGAACCCAGGGCGGGAAAAAAGTCAGTTTGAGTTCAGTTTGAGTTAAGTTCAAGTCGAGTTCGAGTGAGGAGCAAGAGGAGAGGAGAAAAGTGCAAAGTGAAGTCAGAAAGGAAAAGCGTCGAGGTTGGAGCCCCGGCGTGCTGGCTAGGTGGCAGACGGTGATCCGTGTCTGTCAGGAGACGGGAAGACGGCTGCCAGAGATCCGAGGTGGACCGGGACAGGGTAGGAGCCCACCGTTACCGACATTGGAGAACCGACCCGGAAACCGTGCACAGAGGGGGTACCTTCACCCTGAAGCAAGGACCGGAACCACCGGCTTTGTTAATTTACCAGTTGAGGACAGGATTACAGGTCCTGTCCCACCCAAAGTCCCAAAAGGCAGACAACAGCCCACTGCGGGGAATAGGGCATCCGCCAGGGCCCCTTTAGATCCCAAGGGTCAGCATCTGCGGGCAAGGCTCCCATCCGTAGTTCTGGGAGCAGACTCCCGAGTTCCACACCGAGAAGTCCAAAGAGAACTAAAATAGTGCAGAGGAAAGTGACACAGACCATCACCCCGGGTAAGGGACAAGAATACACCCGGCCGTGGCGGCCGGCCACCGACATCTTGGTTTACCATTGGACTCGTGTGATTCATTTGACTGTGAGTACACTAACATCTCCTGGTCTGACTGTGCACGCCGGCCCCCTGCAAGCCACCATCCTCAGCACAGAGACACTAGGCCCTGGGGCATCCATCCCTACCCCCTTTTATTCGAAGTGTCCGCGCGACCTCCGGGTCCGGAAGATCCCTCGAGCCACACTGTGGGTCCGGATCCGAACAGCCCAGCTGCTGGCGTGGGGGCGGCACAACTCGAAAACTTGGCGTCACGAACAGGATTGTAACCCATCCACCTACCTGGTGGAAGTGCGCCTTGTTCTGGACTGTCAGCGGTGCTCCACTATAAAAAATCTTGAAAAGCCGCAATCTTGCCACTATCTTTGGGCGCGAAAAAAACGACAACCCAGCGTCTTCTTCCCCGAGAAAGAGCGCGAAGTGGAAGCCCCGCCCCCTGGGAACGCGGGCGTGCGGAAGTGACTCCAAAAGAACTGGAAGAAAAGAAACCAGTAAGACGCGCTAAGACACTACTCCTGAAAAACCAAGAGGGAGAAGCGGGAAGATGTATGCGCCGAATGTTGTTGACGGGGCAGCGCCTCCCGCTGGAGCTGCAGCGCCCGCGAACATGGCGGATGGCGAAGATGCGGCAGCTCCCGCTCCAGACGCAGGAGCAGCGGAGATCGGGACCGCTGGAATATCACCCGCAGCCCCAGCAGTGACTTCCGAGGCACCAGCCAGCAGTGACGATTCCACAACAGTGATGCTGTCGGCTCCGGCAGTCCGCCCGGCCGCGACGGAGATGGCACCCGGCCCAATGGACTCTATGGCCGCGGGGTCGGAGTCAGAGGAGACGGATGAGAGTAACTCCGATACTAGCACCCCAGCAGCTGAGTATATTCCGCAAAGTGGCGGGAACGGATACCGGATGTCTTTATCGTCTCGGACGTACCACGCGCTAGAGGTGTACGAGATGGAAGCGGAGTCTACCTCGGAGGATGAGTCCCCGCCTGCCGTTGGGAGAGTGATAGTGCCAGTCTGTCGGCGCTGTGGTCTGCCTGGGCCCTTTGCCAGTGTGTGCCCAGGAGGCACCCGGCCTTAAAGAGACCGGGGTCCGAAAGTGAGTTAACAAGTTCAAAGTTTTAAGTTAAGAATTGACTGTTTGAAGTCCGGTCACCCTTGTTGAACGTCCTCATGTTTCCAGAGGAGGCCATCGGCACCGCAGGTGGAGGGCGGCAGGGCAGTTGAAAAAGTTAAGTGTTAAAAAGCTCCGTTCTTGTTGAACGTCTTCACCCCTGCCTGTTGAAAGTGAAGAGGCCATCAGGGGTCGGAGCCCCTGGTGGAGGATGGAGCCGGACCCGGAGGAGTAGCTGTACCCGCACCGCCAGCAGTAGGAAGACGGAGTCTTTTGGACAGTGCAGCCCGTGAGTGCAGGTGGCATTGGGGACCCGTGTTGTTCGGCGGTGGTCTTGTGGGAAAAGCTGCAGAAGGAGGCTGCCCCGGCAGCGGTATTGAAACGTTTTGTTATATTTAAATCCACCTTCTTGTTGTGCACCGGCACGGCCTCTGGAGAGGCTCATTGGAGGAAGGGCCTGCGGTAGAGTAGGCCGAGGCCCAGTCACTATTGCAACCGGTGACTAACCTCCAGGCCAGGGGTCCCTGGACTATGGAGCCCTGG
The DNA here is from genome assembly GCF_048569485.1 of Anomaloglossus baeobatrachus. Lineage (NCBI taxonomy): Eukaryota > Metazoa > Chordata > Amphibia > Anura > Aromobatidae > Anomaloglossus > Anomaloglossus baeobatrachus. The sequence goes on along the minus strand of NC_134357.1, from coordinate 237,753,083 downwards.
GCAAGGGCTGCCGGGTAAGGAACTTTTTGCCTGGCAGCCTTTGGGCAAGGGGTGTCCACCAGTTTTAGAAGTGGCACCAGGGAACAGGTTGTTTTCGATGGCGGGTGCAACAGGGAATGTGGTCCGTTCCATTTTTGCAACGTTTAAGAAAGGTGCCTCCCATAAAGGGAAGAAATGTTTAAATGTTTTTATGTTTTATATGTTACCCCTTTTTCTATTTGCAGTTGCAGTTAAAATAAATGCCGGTGGTCGGACAGCCCGCGGACGGTCTGTATTAAACCAAGGGGGAATGTGACACCCTGGTGCCGCCAGGTGATCACACACCAAATAGGCCCCCGCACAACACCTTCCCTCAGGGTTACACCAAGCCAACAAAACCCTAGTAACCCCCCCCCCCCCCAGGGTAGGACAGGCACACCAGTGGGCGGGACCAGGCGGATGGAGAACGCCCACCTAGGGGGTCTAGAGAACCAGGGGCGGAAAAAGAGTCAGTTTGAGTTCAGTTTGAGCTAAGTTCAAGTCGAGTTCGAGTGAGGAGCAAGAGGAGAGGAGAAAAGTGCAAGTGAAGTCAGAAAGGAAAAGCGTCGGGGTTGGAGCCCCGGCGTGCTGGCTAGGTGGCAGACGGTGGTCCATGTGTCAGGAGACGGGAAGACGGCTGCTGGAGATCCGAGGTGGACTGGGACAGGGTAGGAGCCCGCCGGTACCGACACCGGAGAACCGACCTGGAAACAGTGCACAGAGGGTGTAACTGGACCCCGAAGCAGAGTCTGGAACCACCGGCTTTGGTAATTTACCAGTTGAGGACAGGATTACAGGTCCTGTCCCACCCAAAGTCCCAAAAGGCAGACAACAGCCCACTGCGGGGAATAGGGCATCTGCCAGGGCCCCTTTAGATCCCAAGAGTCAGCGTCTGCGGGCAAGGCTCCCATCCATAGTTCTGGGAGCAGACTCCTGAGTTCCACACCGAGAAGTCCAAAGAGAACTAAAATAGTACAGAGGAAAGTGACACAGACCATCACCCCGGGTGAGGGACCAGAGTACACCCGGCCGCGGCGGCGGGCCACCGACACTTTGGTTTACCATTGGACTCGTGTGATTCATTTGACTGTGAGTAAGCTAACATCCCCCGGTCTGACCAGGTGCGCCGGCCCCCTGCAAGCCACCATCCTCAGCACAGAGACACTGGGCCCCGGGGCATCCATCCCTACCCACGGAGGGGTTAATATCCTGCTGCTATCCCATCGCCCCCAAGTTCTCCCCAACAGCAGCGGTGGTGCTACATTTCACCCCCCACCGTGGGCGGCGTCACGAAGTACCTACGGCAATCACCGTACATAATCGTCCCCCCTATTATTCGATGTGTCCGCGCGACCCCCGGGTCCGGAAGATCCCTTGAGCCACACTGCGGGTCCGGATCCGAGCAGCCCGGCTGCTGGCGTGGGGGCGGCACAAGGGGGTGCCTTATAGACGGCTGCCATCACTGATCTAGTACTTAGTGGCAGCTATAGGCTGCTATTAACTCCTTATTATCCCGATTGCCACCGCACCAGGTAGTCGGTAAGAGCCAGGTAAAGTCCTGGGACTGTCGCATCTAATGGATGCAGCAATTCTGGGTGGCTGCTGGCTGAAATTTTTAGACTAGGGGCTCCCAATAACGTGGGTCTCTGCAGCCTGAGAATACCAGCCTACAGCTGTGGAGCTTTATCTTGGCTAGGTATCGGGGGGACCGTACGCAGTTTTTTTTAAATTATTAATTTTACTGTACTATATAGACTCGCCCACTGGCGGCTATGTTTGGTTGCAGTCAGACAGCTGTCATTCATCATGGGGGTGTGTCTGACTGCAACCAATCACAGATGCCAGTGAGCGAGGGAAGCAGTGAATATGTATTAGCCTAATGAGTGGCTGGCTCGGGTAGAAGAAAGAGCTGCCGCGGGAGCAGTGTGAGCCGCCCCAGTAATCGGTGAATATGTAGTGCTTGCTCCTAACCCTTTGCGCTGGATTCTGTTCCCCATAGACGTTATATGGGGACGAGCATCTGGCCAGATACTGTGGACTGTGTATAAAATGCCTCCTTCAGTTTTTTTGGCGGTTTGCAAAAAAACCCTGTAAGTCACACAGATTGCACATAGACCATATACGGAACGGATGCAGTTGTCACTCAGATGCATTAGTGGAAAAACTGGGCCGTTTTTTTGCAGACTGCGAAAAACGGAACGGTCATGTGAATGTAGCCTAAACATACTGCTAGAGCTACAATGGACTGGTTTAGATCAAAGGAAAGACCCTAATCTTGGAATTTGAAAGTTGCTATGCATTGTGTAAGTAATGCCAAACTAGCAGTCATCCCCGTGCTCTGATAAGTATCATAATGTAAAAAAAAAAACATAACACAGAATTTTCTTCAATTTTCATTTATCCAGATTAAGTTTTCATGGAAATAAAGTAGTAGTTATTATTCAAACCTCACATTGACAATAGTGTGTAAATTTAATAGATGCAAAGTAGGCAATTCCCAATATCTTCACTGCATCCGGAGCAAATGGCAGAGACGGTGTTCAGACAACAGAAGGGTCTGCACATATGGGGATGTTTTGGGCCCATTTTTACTTTGCAAATTGATAGAAATAAAGTGACTGACCTAATGACCATTCTAAATCAAGACTTATCGTGACCACTCTGACTTCAAAACAATATCAAGGAATCAATTTGTCTATGTACTCTACAAACAGTTATTGCAGGAGGTTGTATTAGTCATCTGAAAGAACCACACATCTTCTGTGCTTTAGGTTTACGCAAATCCTTCTGTTGCTTCAAATAATCCCAGACACTTGATGCTGAGATCAGGGTTCACGGCTAGGACTCCTTAAAGCCCTGTCACACATACAGATAAATCTGTGGCAAATCTGTGGCAAATCTGTGGTTGCAGTGAAATTGTGGACAATCAGTGCCAGGTTTGTGGCTGTGCACAAATGGAACAATATGTCCATGATTTCACTGCAATCACAGATCTGCCAAAGATTTATCTGTGTGTGTGACAGGGCCTTTAGTCTGTTTTATGCTGAAAATAGTTCTTAATGACATTGGCTGTATGTTTGGTGGTCATTGTCCTGCTGCCGAATTAATATTACATCATGCAATAACAGCAGGGAGGCGTCTGTTTGGCTTTAAATACATTCTATAGCAGAACAATGACTCCAATCATACAGCCAATGTCATTAAAGGAGCGGAGAAGCAGAAGAAGACCTTACCCTCTAATCCCACCCAGATGCACAAGCGATGCACGATGATGTCATCATGAAAACTTTAACCCTCCGTCACATACAATAGGCCTGACAGGCACATCTCTTTTACTTTCATTTCTCCTTCCTCACCAGATTGTGAGGAAATCCCCTCCCTCCAGGTAGTCTCCTGTCTCTAGCAGCTCTGTGAAACCTCATACCACATATGGATTGCAGAGCTTCAGGAGGACAGATATAACTGCGCTAATCTCTCAGGCTCATTGTATGTGAACACGTCACACTCAATAAGGTTGGTATTTTATGTTTTTATTCATCACATGCTCTGCAAGTGTAATTTTTCTGGGGAAACTTCAGGATCTAATTCTGATTGAATATGTGTTTAATAGTACTTAAGGTACCTTAAAATTAAGTTTGTTTCCATAAATTTTCTTTGCAGAGTTTTTTGACAGAGTCGAACTGGGGACTATTTGGCGGGAGTTTTGAAATGTTTGTATTTCAGAGTTATTAGTTTTATGTTAAGTAAATGGGTTTTTTTTTGCACCTGATTATGTGTAGTCTCTTTTATTACATCCCTATGAAGGTCACTGATCACTTTTAGAGCACTGAAATTGCAAACATTAGATATTATAGGTATTTTTCTAGCCTGCGCCTGACAGTCACATTGTATATGAACTCGTTAGAACTGATATTGTATGTGACGGAGGGTTAATTGAAGATTTTGCAGATTTCCTCACTGCAGGTATCCATTTAATTGGCATCACAGTGATATTCAGAGTAGAGAAGGCCATACTAACTACAAAAGATATACAGCTGCACACTGAAATTCTAACAGTGAATAAGGGAACTCTGCTATTGCATTACTGCTATAGGAATATTTACCAGAGTTCCCGTATTCATTGTTAGCATTTCAGTGTGCAGCTGAATATATTTTTGTAGTTATAATGTGTTTTTAGCTAGCACCTGTTCAGACCTGTGGGATGTGCGGGTCAGTCTTTTATATATTTATAATGCTTCTCTACTCTGTCTGAAGATAAAAGCTCTTCTAGTGTATGTATAGTAATTGAGGTTTGTTGCCTCTTTTAAGGCTAGAGTGTTCCCACCAAATATTGATTTGATTTACATTTCTCATTTGTTCACTCACTTTGTATTTTGTTAACTGATAAAAAAAAACTACCAACCAACACTTCTATTTGTGATACATTCTTACTTTGCAGCATCTGTTTTACACCTACCTAAATCTTTTGCACAGAACTGTATGTGTGTGTGTGTGTGTATATATATATATATATATATTACTTTTTACAGTGATCATTGAGCAGAGTTAATCGTTGGTTGATTTCATTGTAAAGGACTGTTACAGTTTTGTCAAAATTCCCTTTGTTTCCTCAAAATAAATCAATTTTTGTCAATACAAGGCAAAAAGAGTATTTTTCCATTTGAATTATGCTTTTGAAAATATGTTGCAATACTTGTGCATTGCATTATATGGGGTTAATTTGCAGGATAATAGCGCTCTGAACCTGCCTGGGGCGAATTCAGTCACCGCTTTGTGTATAGTGAGCAGTGGCTGTAACCCTCGGCACTGACTGACAGTAGGCTCTAATGCCGAGTGGCTGTTATGCCGGCGTCACACGGTACGATCTATTGTGCGAGCAATTGCCCCCATCGTTTGTGCGTCATGGGCAATTAGTTGCCCATGTCGCCCAAAGTCGTTAACCCCTGTCACACGTACTTACCTCACGGACGATGTCGCTGTGGGCGGCGAACATCCACTTCCTGAAGGGGGAGGGGTGTTCAGCGTCATAGCGACGTCACACAGCGGCCAACCAATAGAAGCGGAGGGGCGGAGATGAGCAGGACGTAAACATTCCACCCACCTCCTTCCTTCTGCATTGCCGATGGGACGCAGGTAAGCTGTGTTCATCATTCCCGGGGTGTCACACACTGCGATGTGTGCTGCCTCGGGAACGTGGAACAACCGGCGCAGAGAAGAAGAAACGACTTTATGAAAATGAACAACGTGTCAACGAACAACGATAAGGTGAGTATTTTTGCTTGTTCACCGTTGCTGTCACACGCTACGATATATCAAACGATGCCGGATGTGCGTCACTAACGACGTGACCCCGCCGACATATTGCCCGATATATCGTACCGTGTGAAGCTGGCATTAGTCAGTGCTAAGGATACAGCCACGGCTCAGTATACACTGAGCGTATACATAGAGCATTGGCTGAACTGGCCCCGCTGCCATTCTGATGACTGGAAGTCAAACGGTGTGTTCACAGTGACTTCCTCAGCTTCATTTAAATAAATGGCTCTACTGAGGTTCCAGTCGCAATCCTGTTTTTGCTGATTCCAACAGAAATCCCTATATAGTGATCAGCTGAGCGCACTGTATGATTGTGAACCTAGCCTTGTCAGACATTCATGCAGCTCATGTATTTCATTCCCAAAACATTTATTTAGATTGGATACAAATGTATCCATTTTCTGTCAACTACAACCTCCAAGAATACTCATACAGTGGGTATGGAAAGTATTCAGACCCCTTTAATTTTTTCACTCTTTGTTACATTGCAGCCATTTGGTAAATTCAAAAAAGTTAATGTATTTCTCATTAATGTACACCCTGCACCCCATCTTGTAAAAAAAAAAAAAAAAAAACAGAAATGTAGAATTTTTTGCAAATTTATTAAACAAGAAAACCTGAAATATCACATGGTCACAAGTATTCAGACCCTTTGCTTAGTATTGAGTCGAAGCACCCTTTTGAGCTAGTACAGCCATGAGTCTTCTTGGCAATGAGGCAACAAGTTTTTCACACCTGGATTTGGGGATCCTCTGCCATTTGGGGATCCTCTGTCATTCATTGAGGATCAGAAGGAAATGGACAGCATGTGGCTTGGGCTGCTTTCACACTACGTTTTTTTAACATGCGTCCTGAATGGTTTTTTTTAACGCAAAAACGGATCTTGTGTAAATGCGTTTTCATTTCAATGCATTTGCAATGGACTCGCGTCAACATGCGTTCACGTGAGTTATAGTGAGGATCCAGCAACTTGCAGTTTTTTAACATTTTTCAAAAACGCTACTTGTAGCGTTTTTGAGCTGCGTCCAAATACTGCAAATTGCTGGATCCTGACTATACTGCACACAAACGTACGTGACCGCTGACATGCTCATAGACAGGATCCTGCTTGCTCTACTGAGCATGCCCAGAAACCAGCCTCGGGTGATTAGTCCCTCTCTCCCCCTCCCTCTCTCCCCCTCCCTCTCTCCCCCTTCCTCTCCCCCGCCTGAGAGCTGCGGACACTCGTAACCAAGATAAATATCGGGTAACCAAGCAAAGCGCTTCTCGTAGTTACCCGATGTTTATGTTGGTTACGTGTGCAGGGAGCAGGCAGCCCGACTCCTAGCACCTGCGGATGCTCGTAACCAAGGTAAATATCGGGTATCCAAGCAAGTTACCCGATGTTTACCTTGGTTACGAGCCTCCGCAGCTGTCAGAAGCCGGCTCCCAGTCTATCACATTCAGTTCCACTGACTCCCGATCACATGACTCCAATGCCCGCCCATAAACTTAAAGTGACAGGATCCTGCAAAATAACACATGCGTTTGCATGCGTTTTTTTGCTGTAAAAGCAGGATTTGCTTTTACAGCAAAAAAAACGTTCATGACGCATGTTAAAAAAACGTAGTGTGAAAGCAGCCTAAAATAGGAGTGTCTGAGCAAAGGGTCTGAATACTTATGAGCATGTGATATCAGTTTTTCTTGTTTAATAAATTTCCAAAAATTTCTACATTTCTGGGTTTTTTTTCTGTTGAGATGGGGTGCAGGGTGTACATTAATGAGAAAAAAGATTTTTTTTTTTTTTTAATTTACCAAATGGCTGCAATAAAACAAAGTGAAAAATTTAAAGGGGTCTGAATACTTTCCGTACCCACTGTATATTACCGTACTTAAAAGGAATATGTCACCACATTTGACCTATCTAAACTATTAATATGGGCATGCAGGTTATAGATTGCTGAAAAATGGCTTGCCTCATAACAGATGCCTTGTTGTGGATAAATCATCTTTTATTGTTTAATGTAAATGAGCTCTTCCAGGCTATGGGGGGGATGTTGTTGAAGATATTATTTAAATTAAAAGAGGACGTTACCAGTGTGAGAAAAGTAACTAACACAGAACAAGAGAAATTAACTTTGTCTTCTTACAAAAAGGTTTTCTAAAGCTCTCACAGCTTTGCTGTATTGCAACAATATTGCAACCCTGGCTGCCTGTGAGATTAAGGGCGGCTTTGCACACTACGACATCGCAGGTGCGATGTCGGTGGGGTCAAATCGAAAGTGACGCACATCCGGCGTCACTTGCGATGTCGTAGTGTGTAAAACCTTTTTTGATACGATTAAGGAGCGCAAAAGCGTCGTTGTCGTATCCTCGGTGTATTCTCCGACATTTCCATAATGCCGATGCAGCGACAGGTACGATGTAGTTCCTCATTCCTGCGCCAGCACACATCACTGTGTATGAAGCCGCAGGAGCGAGGAACATCTCCTACCTGCGTCCCGGCTGCAATGAGAAGGAAGGTGGGCGGGATGTTTACGTCCCGCTCATCTCCGCCCCTCCGCCGCTATTGGCCGCCTGCCGTGTGACGTCGCTATGACGCCGCACGACCCACCCCCTTAGGAAGGAGGCGGGTCGCCGGCCAGAGCGACGGTCACAGGACAGGTGAGTGCATGTGAAGCTGGCATAGCGATAATGTTCACTACGCCAGCTATCAAAAGATATCGTACCTGCGACGGGGCGGGGACTATCGCGTGCGACATCGCATCATCGACTTGCGATGTCGCAACATGCAAAGCCCGCCTAAGGCCGGGGCCACACGGGGATCTACTACGATCCTCGCATGACACTCGGCTCACACTAGCAGTACTGCAGGTGCCGATTGTCATGCGAGTGTCACTGCGACTGAGGTCCAATCAGGAGATCGGACCTCAGCTGCGGTGGGCGGGCCGGCGCTGAGGAGAGGGCCGGCGCTGAGGAGGGGAGGGCCGGTGCTGCGGAGGGAAGGGCGGGCGCTGAGGACGGGAGGGGGGGCGTATTTACCTCCCTCTCTCCTCTGTTGCCGGCTATTGCCATTCTCGCTCTGCACTCGCGGTATACCGGTGTAATGCGAGTGCAGCGCGATTTTTCTCTCGCCCCATAGACTTGAATGGGTGTGAGAGAAAAAGACTTGCATTACACTCGCAGCATGCTGTGATTGTTTTCTCGGTCCGATTAGGTCTGAGAAAATAATCGCTCATGGGAGCTGGGACGTAGGCTAATATTGGTCCGAGTGGAATGCGATAAAACATCGCATTACACTCGATCCGATTTTCATGCAGTGTGTCTTAGGCCTAAAGCTGAAGCTGAGAGGCACCTGCAGAAGTCTCAGTTAGGGCTCTTTTCCACTTGCATACCGCTTCCGATGCAGGGGCATCGAAAGCGATATGGTAATGACCCCCTGCTGCAGTGTCAGCCGAGGGTCATGCGACTATCATGCAATCTTGCGATCGCATCACAGATACAGAGAAGATGAAGGGAGCATCTTTTCCCATCTCCTCCATTGTCTGTCTCTGTGTGCACCGCACTGTAGTTGCATAACATGCGAGTGCAGTGCGAATTTACACACACAAGAGCCGAGACTCAGTGCAAAACGCAGCATGCTGTGATTGCACCAAGAGCATGATTCGTGTGGAGAAAATCAGCACAGAGGATACTGCCTCATTAATTAACACCGGTGCGAGTGCAATCCGATTTTTTTATCGGATTGCACTCACACATGAAAATTGCAGGTGGAAAAGAGCCTTTATATTCACACACAGCTTTGTAGTGAGATCTGGAGAGCAGCCATCAAACTGGTAACGCCCCTTTTATTTAACCTTTTCATTACACATGACATACTGGGTACGTTATCGATCGTGTGAGGTTAATCCCTGCAGGCTGCCGTGGGCAGTCTGCGGCGATCAGCGCACATCTCAGCTGATTTCAACAGGTGAGATGTGTGACTGCCAGGCGTGAGTGGAATTGTTCCACCTGCGCCTATTAACCCCTTACATCTTGCTGCCAAAATCTGACAGCAAGCTGTATGAGCGTGCCGCCATTAGCATAACTTACCCACCCCCATCAGAAGTCGCATGACGTGATCACGTGACTTCCGGTGGTTGCCATGGTAACACAGGGTCATGTGATGACTCCTATAGCTATCATGAGTCACTTTCTCTCACTGTCGGTAGAGGGCAGTGTGTGAGAGTAAAGCCACTTTTCTCCAGATCTCAGCTGTGTAGCTGTGATCTGGAGAAATGGAAGAGCGATCAGACTGCTGATCATTATTGACCCCTAAGGGGACTAGTAAAACAAAAAAAAAGTTAAAAAAGTTTTAAAAAATTAAAAAATAAATAAAATCACCCCCCATTCGGCCCATTGAAAATTAAAGGGTTAAAAAAATGAAAAATATACACATATTTAGTATCGCGGCATTCAGAAATGCCCGATCTATGAAAATATAAAATCAATTAATCTGATTGGTAAACGGTGTAGCGTCAAAAAAAAAAATCCAAACGGCAAAATTACGTTTTTTTAGTTGCCGCAAATTTTGTGCAAAATGCAATAACAGGCGATCAAAACGTAGCTTCTGCACAAAAATAGTACCATTAAAAACGTCATCTCGCAAAAAATAAGGCATCACTGAGCCATATATCCAAAAAAATGAGAACGCTATGAGTGTTGGAAAATGGCGCAAAAAGTGCGCCACTTTTTTTGGACAACCTTGTGAATTTTTTTTAACCCCTTAGATAAAAGTAAACTTATTCATGTTTGGTGTCTAGAAACTCACACCGACACATCAGTTTTATCATATAGTAAACATGGTGAATAAAATATCCCAAAAACTATTGCGCGATCACACTTTTTTTTGCAGTTTTTCCGCACTTGAATTTTTTTGCTGTTTTCCAATACACTATATGGTAAAACTCATGGTTTCATTTAAAAGTACAACTCGTCCCGCAAAAAAAATAGGCTCTCGGAAGAAATAGAAGAAAAAACCCCAAAAAAACGGAAAATCACCTGGAGGTAAAAGGGTTAAAATAATCTCAGGAGACGGAGTTATCTTCAAGGCAGCATCCGCCCCATAGCCTGGAAGAGCTCATTTATATTAAGTGCTAAAAGATGATTTATCCACAACGCATCTGATATGAGACATGAAGGTATGACTTTTTCAGCAATCTATAACCTGTATGCCCATAGTAATAGGTTAGGGGTACTTTGCACGCTGCGACATCACTAGCCGATTGTAGCGATGCCGAGTGCGATAGTCCCCGCCCCTGTCGCACATGCGATATCTTGTGATAGCTGCCGTAGCGAACATTATCATTAAGGGGGCGGGTCGTGCAGCGTCACAGCGACGTCACACGGCAGGCGGCCGTGTGCTGCTGCAGGAACGAGGAACAACATCGTATCTCCTATTGGTGCGACATTATGGAAATGTCCGACACTGCACAGATCACCGATTTACGACGCTTTTGCGATAGTTTATCGGTGCATCTAGGCTTTACACGTTGCGACGTCGTTACTGGCGCCGGGTGTGCGTCACTTTCCATTTGACCCCAACAATATCGCAGTAGCGATGTCGCAACGTGCAAAGTACCCCTTAGATAGGTCAAATGTGGTGACATATTCCCTTTAATAGTAATACTTCACAGCAGTATGTGGATATGTGATAAAATAATAATGTAGATCAACATTTCTGCTTAAAAACACAACATGATTCCTGTAAGGTCTAAAGGCTCAGTTGAAATACAGCAGATAGAGTATGAAAATCTGCACCATGTTTTCAACTGGATATTATTTCAATCATGTGTAAATGGGTTTTGAAAACTACATATAGTTCTGTATATCCTGCGGATCAGAGTGTGTATCAAGTTTTTTTTATCTTAATATTTCTTTGAATTAGTACACTTTATGTGCTAGGACTGAGATTCCGAATAAAATGTACAATTGGTTGTCAAACGATTTCGATCTTGTGCACTGCTGTTTGCCATAGAGAAAGCCAGTTCTTTAGTTTCTCCTTTCTATATTCCCTAGTTATTGATGCGAATATACAAGTGCATCTCAATAAATTAGATCATCAAAAAGTTAATTTATTTCAGTATTTCAAAACAAATAGGGAAACATTATATTATATAAGTCATTACACACAGATCTATTCCTATATATTATATACTGTATTTTTCGGGCCATAAGACGCACTTTTTTTCCCCCAAATGTTGGGGGAAAGTGGGGGGGGGTGCGTCTTATGGTCTGAATGTAGGGCTGCGCGGAATGAGGGTGCTGCAGTGGAGCGGGTCATCGGGGGCATGAGCAGGCTGCAGCAGCGCCTGCCGTGACCACGTGGACCCGCTCATTTAATATGCACGCCCACCATCTCTCAGCGCTGACAGGTGGGCGGGATGGTGGGAGAGGGATAAACAGCCGGCCCACATGATCACCCCTGGCAACTACAGCCTGGAGTGATCATGTTGGGCTGTATTCACTGCCCTCCGTGCACCATCATCAGCGCGGGGTGCAGTGAATCAGTATACTCACCTGTCACCGTTCCCCTGCAGCACCGCGATCTCCTCCTGGCTGCCGGCGGCCGCTGAGTGGAGCCATCCCCGTTCCCCTGTAGAACTGCGATGTCCTCCTGTCTGTGCCAGCGGCATTGAATTACTGAAATAAACTAACTTTTTATGATATTCTAATTTACTGAGATGCACCTGTAGTACTACTTTGCTTACCTCTACCATTGAGACAGATAATAAAAACTGTATTTAAAAAGGGTCTTCTATATCCAGTATGAAAATTAGAAGATGGCACAAGACACCTGCAGCACTGTTCAAAACACTAATCATTATATTAACTATATTTCCCCTGAAATTTGCTTAAAACTAAATAAATTAAATTCTGTTGATAATGTTTTTCCAAATTATTACCTTGTGTGGCTACATCTGAGGTTAAACATTTCCTTCAGTCTGAACATCAAAATGGCTTCGCTTTTTATGTTGAGCAAGAGTTGATTTATGGTTATAACATTTTCCACATTGTGAACATGAGAATGGCTTCTCCCCTGTATGGATTACCTGATGTTTTACAAGATCGGACTTCTGGCTAAAACATTTCCCACAATCCAAGCATGAAAATGGCCTTTCCCCTGTGTGACTTCTCATATGTGTAACAAGTGAGGATTTGTGACCAAAACATTTCCCACATTCTGAGCATGGATAAGGCCTCTCTCCAGTGTGAATTCTCTGATGCTTCACAACATCAGACTTATGTCCAAAACATTTCCCACATTCTGAACATGAAAATGGCTTCTCCCCCGTATGGATTACATGATGTTTAATAAGATTGGACTTTTGACTAAAACGTTTTCCACATTCTGAACATGGAAATGGCTTCTCCCCTGTGTGAGTACTCTGGTGTATGGCAAGAACTGATCTCTGAGTAAAACATTTCCCACATTCAGAACATGAATATGGCTTCTCCCCTGTGTGAGTTCTCTGATGTGTGACAAGGGACGACCTCTGGGTAAAACATTTCTCACATTCAGAACATGAATATAGCTTCTCCCCAGTGTCCGTTACTTCATGTGCAATGAGATTGTATGCCTGAACAAAATCCCTATTGTATTCAGGACAAGAAAATGAATCTTCCTTCAAGTGGCTAGTTTGATGCACAAGAAGATCTGAGCTCTGGCGGAAATATTTCCCACATTTAGAACAAGAATATGGAGTCACTCCAGTGTGAGATCTCTGATGAGTAACAAGGGTTGATCTTTGGGTAAAACGTTTTCCACATTCTAAACATGAAAATGGCTTCTCTCCTGTATGGATTACCTGATGTTTAACCAGATCAGACTTCTGGCTAAAACATTTGCAACATTCAGTGCATGAAAAGGACTTCTCCCCTGTGTGAGTAATTTGATGTATAGAAAGGACTGACCTTTGGGTGAAACACTTCCCACATTCAGAACATGTATATGGCTTTTCCCCTGTGTGAGTCCTTTGATGGGTGACAAGAGAAGACTTTCGACTAAAACATTTCCCACATTCAGAACATAAATATGGTTTCTCTCCTGTGTGAGTTCTTTGATGTGCAATAAGATCATATTTCTGTAGAAAAGCTCTTTCACATTCTAGACATGAATATGGTTTCTCTCTTCTGTGCCGCCTTTGATGTACATTAAGAACAGATTTCTGGCGAAAACATTTCCCACATTCTGAACATGGAAATGGCCGCTCATCTCTGTGAATTCTTTTGTGAATGTACAGAATAGATTTCTTTTTAAAATGTTTCCCACAATAAAAACAAGGAAATTTTTTATCTCCAATCTCACTTGCACTTTGTTTAACAAAATACAATTTTCTGGGTGCAGGTTCCTTGTGATTACTGGGATCAGTAAATAGATCTTCATTTTGAAGCTCTGTCGGTATATTGTTTGTAAGGACTGTTATGGAATATTCTCCAACATTGTCTTCTATGATATTCTTATATTTTACATCACAATCTGGAGGTAAAAGTTGATTTTCCATATTTTTGGTGTATTCTTCTGTTAGAAATAGAAACAAAATTACATTTCTGCAGAACATGATAGCTTGGATATTTCAAGGAACATCACATACAATACTGCCAATAAGTTATGCACATTTTTCTGTCTTATATTATATATAACAGTAACATATTTAAAGGGGTATTCTGGGAAAGAGGCTATTATTTGGTTCTGCTAGCGGGTTAGTGATAAAGAACATTGCGAAAAGTAAGCAGATCACATTGTTGCAGTCAAAATGACAAGCAGAGTTGAAACCCAACTGCGTAGGTACTGTTAAGGCCCTGTCACACACACACAGAGATAAATCTTTGGCAGATCTGTGGTTGCAGTGAAATCATGGACATATTGTTCCATTTGCAGACAGCCACAAACCTGGCACTGATTGTCCACAACTCCACAATTTCACTGCAGCCACAGATCTATCTGTGTGTGTGACAGGGCCTTTAGACTTCGGCAAGCTACAATACTTGCTGACAATTTTCCCTAGCCAGAAAAAAATCACCCTAATAGAAAAAAGCACACAAAAATAGAAAAAAAAAAAGCAGACATCTTAGAAAACAAATTGCTCTTAATCTTTTAATCTTTTTTAATCAAGGGCAATGAAATTGAGACAAGCGAATCTGACGAGAGTCAAATTCATAAAAACAAAACATTCAGTAGATCTTTCCAATTTTGCAAAGAAATCCAAATTGTATCAAATGTATCACATGTTCCTTATTCTTCAATGGAGTCTATGCAGATCCCAGAACACAAACGTGATGAAATAAATAATACTCTGCTTGTTGCTTATCTGCCCAACTACCGACGCTCATCGTCTTGTGCTCAGTGTGCCCTCTCATATCTGCTTCTGCAATGCCTCGGCATCTTGTAAGCCTCAAACTTCATGACAGGATAACGTCACAACATACAACACCCGAGAAACTGACTCTGCCCCATTAATGCACGTTGTCACATCTGTCGCTGAGTGCAGCTCACTGAAGACAACAGAGAGCCGAGCTTTGGCCTGCAGGACACATGAGCAGTGAGTGGGGGTTTTCTGCCAGTTTGCTCACTACAATTCACTGATTTTGCTCAAAGCAAATTTAAACAAAAAATACTTCTGGAGAATTCCAATGTTTGAAAAAAATCAGGCACATTCAATTCTTGTCTATACATGGAAGGTTTCCTTACCCGATGATGTAAAAGGCTGATGATTCTCCGCTATGGTCTTGTACTGATCTTTGTGCCCCTCTACATACTCCCACTCCTCCATGGAGAAATAGACAGTGACATCCTGACACCTTATAGGAACCTGACATATACAAAGATTAAAAACTCAGGGGCGAAATGGTTATCCGTGCAATGTATGAACCATTCTGGCTTCTGTACTGCAAATAGCCCACCAGATATGATTACAGCCCATTATTTAGTACTTTCATTCACTGAACATACTGTACTATGCTTTGCAAATATTACTAGTTCTACACTTTTAGGCAGTGTGCACACGATGAGATTTTGACGCTGCACATTTGCAGTCCACAAAACATTTCTAACATTAACAGCCCCATGGACTGTAAGATTACATTCCCAAAATAAGCTTCTGATATTGCTGAATCTCTGCACCCATTATGTAAATTAGGTCACTTGTTTTTACACATAGGTATTGTGTACATTTTTTAACAACCATATTTATCACATTTTTGAAGGTGAACAAGGTGACTAAAGCATAAATTGTGAATTGTGGCGCTTTTTTTCTTGATTTTATTACAGGGTTAACCAGTTTAGAATGTTTCATAAACCCATTGAAAGTGTGTGTGCGTGTGTCTGTGCGCGTGTCTGTCTGTCTGTGTGCGTGCGTGCGCGCGTGTCTGCGTGCGTGCCTGCACGTGTCTGCGCGCGTGTGTGTGTGTGTGTGCCTGCGCGCGTCTGCGTGCGTGCGTCTGCGAGCGTGCGTGCGTCTGCGTGCGTCTGTGTGCGTGTGTCCGTGTGCGTGCGTCTGCGTGCGTGTGTCCGTGTGTCTGTGTCTGCGCGCGTGTCTTTGTGCGCGTCTGTGTGCGTGCACGTCTTTGTGCGCATCTGTGTGCGTGCGCGCATCTGTGTGTATGTATGTGTGTATATATGTTATGTATGTGCGGGTATGCATGTATGTGTGTGTGTGTGTGTGCACGCGTGTGTCTGTGTGTGCGTCTGTATGTATGTGTGTATATATGTTATGTATGTGCGGGTATGCATGTGTGTCTGTGCGTGTGTCTGTGTGTGCGTCTGTGTGTATATATGTTATGTATGTGCGGGTATGCATGTGTGTGTGTGTGTGTGCGTGTGTCTGTGTGTGCGTCTGTGTGTATATATGTTATGTATGTGCGGGTATGCATGTGTGTCTGTGCGTGTGCGTGTGTCTGTGTGTGCGTCTGTGTGTATATATGTTATGTATGTGCGGGTATGCATGTGTGTGTGCGTGTGTCTGTGTGTGCGTCTGTGTGTATATATGTTATGTATGTGCGGGTATGCATGTGTGTCTGTGCGTGTGCGTGTGTCTGTGTGTGCGTCTGTGTGTATGTATGTGTGTGTATATATGTTATGTATGTGCGGGTATGCATGTGTGTGTGTGTATGCGTGTGTGTGTGTGTGTGTGTGTGTGTGTGTGTGTGTGTGTGTGTGTGTGTGTGTGTGTGTACGTACAGTGCTGGCCAAAAGTATTGGCACCCCTGCAATTCTGTCAGAGAATACTCAGTTTCTTCCTGAAAATGATTGCAATCACATTCTTTGGTATTATCTTCATTTAATTTACTTGCAATGAAAAAACACAAAAGAGAATGAAACAAAAATCAAATCATTGATCATTTCACACAAAACTCCAAAAATGGGCCAGACAAAAGTATTGGCACCCATAGCCTAATACCTGGTTGCACAACCTTTAGCCAAAATAACTGAACAACCGCTTCGGGTAACCATCAATGAGTTTCTTACAATGTTCTGCTGGAATTTTAAACTATTCTTCTTTGGCAAACTGCTCCAGGTCCCTAAGATTTGAAGGGTGCCTTCTCCAAACTGCCATTTTGAGATCTCTCCACAGGTGTTCTATGGGATTCAGGTCTGGACTCATTGCTGGCCACTTTAGTAGTCTCCAGTGCTTTCTATCAAACCATTTTCTAGTGCTTTTTGAAGTGTGCTTTCTCACCCTGGGCCTTACATTATGCTGCAAAATTTTTTGGTAGTATTCAGACTTCATAATGCCACGCAGACAGTCAAGCAGTCCAGTGCCAGAGGCAGCAAAGCAACCCCAAAACATCAGGGAACCTCCGCCATGTTTGACTGTAGGGACAGTGTTCTTTTCTTTGAATGCCTCTTTTTGTTTTCCTGTAAACTCTATGTTGATGGCTTTTCCCAAAAAGCTCTACTTTTGTCTCATCTGACCGGAGAACATTTCTTCCAAAATGTTTTAGGCTTTCAGGTAAGTTTTGGCAAACTCCAGCCTGGCTTTTTTATGTCTCGGGGTAAGAAGTGGGGTCTTCCTGGGTATCCTACCATACAGTCCCTTTTCATTCAGACGCCGACGGATAGTACGGGTTGACACTGTTATACCCTCGGACTGCAGGGCAGCTTGAACTTGTTTGGATGTTAGTCGAGGTTCTTTATCCACCATCCGCACAATCTTGCGTTGAAATTTCTCGTCAATTTTTCTTTTCCTTCCACATCTAGGGAGGTTAGCCACAGTGCCATGGGCTTTAAACTTCTTGATGACACTGCGCACCGTAGACACAGGAACTTTCAGGTCTTTGGTGATGGACTTGTAGCCTTGAGATTGCTCATGCTTCCTCACAATTTGGATTCTCAAGTCCTCAGACAGTTCTTTGGTCTTCTTTCTTTTCTCTATGCTCAATGTGGTACACACAAGGACACAGGACAGAGGTTGAGTCAACTTTAATCCATGTCAACTGGCTACAAGTGTGATTTATTTATTGCCAACACCTGTTAGGTGCCACAGGTAAGTTACAGATGCTGTTAATTACACAAATTAGAGAAGCATCACATGATTTTTCAAACAGTGCCAATACTTTTGTCCACCCCCTTATTTTATGTTTGGTGGAATTATATCCATTTTGGCTAAATGACAATTTATTTTTTTTTTCTTTCATTGAAGAAAGATTAAATGAAGATAATAATACCAAATAATTTGTGATTGCAATTATTTTCAAGAAGACACTGAGTATTATCTGACAGAGTTACACACACACACACAGTCATATGGAAAAGTTTGGGCACCCCTATTAATGTTAACCTTTTTTCTTTATAACAATTTGGGTTTTTGCAACAGCTATTTCAGTTTCATATATCTAATAACTGATGGACTCAGTAATATTTCTGGATTGAAATGAGGTTTATTGTACTAACAGAAAATGTGCAATCCGCATTTAAACAAAATTTGACCGATGCAAAAGTATGGCCACCCTTATCAATTTCTTGATTTGAACACTCCTAACTACTTTTTACTGACTTACTAAAGCACTAAATTGGTTTTGTAACCTCATTGAGCTTTGAACTGCATAGGCAGGTGTATCCAATCATGAGAAAAGGTATTTAAGGTGGCCACTTGCAAGTTGTTCTCCTATTTGAATCTCCTATAAAGAGTGGCATCATGGGCTCCTCAAAACAACTCTCAAATGATCTGAAAATAAAGATTATTCAACATAGTTGTTCAGGGGAAGGATACAAAACGTTGTCTCAGAGATTTAAACTGTCAGCTTCCACTGTGAGTAACATAGTAAGGAAATGGAAGAACACAGGTACAGTTCTTGTTAAGCCCAGAAGTGGCAGGCCAAGAAAAATATCAGAAAGGCAGAGAAGAAGAATGGTGAGAACAGTCAAAGACCACCTCCAAAGACCTGCAGCATCATCTTGCTGCAGATGGTGTCAATGTGCATCGGTCAACAGTACAGCGCACGTTGCACAAGGAGAAGCTGTATGGGAGAGTGATGCGAAAGAAGCCATTTCTGCAAGCACGCCACAAACAGAGTCGCCTGAGGTATGCAAAAGCACATTTGGACATGCCAGTTACATTTTGGAAGAAGGTCCTGTGGAGTGATGAAAAAAAAGATTGAGTTGTTTGGTCATACAAAAAGGCATTATGCATGGAGGCAAAAAAAACACGGCATTCCAAGAAAAGCACTTGCTACCCACAGTAAATATGTTGAGGTGCCAATACTTTTGCACCGGTCAAAGTTTAAATGCGGATTGCATATTTTCTGTTAGTACAATAAACCTCATTTCAATCCAGAAATATTACTGAGTCCATCAGTTATTAGATATATGAAACTGAAATAGCTGTTGCAAAAACCCAAATTGTTATGAAGAAAAAAGGTTAACATTAATAGGGGTGCCCAGACTTTTTCATATGTTTATGTACATATATATATATATATATATATATATATATACACACACACACACACACACACACACACACACACACACACACACACACACTAGAAGGTGGCCCGATTCTAACGCATCGGGTATTCTAGAATTTATTGTGTAGTTACTGTATGATTTTTATTATATATATAGATGTTGTTGTGTGTAGTTGCCAAGTGTTTGTGTAGGGCGCTGTACATGTTCTGGGTGTTAAAAAACACCAAAAAAACTGAGCTGTGACAAATGTTCAATAAACATGCAACATTACAAGCATGTGAATTGCAGCCTCAAGACTAGAAAAAAAAAAAAAAAAAACCAAGGAGAAAATTGTAGAAAAAATACCCTGACTATAAATAAATAAATTGCAAGTGCTTAATAAACAGGGTACTTAGTATATACATTTTTGCAAAAAGGTAAGAAGCTGTCTCACCTCGTCACGGTGTACCCATCTGAGACAGTCCCTAACCTACTAAAGTTAAAAACATATTCTGTACCTGACTAGTGTCATGTCAAATCTTCAATATGGATGGTAAAGTGGTTAGCTGGGTCCCAGATTAAATACACAGCAAAAAGTGAGAAGCAGGTAATTGTTCAGCCTCAGTATCAGTATCAGGAGGGCTGCACCCCCAACTTGCATTAAAGCAAGATAACAGACAAAAAACACCAAAAAAAACTGAGCTGTGACAAATGTTCAATAAACATGCAACATTACAAGCATGTGAATTGCAGCCTGAAGACTAGAAAAAAATCATGTTCTGGGTGTTGTCTGGGTGTGACGGGGGGTGAGAGAAGTGTTGTTTGTGTGTTGTGTTTGTGGAGCGCTGTGTGTCTGCAGCGTTGTGTGTGTTTGGTGCTGTATGTGTTGCACGGTTTGTGTGGGTGTGTGTGTGTGTTTTGGGGGGAGGTATGTTTTGTGCAGTGTGTGTGTGTGTGTTGGAGGAATAGTCCTGGGGGGAGAGGAGGATAATAGGAGGAGTAGTCCTGGAGGGAGAGGAGTATAATAGTAGGAATAGTCCTGGGGGAGAGGAGGATAATAGTAGGAATAGTCCTGGGGGGAGAGGAGGAGAATAAGAGGAGTAGTCCTGGGGGGAGAGGAGGAGAATAAGAGGAGTAGTCCTGGGGGAGAGGAGGATAATAGGAGGAGTAGTCCTGGGGGGAGAGGAGGAGAATAGGAGGAGTAGTCCCGGGGGGAGAGGAGGAGGAGAATAGGAGGAGTAGTCCTGGGGGGAGAGGAGGAGAATAGGAGGAGTAGTCCTGGGGGCAGAGGAGGAGAATAGGAGGAGTAGTCCTCGGGGGAGAGGAGGAGAATAGGAGGAGTAGTCCTGGGGGGAGAGGAGGAGAATAGGAGGAGTAGTCCTGGGGGGAGAGGAGAATAATAGGAGGAATAGTCCTGGGGGGAGAGGAGGAGAATAGGAGGAGTAGTCCTGGGGGGAGAGGAGGAGAATAGGAGGAGTCGTCCTGGGGGGAGAGGAGGAGAATAGGAGGAGTAGTCCTGGGGGGAGAGGAGGAGAATAGGAGGAGTAGTCCTGGGGAGAGAGGAGGAGAATAGGAGGAGTAGTCCTGGGGGGGAGAAGAATAATAGGAGGAGGAGTAGTCCTGGGGGGAGAGGAGGATAATAGGAGGAGTAGTCCTGGGGGGAGAGGAGGATAATAGGAGGAGTAGTCCTGGGGAGGTGAGGAGTATAATAGGAAGAGTAGTCCTGGGGGAGAGGAGTATAATAGGAAGAGTAGTCCTGGGGGGAGAGGAGGATAATAGGAGGAGTAGTCCTGGGGAGAGAGGAAGATAATAGGATGAGTAGTCCTGGGGGAGAGGCTCTAATAGGAGGACTATTCCTACTATTATCCTCCTCTCCCCCAGGACTATTCCTACTATTATCCTCCTCTCCCCCAGGACTATTCCTACTATTATACTCCACTCCCTCCAGGACTACTCCTCCAACACACACACACACTGCACAAAACATACCTCCCCCCAAAACACACACACACACACACACCCACACAAACCGTGCAACACATACAGCACCACACACACACAGCGCTCCACAAACAACGCAACACACAAACAACACTTCTCTCACACACCCCACACCCAGACAACACCCAGAACATTTACAGCCCCTACACAAACACTTGGCAACTAAACACAACAACATCTATATATATATATAATAAGAGGAGAATAGGAGGAGTAGTCCTGGGGGGAGAGGAGGAGAATAGGAGGAGTAGTCCTGGGGGGAGAGGAGGAGAATAGGAGGAGTAGTCCTGGGGGGGGAGAGGAGGAGAATAGGAGGAGTAGTCCTGGGGGGGGGGAGAGGAGGAGAATAGGAGGAGTAGTCCTGGGGGGGGAGAGGAGGAGAATAGGAGGAGTAGTCCTGGGGGGAGAGGAGGAGAATAGGAGGAGTCGTCCTGGGGGGAGAGGAGGAGAATAGGAGGAGTAGTCCTGGGGGGAGAGGAGGAGAATAGGAGGAGTAGTCCTGGGGGGAGAGGAGGAGAATAGGAGGAGTAGTCCTGGGGGGAGAGGAGGAGAATAGGAGGAGTAGTCCTGGGGGGAGAGGAGGATAATAGGAGGAGTAGTCCTGGGGGGGGAGAGGAGGAGAATAGGAGGAGTAGTCCTGGGGGGGGGGAGAGGAGGAGAATAGGAGGAGTAGTCCTGGGGGGGGAGAGGAGGAGAATAGGAGGAGTAGTCCTGGAGGTGAGGAGTATAATAGGAGGAGTAGTCCTGGGGGGAGAGGAGGATAATAGGAGGAGTAGTCCTGGGGGGAGAGGAGGATAATAGGAAGAGTAGTCCTGGGGGGAGAGGAGTATAATAGGAAGAGTAGTCCTGGGGGGAGAGGAGGATAATAGGGGGAGTAGTCCTGGGGAGAGAGGAAGATAATAGGATGAGTAGTCCTGGGGGAGAGGCGTCTAATAGGAGGACTATTCCTACTATTATCCTCCTCTCCCCCAGGACTATTCCTACTATTATACTCCACTCCCTCCAGGACTACTCCTCCAACACACACACACTGCACAAAACATACCTCCCCCCAAAACACACACACACACACACCCACACAAACCGTGCAACACATACAGCACCACACACACAGCGCTCCACAAACAACGCAACACACAAACAACACTTCTCTCACACACCCAGACAACACCCAGAACATTTACAGCCCCTACACAAACACTTGGCAACTAAACACAATCTATATATATATATATATATATATATATATATATATATATATATATATATATATATATATATATATATAATAAGAGGAGAATAGGAGGAGTAGTCCTGGGGGGAGAGGAGGAGAATAGGAGGAGTAGTCCTGGGGGGAGAGGAGGAGAATAGGAGGAGTAGTCCTGGGGGGGAGAGGAGGAGAATAGGAGGAGTAGTCCTGGGGGGGAGAGGAGGAGAATAGGAGGAGTAGTCCTGGGGGGGAGAGGAGGAGAATAGGAGGAGTAGTCCTGGGGGGGAGAGGAGGAGAATAGGAGGAGTAGTCCTGGGGGGGAGAGGAGGAGAATAGGAGGAGTAGTCCTGGGGGGGAGAGGAGGAGAATAGGAGGAGTAGTCCTGGGGGGGAGAGGAGGAGAATAGGAGGAGTAGTCCTGGGGGGGAGAGGAGGAGAATAGGAGGAGTAGTCCTGGGGGGGAGAGGAGGAGAATAGGAGGAGTAGTCCTGGGGGGGGGGAGGAGGAGAATAGGAGGAGTAGTCCTGGGGGGGGAGAGGAGGAGAATAGGAGGAGTAGTCCTGGGGGGGGGAGAGGAGGATAATAGGAGGAGTAGTCCTGGGGGGAGAGGAGGATAATAGGAGGAGTAGTCCTGGGGGGAGAGGAGGATAATAGGAGGAGTAGTCCTGGGGGGAGAGGAGGATAATAGGAGGAGTAGTCCTGGGGGGAGAGGAGGATAATAGGAGGAGTAGTCCTGGGGGGAGAGGAGGATAATAGGAGGAGTAGTCCTGGGGGGAGAGGAGGATAATAGGAGGAGTAGTCCTGGGGGGAGAGGAGGATAATAGGAGGAGTAGTCCTGGGGGGAGAGGAGGATAATAGGAGGAGTAGTCCTGGGGGGAGAGGAGGATAATAGGAGGAGTAGTCCTGGGGGGAGAGGAGGATAATAGGAGGAGGAGTCCTGGGGGGAGAGGAGGATAATAGGAGGAGTAGTCCTGGGGGAGAGGAGTATAATAGGCGGAGTAGTCCTGGGGGAGAGGAGTCTAATAGGAGGAGTATTCCTGGGGGAGAGGAGGATAATAGGAGGAGTAGTCCTGGGGGGAGAGGACTATAATAGGAGGAATAGTCCTGGGGGGAGAGGAGGATAATAAGAGGAGTAGTCCTGGGGGGAGAGGAGTATAATAGGAGGAGTATTCCTGGTGGGAGAGGAGGATAATAGGAGGAGTAGTCCTGGGGGGAGAGGAGGATAATAGGAGGAGTAGTCCTGGGGGGAGAGGAGGATAATAGGAGGAGTAGTCCTGGGGGGAGAGGAGGATAATAGGGGGAGTAGTCCTGGGGGGAGAGGAGGATAATAGGGGGAGTAGTCCTGGCGGGAGAGGAGGATAATAGGAGGAGTAGTCCTGGGGGTGAGGAGTCTAATAAGAGGAGTAGTCCTGGGGGGAGAGGAGGATAATAGGAGGAGTAGTCCTGGTGGGAGAGGAGGATAATAGGAGCAGTAGTCCTGGGGGGAGAGGAGTATAATAGGAGGAGTATTCCTGGTGGGAGAGGAGGATAATAGGAGGAGTAGTCCTGGGGGGAGAGGAGTATAATAGGAGTAGTATTCCTGGTGGGAGAGGAGGATAATAGGAGGAGTAGTCCTGGGGGTGAGGAGTCAAAGAGACAGTGCTGGGTCACTTGTTGGTCTCCTGTTGTGTAGCACGCATCGGCGTGTGACAGTGGGAGACCAACGATCTGAATGGGCAGGGAGCCGGCATACGCTGGTAACCATGCTACACAATATTAGCCGATGTATACCATGGTTACCAGTGTACCCCGCCCCCCGCACGCACGGGAGCCCACACCAGCGTACGCCGGCAACCCCAGTAATGCGAGGGTATGTGTCGGCTGGTTTGCCGGCGTACGCTGGTGTGGGCTTCTGGGGGTACAGCACTCACCTGGGAGTCGGGGCTCCGTGTCGGTTCGGGTAATGCGTGCGGGGCCAGAGCGAGCGTGCAATGCGTGAGGGGGGCGGGGCGTGGCCGAGTTGCCAATGCGTGCAGGGGGCCGGGGCGTGGCCGAGTTGCCAATGCGTGCAGGGGGCCGGGGCGAGAGGCCAATCCGTGTGGGGGGCGGAGCCTGGGCGAGCGGCCAATCCGTGTGGGGGGCGGAGCCGAGGCAAGCGACCAATGAGATGCTTGTCACGGTAACGACAGAATTTTGGAGCAAGACAGACAGACAGACAGAATAAGGCAATATATATATATATATATATATATATATATATATATATATATATATATATATTATAAAATTTCCAGAGGACACATCAGTATTGCTGTAATGGTATGGCAGTTTCCATTAAGGCCCAGCTGTGAATGACATAGTGTGTCATGGGTTGGGAAGAAGGTAAAGGACACTTATCACATTGATGCTTCAACCATGGGCAGTGTAATTCAGGACCAAGTTCTCTCATTACATTATACTATGTTTTATGCTAAAACCTTTCCACTTAAGGCCCTGTGCGCACTAGAAAATGGAATTTTCTTAAGAAAATTCCGCAGGCACTGAAAGATTTCCTCACCCGCGGAAAAAAAAAACGCATCGAAATCCGCATGCATTTTGTTGCGGTTTTCATGCGTTTTTTCCGCAGGTTGGTACATGTGTTTTAATGCTTTCAATGCAATAAAGCACACTGAAGAAAAAAGAAAAAAAAGTAATTTCCTTCTGAGATAGATAGATAGATAATGGATAGATAAATAGATAGATAAATAGAGGGATAGATAATCAATAGATAGAGAACAAATCAATCAACAGATAGAGTCCCTGTGAAGACAGACTGCAGTTCTCCCGAGCGGTAATGTGTTCACATTACCGACCGTGAGAAATGGCCTGTGGTTACCCCTGCAGTCTCGTTACGAGGCTCGATTCAGTACAGTGTGTCAGACGCGGCTGCATTGAGTATGTGTCAGACGCGGCTGGATGCAAGCGTCGTGGGACCACGGTGGATTACGCCGGAGCTGTGTGAGAGGGGTTAATAAAGTGGTGAAAGAGGGGTTGTTTTTGTGTTTTATTTAAAATAAAGGATTTTTCAGTGTGTGTGTTTTTTAACTTTACCTACGGGTTAATCATGTAAGCTGCCTCATAGACGCTGCCACGATTAAGCTTGGACTTAGTGGCAGCGATGCGCTGCCATGAACTCGTTACAACCCCGAATTGTCACCGCATCACGGCAATCGGCAAAAGCCGGGAACACTCCGGGACTGTCGCATAATGGATGCGACAATCCCGGGGCAGCTGCGGGCTGATATTCTCGGCTGCGGGAGGAGGGGGCATTCACCCTGGCCCTCGCCCTCCCCAGCCTGAGAATACCGGGCCGCTGCTGTGAGTTTACCTTGGCTGGATGGTAAAGTACGGTACAGTGGAGCACACTTTTTTTTTTTTTTTTTTTTATTTTTTAATATGTACGTTTGATTTCTATGTGTATTCTATATGTCTGTGTGTGTATGTGTGTATGTGATCTGTGTTTGTTTACTCTCTGCTCCGCTTCCTCTTCCTGTCATAATGACATCACTTCCCTGCAAACCGCAGGCAGCGATGTACATTATGTCCTGAAAAAGGTGAAATACCGCAGGGAATAACGCAGGAAAACGCAATGAACCGCACAGAATTTGCTGCCTGCGTTATTCCCTGCGGGATTTCACGATTACATGGCAGTCAATGGAGCGACGTGCGGAAAAGAAGTGACATGCAATTGTTTTTGCTGCGGGAATCCTGCAACAACACATGCAGCTGTTAAAATCTGCATAGTGCGCACAGCATTTTTTTTTCCCCATAGGATTTGCTGGTGATTCACTGCAGAGATGTTACGAACATTTTCTGCAGCGAAACATGCAGCAAATCAGCGGGAAATTCCGTCTAGTGTGCACAGGGCCTTAGACTGAATCACAGCTATTTGCACCCAGTGAGAGAACTAATTTTAGCGCTTAAAGGGAACCTGTCAAGTTAAAAATGGTGTCTGATCTGAAGGCGGGAAGTTATAGAGCAGGAGCTGATTAATGTTCATTTTGTGGGAAAAACTTCAGTAAACCTTGTATCTTATGGTTTGAAATCCCTGGTGTTTGTATTTGAGTCCAGTGGGCGGTCCTACTAGTGATTGACAGTCTCCTGTGTATGACTGGTCATACAAAAAAGCTGTCAATCACTAGTAGGACCGCCCACTGGACTCAAATACAAACACCAGGGATTTCAATCAACAAAATACAAGTTTTACTGAAACTTTTCCCACAAACCTAAAATATCATTCTTCTCGGTTTCTCCTTCTCTATAATGTGCTGTCCACAGACCAAGCTGCATGAACAATCTGACCGCTTTCCTTTAAGGGCAAAAGATAATGTAATGGAATTAGGGCACTAAATCATGTTGACTTTGGGTATGGCAAAAAACACAGAATGGATAGGAAGAACAGATTTCCTTAAAGGGAATCTGTCACCAGGTTTTTGCTCCCCCATCTGAGAGCAGCAAAATGTAGAGGCAGAGACCCTGATTCCAGTGATGTGTCACTTACTGAGCTGTTTGCTGTCATTTTGATAAAAATCAAGGTTTTCTCTGCTGCAGATCTAGCAGTTATACAGAGCTCATGAATATGCTGGACTACCTGGCAGCAGGCCAAGTAGTTATGTAATGATAATCTCCTGCTGATTAAACAGTGATTTTACCAAAACTACACAAAGCAGTTCAGAATCACAGCTGGAATCAGGATCTCTTCCCCTATGTTATGCTGCTCTTGGATTAGGTGGCAAAAACTTAGTGACAAATTCCATTTAACTGCCTACACACAAGTCCTACACCCTATACCAAAACATCTCTTGATGTGGTGTTGGCACCTGTAGTTTCCGGCAGTGCTCACCTCTCCCGTCAGCAGCTCAGTGATTCTCCTGGTGAGTTCTAGGATTTTTTGATAATGGCTTCTCTCATCAATCAGTGAGTGAGGTGAAGACTCCATGACAGTATCCGGGGTCCTGCTCCATCCTCCACCTTCATCAGTTATCTTCTTCACCACTATGTAATCCTGTATACGGAGAGACATTGATTTCACAATATACATTCCCATCATCTCTCTGGTCATGTCCATTCCAAATCATGACGTGTGACATAATTCCCAGAATCCCTCACCTCTCCGGCCAGCAGGTAGATCATCTCTAGGGTGAGGCTTAATAGCCTCTCCGTCATCTGTTTATTGTCCTCATCCATCTTTAATAGGTCAGGCCGAAAAATGCCTTTTTTTCTGTTTAAAAAAACTAAAAAGAGACCAAGTCAAACATCAGCCACATAATGTTGGAAGAGTGAGGCCACACCGTCGGGTTTTCTGAGGCCATGTAACTGGGTGGGACCATTCAGAACAGAAGTATACGGCACAGACACTACTGCTCCGAATACATTTCTAGCTTTACTTGTTACACCTCAAAAACCTTCACAAAGCCGTGTGGCCTCAACTCAATATCATCTTACCTAGGCAACGCTCACATGTTGTATTCCCTGCAAATCTACCGCTTTTTCACAAGTTCCAGATATCACAGTATATACTAATATATATATATATACACACACACATACATATACACACACGCACATATATATATATATATATATATATACGTAAATATATAAAATCAGAAGGCAGAATCATGTATATAATAGAAATGTTTCAGAGCAGCACCGAGAGATTATAATTGGGTGCAAGAATCCTTCACAAACAGCCTCCTACCGTCTGTTCAATGTATACAACAAATCAGCACTCCAGTTATCTTCAGGTTTGTCTTTCTTTAATGGCCCATAACACAGAACGTTTCGGTCAGAAACTGACCTTTCTCCAACAGTGTTCATGCCACATGTCAATAACGGGTATATAAAGACATTCCAAGTTACATACGGTAATCACATTTCAATAATTACATCTCCATCATCTGCTTTCATCAGCTCAGCGTATACTTCACATCCACATGGCTCTTCTATATGCACCCTTCACTTCCTGACCTTTTGTCTCTGTGTGCAATAATACTGCGTCGCTCTTCCTGTTTACGGCCACATCACCACTCTTTACTATTCTGTGGTCACATGACCGTTTGATCAGAGGAGCCAGCGCCATCTTGCTTGTGGGCAACCTGCCATTCTCATGTTGTGGCTCAATTTAACCGTACTACGGATCACTACAAGCGTTATTCAGACTTCTTTTGGTTCTCATGTCAGTTTATACACATCTGTTGCACCCTTGTATGAGAGTCTCAGATATGCAATATAAGGGAGATACAGCGTGATATTGTCTTTTTAAAGGGGGCTTTACACGCTACGACATCGCTAATGCGAACTCGTTGGGGTTACGGAATTTGTGACGCACATCCAGCCGCATTAGCGATGCCGTTGCGTGTGACACCGATGAGCGATTTTGCATCGTTGCAAAAACGTGCAAAATCGCTCATCGGTGACATGGGGGTCCATTCTCAAAAATCGTTACTGCAGCAGTAACGAGGTTGTTCCTCATTCCTGTGGCAGCACACATCACTCCGTCTGACACCGCAGGAACGAGGAAGCTCTCCTTACCTGCCTCCCAGCCGCTATGCGGAAGGAAGGAGATGGGCGGGATGTTCGTCCCGCTCATCTCCGCCCCTCCGCTTCTATTGGGCGGTCGCTCAGTGACGCAGCTGTGACGCCGCACGGACCGCCCCCTTAGAAAGGAGGCGGTTCGCCGGTCACAGCGACGTCGCCGGGCAGGTAAGTATGTGTGACATGTCTGGGTGATGTTGTGCGGCACGGGCAGTGATTTGCCCGTGTCGCGCAACAGATGGGGGCGGGTACCCACACTAGCGATATCGGGACCAATATCGCAGTGTGTAAAGCCCGCTTAAAGGGAACCTGTCAGCAGAAATTTCGACTAAAACCTAACAGATTCCCCCTCTGCAGCTCCTGGGCTGCATTCTAGAAAGGTCCCTGTTATTATATTGCCCCCTTTCTGACCCAAAAAAAGAGTTTATATCGAGGTACCTTTTTGGCTTCTGATTCTCTAAATGTGTCACGGGGGCGGGCTGCCTGATGGCCGTTATTCTGCCCCCTGTTCCTGTATGCCGCCCCCATCGCCGATTTCTATACTTTCCTCCTGATCGGTGTAGTCACTGCTCCGCGCTCTTCCCATCTATTTCCTGCCTCAGGGCAAGATGGGAAGGAGGTGACGTGAGTTCAGCTGCAGCGCGCTTGCGCAGAAAGCAGGCCGAGGGGGAATGCGCGGTCCCGCGATTATGGGCGGTTGCTTGGTAATTAACATCACAGCACCGCCCATAATCTAAACCCTGCGTGCACGTCACCACCGGTGACACTGGGCACAGTGCTCATCCACGAGAGATGAGCACTGGGCATGCGCGGGGATGGCTGGAGCAGTGGGCGGCGTCCAGAAGTATAGAAATCGGCGATGGGGGCGGCATACAGGAACAGGGGGCAGAATAACGGCCATCAGGCAGCCCGCCCCCGTGACACATTTAGAGAATCAGAAGCCAAATAGGTACCTTGATATAAACTCTTTTTTTGGGTCAGAAAGGGGGCAATATAATAACAGGGACCTTTCTAGAATGCAGCCCAGGAGCTGCAGAGGGGGAATCTGTTAGGTTTTAGTCGAAATTTCTGCTGACAGGTTTCCTTTAAGACCCCACACCCCGATCTCTACCCATACCGCTGACATGGATGGAACCTATTAGTGTTCTTTATACATCCTCCTGTGTACATCCATACAGTATGATAATAAAATCAATAGCCTCAACAAATTGCATTAACATATTTCTTTTATTGTGACATATGTTGATTCATTTTAATGTATCATTTGTTTGATTATACATATTCTCCGTACTGTTGCGGTAGGTGTTCCTTCCATCATCTATAAATGTAAAAAGCAGAAAAACACCATCAGTAAAAATTTATATCAATAAAAAATAGATCATACTATTGACTTGATACAATATTGCTAATCCATTTTCAGATAAGGATATAGATATCACAGTTTATAGGATCCCACTCAATTTAAAATCAACATTACGGCCCCCTGGTTTAAGTGTCTGTAATTTCTGTATCCATTTTAATTCTTTTTTTAATAGCACTTTTGTTCTGTCTCCCCCTCTTCTCATTATTGGTACATGATCTATTATTCTGACCTTCAGATCCCATTCTGTAGGTTTGCACTCTATATAGTGCTTGGATACAGAAAGAACCAACCTTTTCTTACGTATAGTGTACCTGTGGTAATTTATTCTAGTTTTAAGATCCAATGTGGTCTCCCCCACATATAATAATTTACATGGACATTCTAACTAGTACACCACATGGGCAGAATTACAAGTAAGATAGAGATTCATTTTAAACTTCTCCCCAGTTGTTGGATGTATAAATTCACTTCATTTCTTCATTAATGTTTATTAAAAATCATCAGTGTTTAGTAAAATGGGCATTTTTTTGGACAAGGTGCTGAATCCAATAGCAAGTGATACAGCATCATATAATAAGGATATGGGACATTTTTTTTAAAAATTAAGAGCTTTGGGAGAAATATCAGAAAATATAATTTTGGCATCATAATGCCAATAACGAGAAGAGGGGGAGATAGAACAAAATTGCTATTAAAAAAAGAATTAAAATGGATACAGAAATTACAGACACTTAAACCAGGGGGCCATAATGTTGATTTTAAATTGAGTGGGATCCTATAAACTGTGATATCTATATCCTTATCTTAAAATGGAATAGCAATATTGTGTCAAGTCAATAGTATGATCTATTTTTTATTGATATAAATTTTTACTGATGGTGTTTTTCTGCTTTGTACTGTTATAGATGATGGAAGGAACAACTACCGCAACAGTACGGAGTAAATGTGGCGCCCCTGACCTGGTCAGGCACCACTGAGTACTGCGACCATGCTAGGTCAGTACAACACAGGTAATCCCAGAGGCTGACTAGGGTGTAGACAAACACGGAACACTTAGTAACCAGAACACACGCACAGCTAGAGGGGACACCTGGGTATTCCAGGTAGGGGGCGTAGCCCTCGCATCCCAGCTAGTGGTGGGTGGTGTCACTGGGAATAGGGAATTGTGCAGAGGCAGCCGAAGGAGCAGGAGGTGTGGAGTCGCATCTGGAGGGCAGAGCAGAGGAGCAGGGCCCTTCCAGACACTGCACCGTTTGTGGCTGCTGGCGGGGGAGAAAGACTACCCTGTGGTGCCGCCTGAAAACCACCTAGAGCAGAAGCAAGAGGTGGCTGAGTAAGCGGACTGTCAGTAGACCCAGCCCGCATGGGGAAACAGTTCCCAGAGCAGGGGCCCATTCAGTTGGCCTGCCAAACCTGCTGGTAAGGGCACTTTATGCGCGTCACCAACCACACAGAGTCCGCAGCTACAGCAGCAACGAGAGGGCCCATAAGGAGGACAGAGCCTGGAGCTGTCTTACCTTGGTCCACGCTGCCCATAAACGGGCCAGAAAGGGGAGAACGGCAGAAGCGACTTCCCTGGGTGATCCCCGCAATACTGCACGTAGGAGTCACCTCAAAACAAGAAGGGCTAGGAAGGCGAGTCAGCAGTCACCCCTACATCAGCCGAAGGGATACCTGATTCCTCCTGGTTCATCATAGCATTACCTGGGTTAACTCACTTCTGCCACCTGAAAGTGAGTAAAAATCCTGAAAGACTTTGCTGCTTGTGTGTAAGTTCTTCTGCGACCTGTGGAACTACACACTTACACTAGGCCCTGGGGCCCACCTCACTCTCGGGAGACCACAACAACTGACTGCATCTACCATCAGCCCCAGGTGTTCCCTAAACTGCAGTGGCGGTCGCCCTGACCGCAATACCGAGAGTGGCGTCACGAATCCCATTGAAGTTAACCTACCTGTGACCAGAAGATTTCCAAGCCCGTGGAGACCCTGCGGCGACCTGAAGGTAATGGGGCTTCACATTCTGGCGTCACGAACAGGATAAGAACTAGACCTGTTGTTGCATGAAAAATTTGTTGCCACCACAGAAAGCGCGCCAAGAAACAACAGCAGCCCGCGCAAGAAGAAGTAAATGCCCACGAAGAGGTGTGGCTACCCAGAGAACCCCTGCAGCGTTCTGACCTTGCAAGCGATGGGAGCGGATCTGACCTTACCCGGCGGAGATGTTCAAGGCTGCTGGAAGAGGAAGGACAAGTCACGAGTCTGCTGCTAAAGGCAAAGCTGAGAGAGGACCTGATGAGCAGCGACGATGCAAAAAGAATGGCGTCTGCACGCAGCGAACCAGAACCAGGCTGCCTGGTGGGACTGGGAGCTTGCACAGTTTTGTGACCAGCTACAAGCCAGGATTATGCAGCAAGTAATGGAAGGACTCACAGTGCTTCAGGAGATGGCTGCAGCAGTTCGGGCCTATGAAAGGTCGACCGCGAGGCAAGTACCACGCCGTGAGGTGACCATCCAGACTCCGATGCTGATGCCTGTGGGTGAGCCCTATGCTGCCCCTGCCCGATCGAGTGCACCGACCCCGCTGGCGCTACACTCGAAGGCCGCAGCGATGCCCGCGGTGTGCCATGCTGACATGCCCATCGAGATCTCTGCTGCGGTCCCAGAGGCGACGCTCGCGATGACCCCTGCTGTGACGTCCGGTGCAGAAACGTCCCGCCCGGCCAGACAAGACAAGGCCGCAGAAGCATCCCGCCCGGCCAGGCGAGACCAGGCCGCAGCCATGCCACGCCCAGCCCGCCTAGACCAGGCTGCAATGCCATCTACCCCCGCTTGCGGAGCGGAAGCCACCGCCTTGCCCCAGCCGCTGACTGCACAGCCGGATCCTGCGTCCTCGCCAGGAGAAGACCCGGTATTCTTGCGGCTCAAAGAGGAGCTGAGCACAAGGTTCCCCAAAGACCTGGTGAACACGTACGTAGTCCCCAGGCAGTCACCTGGACATGGAGTGGTCCCAGCAACTGCCGTGGCTAGAAAAAACTCGCCACTCTGGCTCTCCAATGAACGTTCAACCCCAGCGCCGCTGCCGGAGTCGTTTGGGGAGTGCTTGAGATCGCTAAGGGGGAGGAGAGGCACGGAGGCTGAAGTGCTGATTCCTGAACAGCCGGAGGTCGGGATGTTACCCTACTCCCACTGGGAAGAGAGCCCGACACCCCCCTCCGAAGCAGAAACAGCAGACATCTTCATGCCCAGCCTGCACGTGACCTGGGAGCCTGCAGACAGCGAGGTGGCAGTAATGCGGAGGCCAGCCAGCAGAGTGCGGCGCCACGGGAGAGCAAGACCACCCCCTGTGCAGCATTCCCCAGATAAGCAGAAAGAAGAGGTGACAGCCCGAGATCTGCAGGAAAAACAGTCCCTTGGAAAAGCCCAGCACCAGGTTAGAGGTCCTCTCTACCGCGGAGTGGTTGAGGACTTCAGCCTGAAGAGTAAAAAAGCAGATGCGTTGTAGCAGTTTGTACCAAAAATCCAGCTGTGGCCGCGGGTAAAGGCCCCGTTACACGGCACGATGTATCGTGCGATCGCATGAGCGATCGCACCCGCCCCGTCGTTTGTGCGTCACATGCAAATCGTTGCCCGTGGCGCACAAAGTCGTTAACCCCCGTCACACGTACTTACCTCCTTAATGACATCGCTGTGGGCGGCGAACATCCTCTTCCTGAACAGGGAGGGACGTTCGGCGTCACAGCGACGTAACACAGTGGCCACCCAAAAGAAGCGGAGGGGCGGAGATGAGCGGCCGGAACATCCTGCCTACCTCCTTCCTTCCTCATTGCCGGCGGGATGCAGGTAAGCTATGTTCGTCGTTCCCGGGGTGTCACATGTAGCGATGTGTGCTGCCTCAGGAATGACGAACAACTGGCACGCAGAAGGAGGAACGACATTATGAAAATGAACAACGTGTCAACGAACAACGATAAGGTGAGTATTTTTGCTCGTTAACAGTCGTTCGGAGCTGTCACGCGCTTCGACATCTCTAACAATGCCGGATGTGCGTCACGAATTCCATGACCCCGACAACATATCGTTAGATATATCGTAGCGTGCGACTCACTTCAGTTGCTCTGTGGAGCTCACAGCGAGCGTCAGTGTTCTACAGCCGCTCCTGTCAGCTTCCGATGTAGCAGAGCTGAAAGCGTCGTGGGACCTCGTGTGGATTACGTCGGACCTGGAGAGGTATTTGGGGATTTGAATACAGTGGTGAAAGAGGGTGTTTTTTTGTCTTTTATTTCGAATAAAGGATTTTTCGGTGTTTGTGTTTATTTACTTTCACTACAGTTTAGTGATGGGGGGTCTCATAGACGCCTGCCATCACTAAGCTAAGACTTAGCGGTACTTTGCACACTACGACATCGCAAGCCGATGGTAGCGATGCAGAGCGCGATAGTCCCCGCCCCCGTCGCAGCTGCGATATCTTGTGATAGCTGCCGTAGCAAAAATTATCGCTACGGCAGCTTCACATGCACTTACCTGCCCTGCGACGTCGATCTGGCCAGCGACCCGCTTCCTTCCTAAGGGGGCGGGTCGTGCGGCGTCACAGCGATGTCACACGGCAGGCGGCCAATAGAAGCAGGGGGGCGGAGATGAGCGGGATGTTTACGTCCCTTTACCTCATTCCTTCCTCATTGCAGCCGGGACGCAGGTAAGGCGATGTTCCTCGCTCCTGCGACTTCACACACAGCGATATGTGCTGCCGCAGGAACGAGGAACAACATCGTAACGTTGGTCCTTCCGAAATTATGGAAATGACTGACGCTTTTGCGCTCGTTAATCGTAGTAAAAACGATTCACATACTCCGATGTCGACAGCGACGCCGGATGTGCGTCACTTTCGATTTGACCCCACCGACATCGCACCTACGATGTCGTAGTGTGCAAAGTACCCCTTAGTGCAGCTATGGGCTGCCATTAACTCCTTATTACCCCGATTGCCACCTCACCAAGGCAATTCAAGATGAGGCAGGTAGAGTCCCCCGAGACTGTGGCATCTAATGGATGTGGCATTTCCGGGCAACTGCTGGCTGATATTTTTAGGCTGGGGGGCTCCCCATAACATGGGCTCCCCATCCTGAGAATATCAGCCCTCGGTTTTACCTTCGCTGGTATCAAAATTGGGGGGACCGCATGCCATTTTTTTTTAATTATTTATTTATTTTACTGCAAGATTTAGACCCGCCCACTGGCGGCTGTGATTGGTTGCAGTGATACAGCTGTCACTCAGTGTGGAGGCTCGTCTGACTGCAACCAATCATAGACGCCGGTGGGCAAGGGAAGCAGTAAATATGAGATGGAATAATGAGCGGCCGGCATTTTCAAAAGCAGGGGAAGCCGCCGGAGCAGTGTGACAGCTGTGCAGCGCCACACCAGTGACCAGTGAGTATGAGAGAGGTGGTGAGATGAAGAGACCGACTGACAGAGAGAGAGAGACCGACATCGACAGAGAGAGACCGACAGAGAGAGACCGACGGAGAGATAGAGACCGACGGAGAGACCGAGAGAGAGACCAACAGAGAGAGAGAAAGAGAGATTTTCTAACCAGAAAGGAATTTACACATCTGAGCATGCTCAGTTAAAAAAAAATGAATCCGGGGGGCATGGCTAGACATGGCCGAGTAGAGACATACAGCTCCTGAGCTCCACCGCAGAATCCCACAATCCGCCAGCATCCCAGCACGGAGATGGTCCGCAACTCCGCAAAAAAAACAAGATCCCGCTCTGCTGCCCGCCTGACAGCCCCGCAGCACACTATGGAGGCTTACCTCACCGGCGCGGGAGATGAAAAGCCGGATGCATCCATGCGGCCTGCCCGAGGACCAGACCACGCTGCTGAGCCTTCCGCGGCGGCGGGCGAGACCCGGGCGCCGGACGAAGACGGAGTCGTGCCTGGTCGGGCCCGGAGGGGTGAGTTCGCACCCGGAGAGATGGGGGCCCCCACACCGAGAAAGGAGAGGCCCGACGCGATAGTGGCGCCTTGCCAAGATGGCCGCCGCAGCAGATCCCCAGCAGAGACAGCGCGGGTAAGCTTACCTCAGGCCGCGACCCTGAAGCAGCTGACAGGCGGTGAACAGGCCGCGCAGAAGGCAGGAGAAGGAAGCGGTTCGGGGCTCCGGACACCCCTGTCCCTGGGAGAGATGTCGGAGCCACAGGGAGAAGTAGCTGGAGCGTGCTCCGCCCCCCCACCTATGATCCTAGCTGGTGTGGCGGCACAGAGACTGCAGTGTCACAGAATGGGGGGGGCGCCTGTTCCCCACATGTGTTAGAGGAGGATAAAACAATACCTACACAGGTAGATGAAGATGGGGTGCAAGGGAGGATGCAGAGGGAGGTAGTAGCACCAAGCCCTACATCTAGATGGTCCACGGGCTCTTCGTGGCCAGATAGCTCCCCCACCAAGCAACTGGTCACGCCTGAGAGGTCACCTTCCTTGTCTCAGCCAGGGCCTGACACTCGAGTGATACCTCGTGGGCCGATCGTGATCACATCTCAGGGAGAGGGGAGGCCACAGTCTTACAGATCACAGTCAAGCTTCCATACCTCCCCTGTGGCCTTCACTCCGATTACAGAGACAGAGAACAGACCAGCTTCTCTAGCAGACCTCCGCATGTTTATTCAAGGCGATTCCTACCAAAAGTGACATTGCGGCTCTAGCAAATCAAGTTGTCGCGGAATGCAAGCAAGAATTCGCCCAATTCAGAGCGGAACTCTCGTCCCTAACATCTAAAATTGATGCGGTCTCTGAGGTGCAACAAAACAATTCTACCTCTATCCAGGCCCTTCAAGCCACTGTGAAAGAACATGCCATACAATTGTTCTTCCTGCAGCAAAATATGGATGACTTAGAGAACCGCAATAGGAGAAATAACCTCCGTGTTAGAGGATTGCCAGAATCCATTGCCTCTGTAGATGTTCCCTCTGTGCTCACCACAATCTCCAACAGGTTGCTTGGGCGCCCGCCAGGGGTTAGAATAGAACTGGATAGAGCCCACAGAGCACTCCGTCCCTTCAACCCAGAGGACCCCCGCCCGAGGGACGTTATCTGTCGGGTCCATTTCTACGCTCTCAAAGAGGCGATCCTACTGGTGAGCAGGAAAAAAGCTGAGCTCTCCTATAATGGGACCCCTATTAGAATCTTACCAGATCTTTCGCGCCATACCCCGGCTCAAAGAGCGGCCCTCAAACCTCTACTAGACGTTTTAAAGGACAGAGAGATCCAGTTCCGGTGGGGTTTTCCTTTCTCCCTGTCGGTCCGCCAGGGCTCGAAATCTTTTACATTCCGATCACCCGAGGACTTGCCTTCCTTTACTGCAGGTCTGGGACTGCCAACTGTCCTCCTCCCCCAGTGGCCCAACGCCCTACTCCTTCCGTGGGGTATGGGAAAGCGCACGGGACCTCCTGACAACCCCTCTATGAATCTGCAGTCTGCAGGCCTCCCTCGAAGGGAGGAGAGATCCCGGGACAAGAGACGCCCATTCCCGAGCCGCGGGCGCCCAGACCACACCTGAGGGAGTAAACCTGAGTTACCTGCGCTACAGGTCGGGGATAGTGTCTGTGTGGGATGCCGGTGGTTTTGTATAACGTTAATGTTATATGTATTTTTTCTATTCTCAATATTGCTCAGTCGACAAGGAGCTGTCTTTTGGTTATGCCTGACTACTTTCTCCCCCCAATAGGGTGGAAGCCGCTGCCCTGCCAATGTGTGACGGGCATGCTCCTGCTGTTTGTGTTAACATGCTTAGTGTTAAGTGCAGAGGCTATCCCTCTGCTTTTATTTTATTCCTCTGAATCCTCTCTTATTTTTATTCTTCTGTTTCTTTTCTTTCTTCCCTACACTGGATCTAGCTACGGGGTCCGTCCGCCCACCGACACTACAACCCTGCCCCTCTCCCATCACAGAATCCGAATCCTCTTCTAAATGGCAGACCTGAACATTGCGTCCTTTAATGTGAAGGGCTTCAACACCCCGGAGAAGCGGGCCCAGATCCTTCATCACATGCATAAACGTAAGGTACACCTAATTTGCCTCCAGGAGACACATTTTAAAACTAACCACGCCCCAAAGATTAAAAACAAATACTACACCACATGCTTTTTTGCTAACAACCCGGAAACGCGTTCAAGGGGGGTGGCGATAGCCTTGCACAAATCACTTCCTCACCAGGTATTGGATGTCAAAATAGATGAGGCGGCACTTTATATTACTCTATCGCTATCCCTAAGTGGACAAGACTTCATCACCATAATTAATGCTTACGCACCCAACCAGAACCAAGACTGCTTTGTCGCCGGACTTATACGTACGGCCCTCCCTATGGTTAGGGGCTCGGTGGTTCTATGTGGGGACCTAAACATTACGCTGGATCCGATCATGGATAATTCCAAAGGTCGCTCAAGCCTTTCATATGCACTAATTAAGCGAGTACAGCATCCCTCGGACAGGGACTACAGCTTTTATTCACACCCACAGGACTCGTATAGCCGCTTGGACTATATACTGGTTCAGCATAATGTTCTATTGTGGTTGTCCTCTACGGGGATCGGAAACATCCTGTGGTCGGATCACGCTCCAGTGTTCTGTTCCATACATGTTCCCTCCATGACAAGGACGATAGGATCCTGGCGGCTTAACGAGTTCCTGCTTCTGGATGAAGGCTGCGTCTCAGACATTCGCACCTCTATTACAAATTTTGTTGGGGATCACACATCAGACAGCACTGCACCTGCATTCAAGTGGGAGGCCCTGAAATGTGTCCTCCGCGGGACCCTCATTAAACATGGTTCCCGAATCAAAAAAAAATAGAGCACAAGCCATTAAAGACTCCCTCCAAAGAGTCACAACACTAGAACTTCTCCACAAACGTGCACTGGTGGCCACGACACTCCAATCTCTCCTGAGTGCGAGGCTGGAAGTTAAAAAGTCATTAGACTCCTCTTATGGACATTTAATCCAACTGGGCAGGAGCAAATTTTATGAGTTCGGCGACAAACAAGGTAAAATGCTCGCTAACGCGCTTAGAGCCAAAAGGGCAACAAACCTGGTACCATGCATTAAGGATCCATCGGGTAGATTGGTGCACACTACCCCGGAGATTACAGGTGCATTCCATAAATATTATTCCAGGCTGTATAACCTCCCCCCTCCCGGGATGTCCCCTAACGCATCAGTAGGCGCCCCCCCTTCCCCCTTTAAAAAACTGGATAGTGCCATAATAGAAAGTCTTGAAGCCCCGTTTACGACAGAAGAACTCTTGCAGGTTATCCAGGACGCACCTGGTAATAAAACGGCCTAACAGCAAAATTCTATAAATCCTTCTCGACCCTGCTCGCCCCCTTACTGCTGGAGTCTTTCAATTCAATCTCAGAGACCAACTTTTTTCCGAAGGACTCTACAGCAGCACACATTACAGTCATCCCCAAAACAGGCAAGGACACGGGCGTCTGCGGTAGCTACAGGCCGATTTCCCTCCTTAATGTAGACATTAAGTACTATGCCAAACTCATCGCTAACAGGCTAAATCCTCTCCTCCCGGATCTGATCCATCTAGACCAGGTTGGATTTGTTCCGGGACGAGAGGCTAGAGATAATACTCTTAAGACTTTAGATATTATTCACTTTGCTCGTGACCATATGGTCCCATTGATGATCCTGTCATTGGACGCCGAGAAGGCCTTTGACAGGATATCATGGGATTCGCTCTCTCAGACATTAAGCCATTTGGAGCTGGGCCCCAACCTAACGGCTAAAATACTCGCGCTGTACCATACCCCATCGGCCCGTATAAAAATTAACGGCACTCTGTCTGCCCCAATCACCA
This sequence comes from Anomaloglossus baeobatrachus, assembly GCF_048569485.1. Lineage (NCBI taxonomy): Eukaryota > Metazoa > Chordata > Amphibia > Anura > Aromobatidae > Anomaloglossus > Anomaloglossus baeobatrachus. The sequence continues at coordinate 237,712,849 of NC_134357.1, read as the reverse complement.
TTCGTAATGGGACGAGAGAGGGATGTCCCTTGTCCCCTCTCCTAAATATCCTGGTGATGGAGCATCTTATGGCTGCTCTTCGAGCCAACTCGGACATCCGCGGGATCAAGATAGCACACCATGAATATAAATGTTCGGCTTTTGCTGATGATCTCTTAGTTTATCTCACTAACCCGCTAGAAGCACTCCCGTCTTTGATGTCCGAACTGGATAGCTTTGGTAAATGGTCCAATTTCCGGATAAATTTGGATAAATCAGAGGCCCTGAACATCTCCCTCCCTCAAAATCTAGTCTCCCCCTTACAATCCAATCACCCTTTTAAGTGGCCACAAAGCAATAGTATCAAATATTTGGGTATTTCCATTCCGTCTGACCTAGCCAGACTGTTTCCACTTAACTTCCAACAATTTCTTATTAAACTAGAAAAGGACCTAGCCACATGGCATCAAGGTGTGATATCCTGGTTCGGGAGGGTTGGCACCCTCAAGATGACAGTTCTCCCCAGATTATTATACCTGCTACAGACGATACCAGTCCACATCCCTGCATCATACTGGCATAAACTTCAAAAACTATTCATCCAGTTTGTCTGGGCCAAAGGCCGACCGAGAATACGGGGTAGCATTCTGACTAGACCAAAGGACGCGGGCGGCCTGGGCCTGCCGGACTGCCGAAGGTATCATCTGGCAGCGGCCCATGCACGGGTTTTGGACTTGATGCATGGTGAGGGGTCTAAATTATGGGTGCGTTTGGATTATGATCTGTGTTCCTTGTCGGTGTCAACCCTCCCTTGGACGTGGCCAAGACTGACCTGCCGCAAACTAGCGGTGGGATATGGTGTCGGGCAGACTCTACGTACAATATATGCCCCCAGAGGAAAATGTGATCTGATTCGTATGTATGGTCCGCTGATGCCGGTAACGGATAGTCCGAACTTTCCTCCGGGTACTTCTGCTACCCTCTTCTTGGAAGGTACTAAAAGGACGCCTCTTCGCCTTATCCATGTTGCCACACAGGGACAGACCCTTCCACTTCCGGTAATCCTGGGGGAGAAACCCCAAAAATTACGCCACAACTTTGAATATGCTCAACTCCAGCACTTCCTTACATCCTTTACACAGGAGCATGAGCCCTCATTCTCCCAATCCCCTTTTGAGGCCATGCGCACTGCCGAGACTGCCCCTAAACACAATATTTCAGTTATATACAAATTGCTGGTCTCGGGAGGTTTGGACGCTCTCCCCCCCTTTTGTGGAGCGTGGGAAGGGGAACTCAACCAAACGTTCTCTAAAGAACAATGGGTGCGTTGCTTCCATTTGTCACATAAATCTGTGACTGCCACTAAGTCCCAGGAGACCAGTTATAAAGTCACATCACGATGGTACAGGGTCCCTTCCCTCCTCCACAGGTGGTGCCCCGAGATTCCAGACAATTGTTGGAGATGTGGGACTCAGGGGGGTACTATGACACATATCTGGTGGTCATGCACAGCCCTGAGGACCTTCTGGGAGGGAGTGCTGGAGGCGATCAAAGAGGTTTCAGGAGTAGTGGTGCCTAGAAGTCCTGAGGCGGTCCTGCTCTATATGTTTCCTATGTCACAGACAGCTTATAAAAAATCTGTTCTGCGACACCTTCTGCAGGCCGCCAAGACTGTTATACCTCGCCACTGGAAGACGGCGGACTCTCCAACCTTGGAAGAGTGGATTGTCGAAGTGAATGCAATATATCGGATGGAGAGGGTTCCGGCCCAATCGCGGGGGGATGCGGAACTTCTGATCACAAAATGGTTTCACTGGGAGTCCTATTTGGCGGGGTCTAGTTAGAACTCATGACATAACTTCACTTCTGACCGAGACTCTGTCTCTTTACATGAACATGGTGGATGGGCGTTGGCCCCGTGGTATTCTCTTTGTGGCTGTTCCTTTCTCCATTCTTCCTCTTACTTTTCAACTTTCCTTCTTAGGAGTTTTCTTTTGTGATAAGTTTCCATTACTGGACCTTATGGTCCCGAAATTCACGATTTGTCATGCAAACTGGAATTTTATAACCTGTTATGTTTTTCATGAAAACCAATAAAACACTTAAAATTGAAAAAAAACTGAATCCGTCGGTGGAATGCATTTTTTGCCGCATTACGACGGATCCGGCGCCCATAGGCTTTCATTTTAAAAACATGCTGCACGGCGCCGGTTAAAATTGTTCCCTTGGCGTCCTTTCCGGCATGGATTTATGAAGGATCGCTCCTGTCAAGCTAACCTGATCAGCTTCTACGAGGATGTAAGCTCTGAAATAGACCGAGGAGAATCATTGGATGTCATTTATCTCGACTTCTGTGAAGCATTTGACACTGTCCCACATAAAAGATTGGTAAGTAAAATGAGAAAGCTTGGGCTCGGGGAAAATGTGTGTAGATAGGTACATAGTGATAGAAAACAAAGAGTGGTTATTAATGGTGCATTCTCAGATTAGGCCAGGGTTACTAGTGGGATACCACAGGGTTCCGTATTGGGCCCCCTATTATTTAATATATTTCTTAATGATCTGGTGGATGGTTTACAGAGTAAAATATCAGCATTTGCAGATAATACAAAACTATGTAAGGTAGTTAATGTCGCGGGCGGGGAGGAGGGTGTCAGCACTGCGCTCCCCCCTCTGCTCGGGTCCGGCTGCTGCTGCTCAGTGGTGGCTCGAGCGGTGGGCCAGATCCCGGGGGTTCTCGAGCGGCGCTCCTCGCCCATGAGTGAAAGGGGATTGGGTTTTGGGATATAGTCTATTGTCCGTGACGCCACCCACGGTTGTGGTGATCTGTTAGCACCACCGCTGCTCGGTGTGGGGATCCCGGGAGTGATGGTGTGAAGCAGCAAGTTGTTGTGTTGCCCCTCCGTGGGTAGGGGTTGGTGATCCCGGGGCCCAGTGTTGAGGTGGGTAGATGCAGGGCTTGGTGGGCGCAGGGACGCGGGGGCAGCGCTGTGCCTTGCGGCACTGTGGTACTCACTCAGCCTGAGACGTGGACACAGTTCTCGGTAAAACACACGGCTGGAAAGACGGTTCCCACGGACGGCTGCACTTGCTTTCCCCAGTAGGTGACGGTGATGTCCCTTTTCCTTCACCTAATGTTGTTGATGGTCTCGATGGGTTCCCACCGGTAACCCGCTCCCCGGCTTCAAGCTGGACCGGAGGAGCTCTACTCTTTGCCCGCAGGCGCTGGCCCTTAGCAACTGGTGCCCTGGCGGTGGCGGTGTCTCTACTGTAATGGTTGGGCTGTTGCCTTCAATCGGGACTTGGTTGTTGGGAGACAGACGTCCCCTTCACTGACGGATTTGGCAAATTATGGCGACTCCTAGCCTTGCCGGGGTCCGAGAGGCCCCTGCCGTGGTGCTGACTGTCCTTTGTACACTGCTCCAGACCGCCGGGCCACCACCCGTCCGCGGTCCTTCCAGGAACTTCCAAACGGTCACCCCTCCGGACAATCACCGCCGTTGCTGACCTTGCTGACTCTGTCCTGCACACAGCTGGACCAACTTCAGGCTTTTCTACTCTCACTTTTACTCTTTTCTTCTTTGCTCCACTACTACTTCACCCCCCCTTCCACCCCCTGGTGTGAACATCAGCCCCTGGAGGAAGGCAACAAGGATTTTGGTTAGCTGTGATGTTCCTAACTGGGGTGTAGGGCGTGGTGGTATGATGACCTGTGACCCCTGGCTTGCCCAGGGCGTCACATTCCCCCTTAGCAAAATGCAGACCGTCCGCGGGCTGCCCGTCCAACACCGGTTTTATTTTTCTGTAAAATATATAACATTATAAACGGTAACATATTTACATTTTTATTAATTCTTCCCATAACGGGAGGCACTTTTACTTAAACGTTGCCAAACGGTTCACGGTTACGGTTTCCGCTCTCATCCACCCAAGCAACCTGGCCCTGATGCTGCCCCTAAAGCCCAGGCAGCACCCCTTGTCCCCAAGTCCAGCACACGTTACCCGAGTGGGATCTGTCCTTTTCCTACCAGAGGGTAGCCACCGGTTCCTTTGGTGGCTGGGCCCCAGCCTGCTCTGCTGAGGGCCCTCCCTCCAACCTGCCTCTCCGGAGGCGGCATTGCGGAAACGGTAATGGTAAACAACTTATTTACAAGCCACTAACGTCTGTGGTTGCCCTGCAAGTTCACGGGCTTGTCCATGAGCAGTTCCTCATGCAAAACAACTTAAACGGTCCCCACGGGGACAACGGTGCCGGCTCCGGCCGGTTCAATCACTGGTAGACAATCAGATGACTTTTTCTGTATTATTTTCAGTTATCATCATTTTCAAAACTTTCAAACATAACTTCAGACAAACATGGTCCCAACGGGGACTGCTGCAGCGGGCATCCGCTGCCCTACTCCGGACTTTCAGCTTCATCCGAGGGAGGGGGTGCAGGACTCACTCTGCTCTCCTGGCTGCCCCGCAGTTTTACATCCAGGGCAAACCACCCCCTCTCTCCACAGTGCCGGGTATACTGGACAATGTCTCCCGGCATTAGGTTGCGGCCGGGATGCTCTTCAGGCAGGTGGGCATTTACATCCCGCCGGGCTACAAACACTTCGGCCTCCAGGCCCGGTTCATAAATAAACCCATAGCCCCGGCGGACATCAAACCGCCTCACCTGCCCCTCGTACAGCGGGCCCCGGACACGGAACGTGGCCTGGCGGAGATTCTCCTTCTCCCTTATCGCTCGGGCCACCAGCTCGGCCTTCTTCCTCTCCCGTTCACCGATCTCTAGGCCCAATGGTACCGGCTCCCTATCCCAATATGGCGCCGCTGCGAGCTCCGGCGCATGGGTCGGGCCCTGCGGGACATTCTGGACGTTGCCCACTGTCAGGAATCTGGGCGGCGGGTCCCGCGGTGTCTTGGCCTTGGGCGCTGCCTTACAGCAACAACCCGGCGCTACCTCAGCCGAGGTGTGGGGGATGGGTATAGGGGCTTTCCGCTGCTGGGCCTTCGGCTTGGAGCGGGTCATCAGCTCCGGCTCGGGGGACTTTTCAGGGGATGCCTCCGGTTCAGTTTTTGGGACTTTCCAGGGCAACACCTCCGGTCGACTACGGGCTCCGGCTACAGGTCGGCCCGCCTGGGCGGGGATGCTGGGTATTGCTACCGGTTGCGGTGGTAGCAGGCCTAGTGGCGGGGTCACAGCCTCCGAGACGGGTGGCGAGGGAGGCAACGGGGGGAGAGGGCTTGGACCGGGTCCCGCAGCCGCGATGACCGGCCCTTCCAGGGCATCGGGGCGTGGGTCACTCACCCTCCCTTCCTCCGCTCCCTCCTCGCGTCTCCGCACGGCCGCTATAACGTCCGCCATGTCGGCCTCCCACTCCTCCATGAGGAGTTGCATCTTGACCTGCAGCCTTAGGTAGAGCTGCGCGGTCCGGATTTCCACCCACGCCGCTGTTCCTGGCGCGGGGGCTACGGTGTCGCGGGACGGCATCCACATGTTGCTGGCGGCTCTTCCCAGGAACAAGATGTCTGCAGAGTCCTGGAGTCCCTGCTTTTATAGCTGCATTCACATGCAGCCAGCCACCATCGCGTCCCCCCTTAGCTCTTTCCGGCCCCTCCTCTCTTGGGGCGGAGTTTTGGCCTTCGCGCCTCCACTACTCGAGAAGACGCTCGAGCGGGAACTTTTCGCGCCAAAGATGGCGACTTCTGAAATTTTTCGGCCGGATACCTCCGGCGGTTACAAGGCGCACCTCTACCCAACGGCAGAGCGGTAAGATCCTGTTCGTGACGCCAAGTTGTCGCGGGCGGGGAGGAGGGTGTCAGCACTGCGCTCCCCCCTCTGCTCGGGTCCGGCTGCTGCTGCTCAGTGGTGGCTCGAGCGGTGGGCCGGATCCCGGGGGTTCTCGAGCGGCGCTCCTCACCCGTGAGTGAAAGGGGATTGGGTTTTGGGATATAGTCTATTGTCCGTGACGCCACCCACGGTTGTGGTGATCTGTTAGCACCACCGCTGCTCGGTGTGGGGATCCCGGGAGTGATGGTGTGAAGCAGCAAGTTGTTGTGTTGCCCCTCCGTGGGTAGGGGTTGGTGATCCCGGGGCCCAGTGTTGAGGTGGGTAGATGCAGGGCTTGGTGGGCGCAGGGACGCGGGGGCAGCGCTGTGCCTTGCGGCACTGTGGTACTCACTCAGCCTGAGACGTGGACACAGTTCTCGGTAAAACACACGGCTGGAAAGACGGTTCCCACGGACGGCTGCACTTGCTTTCCCCAGTAGGTGACGGTGATGTCCCTTTTCCTGCACCTAATGTTGTTGATGGTCTCGATGGGTTCCCACTGGTAACCCGCTCCCCGGCTTCGAGCTGGACCGGAGGAGCTCTACTCTTTGCCCGCAGGCGCTGGCCCTTAGAAAATGGTGCCCTGGCGGTGGCGGTGTCTCTATTGTAATGGTTGGGCTGTTGCCTTCAATCGGGACTTGGTTGTTGGGAGACAGACGTCCCCTTCACTGACGGATTTGGCAAATTATGGCGACTCCTAGCCTTGCCGGGGTCCGAGAGGCCCCTGCCCTGGTGCTGACTGTCCTTTGTACACTGCTCCAGACCGCCGGGCCACCACCCGTCCGCGGTCCTTCCAGGAACTTCCAAACGGTCACCCCTCCGGACAATCACCGCCGTTGCTGACCTTGCTGACTCTGTCCTGCACACAGCTGGACCAACTTCAGGCTTTTCTACTCTCACTTTTACTCTTTTCTTCTTTGCTCCACTACTACTTCACTGTTTACTCCTCCACTTCCCTCACTCTACTCAAGCTCTTCCCTGAGCTGAACTCTCACTCTGTTCACTTAGCTCCTCACTCAAGCTCCCCCTGAGCTAATCTGCCTGGTTCTTCCTGCCTCCAGGGCTGTGAACTCCTCGGTGGGCGGAGCCAACCGCCTGGCCCACCCCCTGGTGTGAACATCAGCCCCTGGAGGAAGGCAACAAGGATTTTGGTTAGCTGTGATGTTCCTAACTGGGGTGTAGGGTGTGGTGGTATGATGACCTGTGACCCCTGGCTTGCCCAGGGCGTCACAGTTAACACAGAGGAGGACAGTTTGCAACTACAGACGGATTTGAGTAAATTGGAGAATTGGTCTGAAAAATGGCAAATGAGGTTTAACACAGATAAGTGTAAGGTTATGTACATGGGAAGGAGAAACAGATGCTAAGATTACTTACTAAATGGGAAACTGCTGGGGAAATCAGACATGGAAAAAGACTAAAGGTGGCTTTACACGCTACGATATCGCTAAAGCGATCTTGTTGGGATCACGGAATTTGTGACGCACATCCGTCCACTTTAGCGATGTCGTTGTGTTTGACACCTATGAGCGATTTTGAATCATCGCAAAAACATCGCTGTGTGTGACGCCGCTGGAACGACAAACATCTCCTTACCTGCGTCCACCGTAAAAGGAGAAAGGAGGTGGGCGGCATGTTCTGGCCGCTCATCTTCGCCCCTCCTTTTCTATTGGGCGGCGGTTCAGTGACACTGCTGTGACGTCACTCGGACGCTGAACGAACCGCCCCCTTAGAAAGGAGGCGGTTTGCCGGTCAGAGCGACGTCGCTACACAGGTATGTGCGTGTGATGCTGCTGTAGCGATAATGTTCGCTACGGCAGCGATCACCACATATTGTGCCACCGATGCTAGCGATGTCGCAGCGTGTAAAGCGGCCTTTAGGCACCTTAGTCAATAAGAAGATAAATTGGAGTGCCCAGTGTCAGGCTGCTGCCACCAAAGCAAATAGGGTGATGGGATGCATTAGAAGAGGTCTGGGGGCACGAGATGACAACATAATTCTCCCTCTGTACAAATCACTCATCAGACCACTCTTGGAGTATTGTGTGCAAGTTTATCAAAATTAGGTCTATTTACTCTCGAAAAGAGAAGACTTAGGGGAGGCCTAATAAATATGTACAAGTATATCAGAGGGCAATATAGAGATCTCTCCCATGATCTATTTGTACCAAGGACTATGACAAGAACAAGGGGGAATTCTCTTTGTTTGGAGGAAAGAAACTTTCTGCACCAGAATAGAATAGGGTTCTTCACGGTAAGAGCAGTGATGCTCTGGAACTCTCTTCCTGAGGAAGTGGTGATGGCCAACTCACTGAATGAATTTAATAGAGGAATGGATGCTTTTCTTGTTAGTAACAGTAGAAGGTTATGAATAACATAATATTACAGGTAGATAAATGACCCAGATTAGGAGTCAGGAAGGAATTTTTTTCTTATGGGGAAAATTGGCTTCTACTCTGTGGGTTTTTGCCTTCCCCTGGTTCAACACTGCAGAACAGCTGCACTAAAAATAGGCTGAACTAGATGGACATAATGTCTTCCTTCAGTCTTAGAAACTATGTTACTTTTTTGTGTTGTTCCAATGCACATAAAGTAAATAAACATGTGTATGACAGAACGTGTAATTCCAATGATATTCTGGAACAATTTTAAGGATGCCAACATTTTCAGCCATGACTGTATATGTGAACATGTGTGGGCTCACACTATTTATAATGACTCTGTGTGGGGGCTCATACTGTATATAGTGGGCTGTGTGGAGGCTCATACAGTACATAGTGGTGTGACTGTGTGGGCTTTCATACTGTATACACAATTCAGGTATACAGGAGAAAAAGGGATTTTCTCTGCGCTCACACCACATTGCTCGTATATATTTAACTAGTTGTAGTTCCCGGGCGTTGCCCGGGATAGTAACTGTCTCTCTGTCTCTCTCCCAGTTTCTGTCTGTTTGTCTCTGTGTCTGTCTCTTTCTGTGTCTGTCTCTGTGTGTCTGTCTCTGTGAGTTGTCTCTGTTTGTCTCTGTCTGTCTCTATGTGTGTCTGTGTCTATCTCTCTGTCTGTCTATCTGCCTGTCTCTTTGTCTCTCTGTTTCTGTGTCTGTCTCTCTCTATGTCTGTCTGTCTCTCTGTGTCTGTCTATCTGTCTCTTTCCCCGTCTGTCTCTTTCCCTGTCTGCCTTTTTCCCCTGTCTGCCTCTATCTGTCTCTTTCCCCGTGTGTCTTTCTGTCTGTCTCTTTTTGTCTGTCTGTCTTTTTTTACCTATAGTAAGGATGACAGCGTTCCTCCGGGTGATAAAACATGCAATTCTTTATTCCATCAGTTGTGTAACAGCAACGTTTCGACCTGGTGGTCTTTGTCAAGCATAGCATATAATGGCTAATGCCCATCTTTCTATACACACATTGTTTACCCATTAACCAATTAGAAAAACATCAACACCCCTTATTTAGATAGTAAACATACATAACCGTATCCCCATAGAGATCAGTACACAGCAGCACAAATTACATTGTCAAACTAGATGAGATATACAACATATTTGTCACAAATACATGAAATATTACATACCACTCCATACAATCTATATATATAATTGCCTTATTCTGTCTGTCTGTCTTGCTCCAAAATGACGTCATTACAGTGACAACCGTCGCCAAAGCGCATGCGCTAAAGAGCTTGTGACCAACGGCTCAGATAAGTGAACAGCACCTACTACAGTGCGATAGGACGACGCTCGACACCTTTCCCCAAACCCACATGGAGTCCTGACTCCCCGGTGAGTGCTGCAGCCCACACCGGCAACCCAGCCGAGACATACCCTTGCGTTGCTGGGATCGTGCCGGGAGCCAGCGTATGCTGGTAACGATGGTACACATCGGGTATCTACCCCTCCCCCCGCCCTCTGCCCTCTGCATGTATACACTGAACACACGCACACACGCAAATAGTCACCTGTCCCCAGCCATGCAGTCCCCGGCACTGACGTCCGCAGTGCCATGGCCCCGCTCAGCTCCACCCCCTCTGCACTCCGCCCTCCGCATGTATATGTGACGCCCTGGAGCCAGGTAGTCACAGATAGGCCCCGCACCACACCTGTCCCCTAAAAAAAGGTAACAGCAGCCAACCTTTTAAAACCTAGTCACCTCCCTCAGTGCGTGATGGTCACTCCAGGGGGCCGAGCCAGGTGGTTGGCGACGCCTACCTAAGAGTCCAGAGGGCCTGAGGCAGGAAAAAGGAGAGCAGATTAGTTTGCTAAGGTGCTAACAGTCAGTTGTCAGTACAGAGGAGTGGAGTGACACTGACAGGTGCCAGGGTCGTAGCCCTGGTACGGTGGCTAGGAGGCAGACGGTGGCCTAGTCTGCAGGAGTCAGGAAGACGGCTCGGTGGAACCGTGGTGGAACGGGACAGGGTAGTGGCCCGCCGGTACCGACCCGGGGAACCGACTCGGAAACCGGAGCACCAGGGGGGTACTCAGACCCAGAACGAGGCCCAGAAGCCACTGGACCACGTCAAATTTACTGATTGAGGTCTGGCTTTTAGGTCCCGACTGAAGACAACAGCCCACCGAGGGGGATAGAAAAGCCACAACACAGGCAGAGAGATCCCATGGGCCAGCGTCTGCGGGCAAATGGGCTCCACCGGCACATACAAAGCCGGGGAGCAGACTCCCATTGCTGAAGCACAGGCAGTCTACACAAACATAACACGGTGCAGGAGAAAGGCCAAGACCACCAACCCGGGTGGGGGACCAGACGCAGCCAGCTGCGGGCACCAACCACCATCAACTTTGTTTACCAGAGACTTGTGTGTGTCAATAATTGTGAGTACAACAGTGCCATCCAGCCGCGCACCGCCCTGCACCACCCAGCCACTACTCTCCCCAAACGGGTCCAAGGGCCACCATCCCTGCCCACGGAGGGGTTAACATCTTGCTGCACGACCATCTCCCCCGGGTGCCCCCGTAACTGAAGCGGTGGTGTCTACACATTCACCACGTCCCGTGGGTGGCGACACAAACTCAAACACGGCTCCGGCCGTACACCTACCTAACCACCACCCCCCATCGAGATCGCCAGCAAACCCCTTGCAGAGCGACGTGACCCCCGGGTCCGGAGGCGCTCAAGCCATCCACCAAACGAGCCCGGATCCGAGCGGCTTGGCAGCAGCCGAGCGTGGGGCGGTACACATCGACTCTTCTGGCGTCACGAACAGGATTGAATCCATTCACTTACCTAGTGAAGGGCGCCTTGAAGTTGAAGTCAGCGGTGATCCGTTGCGAAATTTGCAGAATCCGCCATCTTGCCGCCATGTTTTGGCGCGAAGATTCCCGCCTGAGTCTTCTTCCCCGCAGAAAGGGCGCGAAAGCGGAAGCTCCGCACCAGAGAACGCGGCCTTGCAGAGCAAGTGAGCGGTCACAAAGCAAAGTTGTCCGGCTGGAAAAGGGAAGGCCGCGAAAAGACCAAGGGGGGCGGGTGAAGCTGCCGCGCCATGTGACCGAGCTGATAAAGGGCAGGGACTCCAGGACCCTGCCACACCTCTGGTTCCTGGACCCTGAGCATACAGCATGGCTGACCCGTCCCGCAAGCCCGCAGCACTGGAGCCCGCACCTGGAACAGTGGCGTGGGTGGAAGTGGCGCTGATGTGTCACCGGCTGCAGACCCAGGTGCGGTTCCTTATGGACCGGTGGGCGGCTGAGATGGAGGAGATTGCTGCAGTCATGCGAGTAGGTGAAGTGGAGGCAATTTTGAAGGAGCAGGAGAGCGACCAACGCCCCTATGTCCCCAAGGGACCGGCCGACGCGGCTGAGGGACCCGGTCTGCCCCTGCCCCCCATGTTGCCTCCCTCACCACCCTTACTGGCTGCTGCCTCTTTCCCGCTCGGCCCGCTGCCCCTAACACCGGCAGCGGAGCCCGTTCAATACACCTGCAAAGAACTGCTGGTGGAAACAGCCCACGGACGGCCAGTCACCAGGCCGAAACCAATCCCGCTCCCGTGGAAGGTGCCCGTTCCCGGCAAGGACCCGCCGGTCCCGGAAGTGACTGCGCCCCAAGAAATCCAGGCCCTGGCAGTCAACCCGGCCAAGATGAAGGTGGCTGTTGACCAGAGATCCGCCCAGCAGGTAAGGCTGACCGCTCCCAGCTCCCAGGCCTCCGCTGAGGCGGCGGAGGGTTGTCGCTGCAAGGCAGCACAGCAGGCCGTGACACAGCGGGGCTCCGCAGTACAGAAGGTGCCGGTCGTAGCCGATACGGGGGAGCAATGGCTGGGCCCAACCCCCGCACAAAAGGAGCAGACAGGCGCCCCGTATTGGGAGCGGCAGCAGCGCCAGCTGGGCCGGGAGATTGCGGCACGCAAAAAGCAAAAAGCAGAGGTGCTGGCCCGGACCATCAAGGAGAAGGAGAACCTCCGCAGCGCCACCTATCGGGTACGGGGCCCGATCCACGAAGGTCAAGTCCGGCAATTTGATCCCCGGCGAGGATGGGGGTTTATTTTCGAGCCCGGCCTGGAGGCCGAAGTGTTTGTGTCCCGCAGGGACGTGTACCCGCATCTACCGATAGGTCACCCCGAGCGGGACCTGGAACCCGGTGAGCTGGTCAGCTACACCCGGCATTGCAGGGAGAGGGGTTGGTTCGCCCTTGATGTGAAGAGGAGGGTGAGCCGCAGTGCCCGGAGGCACACCCAGTCCCCTCCCCCGCCATACAGTCCTGATGTCATGCTGGAGGAGGAGCATGAAGAAGAACAGTATTAAAGGTAGCGGATTCCGGCTACCATGTTGAAGTCCCCGTTGGGACCATACTGCCCGTCCCCGTTGGGACTTTGTTGATTTCCCCGCTTTAAAACATGAACAAGGCCGAGAACTTGCAGGCCACCTAAAAACTATTGGGCTTGTAAATAATCCTGGACCACCCTTTCAGGTCCCACAGCCTCCAGAGAGGCAGATTGGAGGAAAGGCCTGCGGGAATGCGATGGCCGAGGCCCCGTCACCAATGAAACCGGTGACGATCCTCCGGGACAGGGGTCCCCTGGACGTGGGGCCTCCCAAGAGACTGCTGGGTATGGAACTTTGTACCCGGCCCGTGTGGGCAATACCCGGACCCGTTCCTGTTTCCTGGACTGGGGAAAAGGGGTGCTGCCCGTTTCTTAGAGGCAGCATCAAGGGGCAGGTTTTCTTGAGTGGGTGACTGAAAGGACCCAGTCCCGTCCCGTTTCCAGTTTTAATAAAAATGTTCTTGTTTGGTATTGTTTAAGGAAAATGCCTCCCGCAAGGGAAGAAACACAAAAATCTGCATATTGTACAACGGTTATTATATTTGTAAATGTTTCTCTTTTTATCTTTTTATAGTTCAGAAAAATAAACGGTGGTGGTCGGACAGCCTGTAGTTAACCAAGGGGGAGGATGACGCCCTGGACTAGCCAGGTAGTCACAGATAGGCCCCGCACAACACCTGTCCCCTAAAAAAAAGGTACCAGCAGCCTACCTTTTAAAACCTAGTTACCTCCCTCAGTGCGTGATGGTCACACCAGGGGGCAGAGCCAGGCAGTTGGCGACGCCCACCTAAGAGTCCAGAGGGCCTGAGGCAGGAAAAAGGAGAGCAGATTAGTTTGCTGAGGTGCTGACAGTCAGTTGTCAGTACAGAGGAGTGGAGTGACACTGACAGGTGCCAGGGTCGTAGCCCTGGTACCGTGGCTAGGAGGCAGATGGTGGCCTAGTCTGCAGGAGTCAGGAAGACGGCTCGGTGGAACCGTGGTGGAACGGGACAGGGTAGTGGCCCGCCGGTACCGACCCGGGGAACCGACTCGGAAACCGGAGCACCAGGGGGGTACTCAGACCCAGAACGAGGCCCAGAATTCACTGGACCACGTTGAATTTACTGATTGAGGTCTGGACTTTAGGTCCTTTACCGTCCCAAGTCCCGACTGAAGACAACAGCCCACCGAGGGAGATAGAAAGCCACCGCACAGGCAGAGAGATCCCACGGGCCAGCGTCTGCGTGCAAACGGGCTCCACCGGCACATACAAAGCCGGGGAGCGGACTCCCGTTGCTGAAGCACAGGCATAACACGGTGCAGGTGAAAGGCCAAGACCACCAAACCCAGGTGGGGACCAGATGCAGCCGGATGCGGGCACCGACCACCATCAACTTGTTTACCAGAGACTTGTGTGTGTCAATAATCGTGAGTACAACAGTGCCATCCGGCCGCGCACCGCCCTGCACTGCCCCAACCACTACTCTCCCCAAACGGGTCCCGGGGCCATGGGCCACGGAGGGGTTAACATCTTGCTGCACGACCATCTGCCCCCGTAACTGCAGCAGTGGTGTCTTCACCACGTCCCGTGGGTGGCGTCACAAACTCAAACACGGCTCCGGCCGTACATCTACCTAACCACCACCCCCCACCGAGATCGCCAGCAAACCCCTTGCAGAGCGACGTGACCCCCGGGTCCGGAGGCGCTCGAGCCACCCACCAAACGAGCCCGGATCCGAGCGGCTCGGCAGCATCCGAGCGCGGGGTGGTTCATATACACTGAACACACACCCCGGCACTACTGCACCCATGATCCCCAGCCACACACACACACCCTGCACTACTACACCCATGATCCCCGCACACACACGCAGGCACTACCGCTCCCATCATCACCGCACACACTCAGGTACTACCGCTCCCATCATCATCACTGCACACACCCCGGCACTACTGCTCCCATCATCCCCGCACACACGCAGGCACTACTGCTCCTATCATCATCCTCGCACACACGCAGGCACTACCGTTCCCATCATCATCCCCGCACACACCCCGGCACTACCGCACTCATCATCATCCCCGCACACACGCAAGCACTTGTCACGCTCCCCGGGTCCCCTGCTCTGCTCCCCGGCTCACCTGCCACGCTCCCCGGCTTCCCTGCGTCGCTCCCCGGTTCCTCTGTCCGGCGTCCGCCGCTCCCCGGTCTCCAGCCTCCATTGCCTGCGGTTCCCAGGCGTCCTGGTCCCCGCTCCCGGCGCCCGTCGGCTACTCAGCCCCAGCCCGGCTCTCCTGCTTCCTCCTCACCGCTCCCTGCCCTGGCTTCTGGCACCCGGGCCTCGCGCATGCACATTAGGGCGCGCGCGCGGTCATTGACCCTTTCTTAAAGGGCCAGCGTCCACTGACAGGAAATTGAGCACACAGGTACAGGGTATAAAGGGGTTAGTGTCCAAGTGGGCGGGGCCTGTTCTTCATGTTTCCCAAGCTAGGAGTCAGGTCTCCTTGTGTTCCTGTGATATACTCACCTCTCTCTCTTCTAGAGCCGATCCTGCCTCGCCATCCGGTCCTGCCGAATCCCGAACCCCGAACGCTGACTATCTGCCATCCTGGCAGTCCGTTCCTTCTCTGATCCCTGTGGTGACCCGTCTTCTCGCTCCATCGGTTCCGGACCCCGCCTGACAACATCTCGGCTTCCGAACCTGAGCTCCGTCACCCGGACTACCATCAGTGACTCCGTGGTCCCAGGGACTTCTCCATTCTACTCTTGTGCACGGACTGTCCTGCTACCCGTAGTGCTCCAGCTACCGGACCCCTTACCTTCATCAAGGAGTTCGGCCCAGTGGATCCACCTCCTGGGTCTGCCCGTCCACCTGGCCCTAACAGCACTACTTGAGTGAAGTCTCCGGTGACAGCGCGGCTCTCTTCAGTTGCTGCGTGGAGCAGACACAGAGCGGTCGTGTTCTACGGCGCTCCCTGTCAGCTTTATGTAGCAGAGCTGAAAGCATCGTGTGGATTATGTCGGACCTGGATGGGTGTTTGGGGATTAATAAATTGGTAAATGAGGAATTTTTTTTGTCTTTTATTCCAAATAAAGGATTTTTCGTTGTGTGTGTTTAATTACTTTCACTTACAGGTTAATTATGGAGGGTATCTCGGGGAGACGCATGCCATGATTAACCTAGGACTTAGTGGCAGCTATAAGCTGCCATTTAACGCCTTATCACCCCGATTGCCACCGCACCAGGGCAATTCAGGATGAGCCGGGTAGAGTCCCGAGACCGTCGAATCTAATGGATGCATCAATTCTGGGCGGCTGCTGGCTGATATTGTTAGGGTGGTGCGCTCTCCATAACGTGGAGCTCCCCACCCTGACAATACCAGCCTTCAGCCGTGTGGCTTTATCTTGGCTGGTATCAAAATTGGGGGGACCGCATGTCGTTTTTTTAAAATTATTTATTTATTTATTGTACCGCACGATATAGACCCGCCCACCGGCGGCTGTGATTGGTTGCAGTGAGACAGCTGTCACTCAGCGTGGGGGCGTGTCTGACTGCAGGGAGGGGGTAGAACATGACGGGATACGTCAGCAGATTCCGCCGCTTAGTGCATTGCAGCGGAATCCGCCCCCATAGACAATCATTAGGCACCTTGGCGGATTCTAACGACCCAAAAACCTTCCTCCGCCCGACCCTGTGTCAAATTAACGACGCAGCGTCGTCCAGCGGATGAAACGCAGACACTTGCGTTACAGTGCGTCGTCAATACAAGTCTATGGAGAATAGCGCAGTGCGTTAACGGACTGCGCTATTCTCCATAGCGGCGGATTGCGCTGAATGCAAGTGTGAAAGCGCCCGAACACACACACACACCTGGATAGTTACCTGTCCCCAGCCATGCAGTCCCCAGCACTGACGTCCTCAGCGCCATGGCCCTGCTCGGCTCCACCCACCCCGCACTCCGCCCACTGCACACATTACCATGCAGGATGGGGGCACATGTCTGGATGATGGCTGCACCACGATGGGGGCACATACCAGCATTTGGCCAAATCACAGCATCAGCATATTTTTACTTAACTTTATGGTCTTCATGGCCTTCTTTCATTACAAGCCATGGACATCAATAAACATTAGACTCATCTATTAAAACTGTTCCTTCTGTTGTTTGTCATTTTAAAACCAATAAACAATTATAAGAATACTAAATTAAACCTAACCCATCCAGTCCATTCATTACCTTATTATTCAATCTGCTAACCTACATACACATTCTAGACTACCCGATACGTTACAATCGGGCCACCTTCTAGTAGTAGTTATAAACCCACATAGCACGCCGATCGTCTCCATGTGTCCGTTCCCATAGCGATCAGCCGCATAAAGTCCATTGGTTAATAAGTATCATGTGTGTTTCACAGCCAATCACAGCGCTGGAAGCTTGGATATACACCCATATTCCTCCAGTCCAAACAGAGAAGTATCTCCATGGCTCCGTTCCCATTGCGATCAGTTGCACAGAGTCCATTGGTCAGCAAATATCTCAATCACTTCATGGCCAATCATAGCGTTGGAATTCCAGACATGCGCACATGTCACTGCTTTCTCTCTAATCCAGGCTGAGAGGCAGCACAGTCACGTGCATTGATCAGACAAATCAAGATGCAACCCTAAAAGCTGGCGTCTGACGTCATTAGTCACATGGGTCATTCCGACCTCACTGAATCCAGAGATCCAAGTGTGCATGCCCTCCAGGACCACCATATTACAGAAGGGAAAATGCAGTGAATGCATTTGTGACGCCCTGGCCCCCAGGGGTCACAGGTAACACCAAACACACACACCCCATCCCTTGTGAGGACACACCCGTCACCCGAAAGGGAGACCTGATGCCTCCCTCAGGGCAAGTAGGGCACACCAGGTGGGCGGAGTCAGGTGGAAAGACACGCCCACCGAGGAGACTGCTGTCCTGAGGCAGGAAGTACAGTGAGTTTAAAAGAGGAGTGTTGAGGAGAAAATGTTGGAGTGTAACAGGAGGTGTAGAGGAAGGAGCAGAGCTGTCAGGGACCCGGGTTGGATCCTGGGATCCCCGTAACGTCAGGCAGGCAGACGGTGGTGGCCGTCTGCAGGAGTACCGATGCAACCACCAGCGGAACCGTACGGACCGGGTCAGGGTTGGAGCCCGCCGGACCTGAACCGAAGCCACTGAGTGTAGGTAAATTAACTGATTGCAGTCTGGATCTCACGGGTTCATTCTCACCCAAGTCCCGAAAGAAGGCAAAAGCCCACCGATACCGAGTGAGTGCCACCGCCAAGGGCCAAACACCCGATGGGCCAGTGCCTGCGTGCAACCGAGGGCTCTTCCAGCAGCTAAACGCCGGGGAGCGTTCTAGGTAGGGGGAGCCAAAAATAGAACAAAAGGTGCAAGGGAAAGGGGCCACCATCAACCTCACAAGGGACACAGGCAGCTGGCTGCGGGACCCGACCATACCCGAACTTTGGTTTACCAGTGACTCTGAGTGCAAATTAATTGTGAGTACATCAGTGCCACCCGGGCACGGCACCGCACCGCAGCGCGGCACCTTGCACCACGACACCCAACATCGCCTGTCCCACCACCGGGCCCCGGGACACACCGCCCATGCCCACGGAGGGGTTAACACCAAGGCTGCGCCACAACACCGTCCCCCGGGAGCCCACGCCATCATCAGCAGCGGTGGTGCCAGCTATCACCACGACCCGTGGGTGGCGTCACGACTCACCCCGCTCCACAGTCCCACCACCTCTCCTCTAACAGAGCGACATGGCCCCCGGTCTGGGAGGCGCTCGAGCCACCGACGCGTACCTGAGCCCGGATCCGAGCGGCTCGGCGGCCGCAGCCGAGCCCCCAGGGCGGTACACATTTATAGTGTGAACAGCAATAAATTGCAGATAAACCATGATACATCACAATATACAAAAAATAAGCTCCTCTTATTGGGGCTCTGTGGAGGCTTGGTGGCGTTACATTGACAATGTCTTCCTGTTGTGGCATGGCACCATTGAGGATCTCCTTGCCTTCCAGGAGTGCCTCAATGGTGCGTATGAGGAATTGAAGTTTACCCTGTCACGGTCAATTGAAAAGATTCAGTTTTTGGACACCTTGGTTTATAAGCATGATTTAAGATTGGAAACAAACATCTTTACAAAAGTGACAGACAGAAATAGCATTTTACAGTTTAATAGCTGTCATCCACTTAAAATGGTGGAGTCACTCCCGTGGAGTCAACTACTTAGGGTCAGAAGAGTTGTGTCTTCGGACGAGACTGTTGACTTAAGAATGAAGGAAATGTGTGAGAAATTCCTGGAACGGGGTTATCCAGACCACTTTTAAGGGGGGTTTACACGCAACGACATATCTAACGATATGTCGTCGGGGTCACGGATTTCGTGACGCACATTCGGCGTCATTAGCGACGTCGTTGCGTGTAACAGCTACGAGCAAGTGTTAACGATCAAAAATACTTACCTAATTGTTGATCGTTGACACGTCGTTCATTTTCAAAATCTCATTGGTCGTTGTGGACGTAGGTTGTTCGTCGTTCCTGAGGCAGCACACATCGCTACGTGTGACACCCCGGGAACAACGAACAACAGCGTTCCTGTGTCCTCCGGCAACAAGGTGGGCATGTCTTAATGCGGCTGCTCTCAGCCCCTCCGCTTCTATTGGTCGGCCGCTGTGTGACGTCGCTGTGACGGCGAACGAACCTCCCCCTTAACGAAGAGGTTGTTCGCCACCCACAGCGACGTCGCTAGGAGGGTAAGTACGTGTGACGGGTGTCAGCGATATTGTGTGCCACAGGCAGCGATTTGCCCGTGACGCACAAACGGCGGGGGCGGTTGCTTTCACGAGCATGTAAAGCGCCTATTAGAACTAGGGCATTAGGTTTAAGATGTACAGATCTACAGTATTGCAGGGGAGATCATCTGATAATAGAGAAAAAGAATCCCATTTGTCTCTTCATATAGCCGCATGAGTGGACGTGTAGCGGGGATTGTTAACAAATACTGGCCTTTATTATTTAAGGGACATCCTGAGATTGGTGAATTTAAAGTATTTCCGCTATTGTCTTATAGACAACGTTCTAACCTCAAATACATATTGGTGAAGTCGGATGTTGGATCCTTCAAAAGGAGAATTCAAACTACCTTGAGTCAGCGCCGTATGGGCAACTTCCCATGCCTAGGCTGTGCATGGTCCTGGGAGGCATGCGCACTTTGATCTCTGGATTCATCTAGTTTGACAATGTAATTTGTGCTGCTGTGTACTGATCTCTATGGGGATACGATTATGTTTGTTTACTATGTAAATGAGGGGTGTTGATGTTTTTCTAATTGGTTAATGGGTAAACAATGTGTGTATAGAAAGATGGGCATTAGCCATTATATGCTATGCTTGACAAAGACCACCAGGTCGAAACGTTGCTGTTACACAACTGATGGAATAAAGAATTGCATGTTTTATCACCCGGAGGAACGCTGTCATCCTTACTATTGGTATGTTATTTCAAGTGATCCCTTGATCATGGATGTGCGCTCCTGAGGTTCTGATTGTGTTGTTGCACAGGCACATAAGTTTTTTAACCAAGGTGCTGTGGACTTTTCTTTTTTGGATATGGCTTTTTTTCCTATCTGTCTCTGTCTATTGTCTCTGTCTCTTTCCCTATATGTCTGTGCCTGTCTGTCTGTCTCTCAGTCTGTCTCTCTGTCTCTATATGTTTCCCCACTGACATCTTATTAGTATTACCTCACACATAAGCTTCTTATACCAACAATGTATTTCGTAAAAAATAGCGCTATACGCAGATGACACACTGCTCTTTCTGGCCAAAGCAACCACTTCACTGCCAGGGGCGATGGGGGTTATACAAGATTTTGGGAAATACTCAGGTCTAGCAATTAACTGGGAAAAATCTGCGCTACTTCCGGTAGATGGAACCGTAGACTCACCTAATTACGCAAACTTGGGCCTACAGGTAGTAACTCAGTTCAAGTATTTGGGGATACTGGTCACCACTCGTGTTGAGGATTATGAGAGTCTCAACTTAACTCCAATTTTGTCTAAATTTAAGGACAAGAGGGAAGTTTGGTCTTGTTTGCCTCTTTCAGCAGTTGGTCGCACTAACCTGATCAAAATGATCTGGATGCCCCAACTGCTGTACAAGCTACATAACTCTCCACAATGGGTCCCACAAAGATTCTTTCATAAGGCAAACACACTATTTCGTGAGCAGATCTGGGGCGGACAGATGCCGCACGTTAGGCTCGAGACTCTTCAGAGAGATAACAGTAATGGGGGTTTGGCAGTATCTAACCCATGGATTTACTACTTGGCAGCCAAGCTCCAGTGTGGCGCCCTGGACAAGCCAGGGGCCACAGAGAACAACACCAACACACCCCACACTCCCGGTAGGCACATCAAAGTCAGACACAAAACCCTTGTTGCCTTCCTCCAGGGGCTGATGTCCACACCAGGGGGTGGAGCCAGGCGGTTGGTCTCCACCCACCGAGGAGTTCACAGTCCTGGAGGCGGGAAAACAGTCAGAGTTTAGTTAGAGAGGTGAAAGTGGAAGGAAGCGAAGTAGCAGTCGAGCAGTCTGAAGTTAGTCCGGGTGTGTGGCCCGGACGGATCAGCAAGGTTGGCAGACGGTGGTGACCGTCTGCAGGAGTGGCCTATCGGAGTTTACCGCAAGGACCGTGGACGGGCGGTGGCCCGGCGGTACCGGACCGGTACACAAAGAGAAGTCAGCACCATCTGGCAGGGGCTTACGGACCCCGGCAAGGCTAGGAGTCACCGTGAATTTGCCAAATTCGTTAGCAAATGGAACCTCTTGGGTTTCCCAGTAGCCAGGTCCCGACGAAGGCAACAGTCCAACCAGGAGAGGGAGACACAGCCACCGCCAAGGCTACCTTTTCCCAGGGCCAAAGCCTGCGGGCAAAAGGGGCTCATCCGGCCCATATTCAAGTCGGGGAGCGGGTTACCGGTGGGAACCCATTGGAACCGTTTACAGTACATAGGTGCAGGGAAAGGCAGTCACCATCAACCTGCCGGGAGAAACAACACCGCAGCCGTCTGTGGGACCCGTCCATCCAGCCGTGTGTTTTACCGAGAACTGTGTCTTCATCATTGGCTGAGTGAGTACCACCGTGCCGTGCGGCACAGCGCTCCACCCGCGACCCTGCACCTCACCAGGCCCCTTAACTCGCCTGCCATCCATCATCCCTACCCCATCACCGGGCCCCGGGACAACCAACCCCCTACCCACGGAGGTGAGAACTAACAACAAAGCTGCTCCCTGTCACCGCTCCCGGGATCCCCGTCCAGAGCAGCGGTGGTGTCACCAATATCACCACAACCGTGGGTGGCGTCACGGACAATATCTAATATCCCTACAATCAATCCCCCCTTTTCACTCACGGGCGAGGAACGCCGCTCGAGTCCCCGGGATCCGGCCCACTGCTCGAGCCACCACCGAGCAGCAGCAGCCGCAGCAGCAGCCGGACCCGAGCAGTGGGAGAGCGTAGCGTCACCTCCTCCGCCCGCGACACCAGCACATTCGGGGATGGGAGGACCCTGGAGGGGGAGGGGCACAGTATATGATTCTACAACAGTACTTTCACTACACTAGTCTATATGAGGTTCTGGAGGCAGGAGGATTCGGAAATGCCACACATGGTAGCCCAACCCTACTACTAATTCAAAAACTTTGGGACTAAATTAAAAAAATACAAGACATACAGGGAATTTCACAATACACCTCTATATGAAAAACTCCATGGCTACCCACTTGCATTGTTTGGAGAGGTTTGGGAGCTGCGCTTTGAGAGGGATAAATAGATTCACACATATTGTGGAGGGGGGGCCAGCTCAGAGGCTTCCCACAGTTGCAGACGGAGTTTGGGTTCCAGAATTCGGAGTTTTATAAGTATTTACAACTGAGACATGCCTATCAGGCAGAAAGCTCTATTACGGGTAGACCATTGGAGGAGAAGAAAGTCGTGCAACGCATAGCAACCTCTAAAGGCTCAGCGGGAGTGATCTCTCGCCTATATTGGGATATACTACACCTAGTGCACCGGAACTACCCAGTAAACTCAAAGGAGAAATAGAAACGAGTTATAGGACCTATTGAGGACAACCAATGGGTAGAAATATTAGAAAGAACTCCTAGTTTATCATTGGGGGAGGCATACAGACTGTCACACCTGTATGTTATTCACCAAGTATATCGCACTCCTAGGTTTTTGTTGATATTGGAGTTAGAATTGATCCCTTCTGTCCGCGATGCAAAATATGCTCGGGTGATCTATTGCATATGATGTGGTCGTGTCCCAGTCTTGAACCATTTTAGAGAAAGGTGACAGGAATTGTCAACAGAGTAAATATGAGAGAGACAAGCTTAACTTCCTTTGTGTGTATTTTGGGATACGTGGAAGATTTACCTTTGGAAGAGGAGGGCAAGGTGTCTGTATCAAGAATGTTATATATTGCCAGGAAATTAATTGGTCAGCATTGGATCTCGGATCACATCCCTACGATTCCTGAATATGTCAATAAAGTCAATTGGTTGATAAATGTAGAGAAAAGTGTATACCGGAAAAGAAATGGCAATCGGAAATCATCAAATTAAAAAAAATATGGGCCCAGTGGATCAATGGGTCTGGGTTAGCTTCAAGGGAGCTGGCTAGGTTCAGAATGGGCCTACTTTAATATGATACCAGGGGGAAAAGCTGAGAAAATCCTGCAGAATAAATCAATAATATTGGTGGAAGCACGAGAGGAGGGAACAGCGTGGGAAAAGGTTATATCTATCCTCAAAAATGACATCTAACTGAGAACAACATTACAGTCTAATTGGGTAAACTGTTAACTGTAGTACTGTTACTTATGATCATATGACTATTAATGTACGGAGCTGCAAATTTGATATTTACTTTTCCTTTCATAAGATTGTTTGTTCAATGAATGTTGGGGAGGGGAGGGGAGGGAGGGGGGTAGAGTCTGGGTTGCCTCTAATGTTTATATGGTTGTAATCTGAAAACTTCAATAAAAACATTAAATTAAAAACAATGTATTTCATTCTTATAGCAACCACTCACAGCTGCTATTAATAGCCTATAGCTCGCAGCTCCATTCACTTTAATGGAGGCAGGTTTTTTGGAGAGTAACTGTAAAGCGCGGGGGTTACATTTTCGTGTCAAAACATAGTCTATGACGTTCCCTGAGTCACATGGGGCGTCTGTGCAAAATGTTGTGATTGTAAATGCGACGGTGCGAATTCCTTTAGCGGACATACATACATACATACACACGTATACTCAGCTTTATATATTAGACCAGCTGTAGTACCCGGGCATTCAGACATAGAATGGAGTTCCAAACGTTATTCCTTAATGTTAGTAGTTTTTCGTTTGTGAACCCTCCCCATACACACCTATTGCCAATCCACATCGTATATATAGCCTGGGTCTCAGCTTCCCATACACGGTAAGTTTTTTAACTGCATGAGAGGACACACACAAGCTAGGGACCCCAACGTAGAGAAATACTTTGGCGTAGTGTTGGGGCTCTATTGCATTGATCAATTCAGTAGCTAAATTTCTCTTTATTCATATATTCATGGCAGTAATGCAGGTTCCATTTTTCACATTTCATTCTTACACATAGCTATTGAATTTTTCATGTCAGTATTCACACGGCAGTTTCTGCTATTGCATGTATTCCCCTTCCATAGTCACTGGTGTGCATACCTTATCTCCCCATAGTGATGTTTTTTAGGTTTTTTGCACCCAGTTCAGACATAGAATGGAGTTCCAAACGTTATTCCTTAATGTTAGTAGTTTTTCGTTTGTGAACCCTCCCCATACACACCTATTGCCAATCCACATCGTATATATAGCCTCTGTCTCAGCTTCCCATACACGGTAAGTTTTTTAACTGCATGAGAGGACACACACAAGCTAGGGACCCCAACGTAGAGAAATACTTTGGCGTAGTGTTGGGGCTCTATTGCATTGATCAATTCAGTAGCTAAATTTCTCTTTATTCATATATTCATGGCAGTAATGCAGGTTCCATTTTTCACATTTCATTCTTACACATAGCTATTGAATTTTTCATGTCAGTATTCACACGGCAGTTTCTGCTATTGCATGTATTCCCCTTACATAGTCACTGGTGTGCATACCTTATCTCCCCATAGTGATGTTTTTTAGGTTTTTTGCACCCAGTTCAGACATAGAATGGAGTTCCAAACATTATTCCTTAATGTTAGTGATTGTAAATGCGACGGTGCGAATTCCTTTAGCGGACATACATACATACATACACACACACGTATACTCAGCTTTATATATTAGACTAGCTGTAGTACCCGGGCATTGCCCGGAATAGTAACTGTCTCTCTTCGAGTTTCTGTCTGTCTCTGTCTGTCTCTGTGTGTCTGTCTGTCTTCAAGTTTCTGTCTGTCTCTGTGTGTCTGTCTCTGTGTGTATGTCGCGGGCGGAGGAGGGGACGCTGCGCTCTCCCACTGCTCGGGTCCGGCTGCCGCTGCTGCTGCGGCCTGCTGCTGCTCGGTGGCTCGAGCGATGGGCCGGATCCCGGGGACTCGAGCGGCGCTCCTCGCCTGTGAGTGAAAGGGGATTGGTTTTTGGGATAGTTTATTGTCTGTGACGCCACCCACGGTTGTGGTGATTGTGTGGACACCACCGCTGCTCTGTATGGGGATCCCGGGAGCGATGACAGGGAGCAGCAAAGTTGTTGGTTCTCCCCTCCATGGGTAGGGGGGTAGTTGTCCCGGGGCCCAGTGATGAGGTGGGTGATGAGGGATGGCGGGGCAGGTGCAGGGCTTGGTGGGGGGTGCAGGGACGCGGAGGCAGCGCTGTGCCTCGCGGCACTGTGATACTCACTCAGCCTGAGACAGGGACACAGTTCTCGGTAAAACACACGGCTGGAAAGACGGTTCCCACGGACGGCTGCAGTTGCTTTTCCCCAGTAGTTGACAGTGACAGTCCCTTTTCCTGCACCTAAGATGATGTTGGTAGCGATGGGTTCCCACCGGTAACCCGCTCCCCGACTTGGATATGGGCCGGAGGAGCCCTACTTTGCCCGCAGGCGCTGGCTCTGAGAAACTGGTGCCCTGGCGGTGGCGGTGTCTCTCTCTAACGGTTGGACTGCTGCCTTCAATCGGGACTTGGTTGTTGGGAGACCCAGAGGTCCCCTTCACTGACGGATTTGGCAAATTCACGGCGACTCCTAGCCTTGCCGGGATCCGAAAGGCCCCTGCCAATGGTGCTGGCTTCTCTTTGTATACTGCTCCGGTACCGCCGGGCCACTACCCGTCCACGGTCCTTTCGGCAACCTCCGATCAGCCACTCCTGCAGACGGTCACCGCCGTCTGCTGACCTTGCTGTTCTCACTCCGGGGCACACACCCGGACCAACTTCAGGCTTTCTCAACTGTCACTTTACTTCACCTTAACTCCTCTCTCTTGCTCCTTTACCACTTCACTCCTCTAGCTTAACTCTCACTTCTCACTAAACTGATCTGCCTGGTTTTCCCGCCTCCAGGGCTGTGTACTCCTCGGTGGGCGGAGCCAACCGCCTGGCCCACCCCCTGGTGTGGACATCAGCCCCTGGAGGAAGGCAACAAGGATTTTTGGTTAGCTTTGGTGTACCTATCTGGGGTGTAGGGTGTGGTGGTGTTATGACCTGTGACCCCTGGTTTGCCCAGGGCGTCACATTCCCCCTTAGCAAAATGCAGACCGTCCGTGGGCTGCCCGTCCAACACTGGTTTTATTTTCTGAAAAGATATAAAAACATGACATACAAATAAAATAACTTCATCCCACATCGGGAGGTTCATTTCTTAAACGTTACGTAACATTTCAACGTTACTAAACGGTTTCAAACGGTTGCGGCTGCCGCTCTCTCCTACCCAAGTAACCTGGCACTGATGCTGCCCCTAAAACCCAGGCAGCACCCCTTGACCCCAGTCCTGAACCAGTTACCCGAGCGGGATCTGTCCTTCCCCTCCAGAGGGTAGCCACCGGTTCCTGTGGTGGCTGGGCCCCAGCCTGCTCCACTGCGGGCCCTCCCTCCAACCTGCCTCTCCGGAGGCGGTAACGGTAGCTGCAACAACACATTTTATTTACAAGCCACTAACGTTTGTGGTTGCCCTGCAAGTTCTCGGGCTTGTCCATAGAAGTTTCTATGCAGCTAGATGGTCCCTACGGGGACAACAATGCCGGCAACGGCCGGTTCCAATCACGGTTGCAGATAATCAGGTTACTGTTCGGTAATCATTTACTTTCATTTTTCAAAACTTTCAAAACACACATACTTCTTCTCCCCCCCCTTTTTAAAGAACGGTTTCCCTGTACCTAAGTGGGGGCCTACCTAGGTTGGGACGGGTGGACCTCCGGGGTCCGGTGTCAGTGGGGCTAGGCAGTGGGGCAGAGGGAACAATCAGTTCCTCCTCCCTGCTATCGTGTGGAGCAGGCGGAGGCATAGGGGAGCTGCGCACAGGTTCATCCCTGGGCACTGGCACTGGTTCTGGCTCACGGTTGACTGCCTCCATCACTTCTTCATCCACAGGTTGTGGGAACAGTATCACTGGAAGAATCACCGCGCCATTCTGTGTAGGCCAGTCTGCTGGGAAGTCACCCATCACAGTGTGGATCACCTCTTTTGCCTTCTCTGCTGGTGGAGGAACTGGTACTTCAGCCGTTGCCCTCAATGCTGGTGGCCACCTTTTCAGATGGTCCCGGGTAACCGAGACCAAAGTGCCCCCTTGGTCATGACTGATCTGGTAGGCCTTCCCATCTTCCCATCCTGTGGGCTGTATGACATATGGGGTTTGTTCCCATTGATCATCCAGCTTGTGGGTCTTCCTCTTCCACTTTAACACCACATCTCCAGGCTGGAAAGGGCCTGCAGACGCCTTCTGGTTGAAGCGCCGCTCCTGGTGTTCCCGACTCCGACTTAAATTCTTCTCCACATACTCCTGAATCTGTCGGTACTGCACCCTACGCCGGGTGTCCCATTCAGCCGTCGAGGGGAGAGTCTCTGGGGCTTCCAGTCCCATTTCCAAGTCCACAGGCAGTTGGCCGGGACAAGCCCTCATCAGATATGCTGGGGTGCACTTCGTTGAGCTAGACGGGATATTGTTGTACATATCGACCAAGTCAGGCAGCTTCTCCGGCCACAGGTTCAGCTCTTCCAGCGGCAACGTCTTGAGGAGGCGAAGGACCAAATGGTTCATCTTCTCACACATACCGTTGGTCTGGGCATGGTAAGGCGTGGTCCGGATCTTCTTGCAGCCGTACAGCTGACAGAACTCATGGAACACCTCCGCTTCAAAGGCTGTGCCTTGGTCAGTAAGCACCTTCTCAGGGTATCCATGGGGTCGACAGAAGTAAGTGTGACGCCCTGGGCAAGCCAGGGGTCACAGGTCACAACACCACCACACCCCACACTCCAGGTAGGCACATCACAGCTAAACTACAAATCCTTGTTGCCTTCCTCCAGAGGCTGATGATTCACACCAGGGGGTGGGCCAGGCGGTTGGCTCCGCCCACCGAGGAGGTCACAGCTCTGGAGGCGGGAGAAACCAGGCAGTCTAGTCAGGGAGGAGGAAGTGGAAGGAGGAGAGGAGAAGCCTAGACAGGGCTAAAGTGAACAGCTAAGTGAAAGTAGTGAAAGTAGAAAAGTGGAAAAGGAGGAAAGCAAGTGAGGTGACAAGAAGGAAGGAAAGCCTGAAGGGTCCAGCTTTGTGTAGGGCCAGGACAGCAAGGTCAGCGACGGCGGTGACTGTCTGGAGGGGGACCGTTTGGAAGTTCCTGGAAGGACCCCGTTGGCTGTGTGCCCGGTGGTCTGGAGCAGTGTTCCGAAGGACAGTCAGCACCAGGGCAGGGGCCTCTCGGACCCCGGCAAGGCTAGGAGTCGCCAAATTTGCCGAATCCGTCAGTGAAGGGGACGTAGATGCCCCAACAACCAAGTCCCGATTGAAGGCAACAGCCCAACCTGAATCGGAGAGACACCGCCACCGCCACGGCACCAGTTTCTCAGGGCCAGCGCCTGCGGGCAAAGTGTAGGGCTCCTCCGGCCCAGATTGAAGCCGGGGAGCGGGTAACCGGAGGGAATCCACCGCTACCACAAGTCAACCATAGGTGCAAGGAAGAGGGACATCACCGTCACCTACCGGAAGTGCAGGTGCAGCCGTCTGTGGGACCGTCCTACCAGCCGTTTGGTTTACCGTACAAACTGTGTCCACGTCTCAGGCTGAGTGAGTACCACAGTGCCGCAAGGCACAGCGCTGCCCCCGCGTCCCTGCGCCCACCAGGCCCCACACCTCCCAAACCATCACTGGGCCCTGGGATCACCAACCCCTGCCCACGGAGGGGCAACACAACACCTGGCTGCTCCGCATCACCATCCCCGGGATCCCCGTATTGAGCAGCGGTGGTGAAATCACCACAACCGTGGGTGGCGTCACGGACAATAATCATCCCCTCACCCAACAACAACCCCCTTTCACTTACGGGCGAGGAGTGCCGCTCGAGAAACCCCCGGGATCCGGCCTACGGCTCGAGCCACCACTGAGCAGCGGCCGCCGGACCCGAGCAGAAGGGGGTGAGCGTAGTGTGCTGACACCCTCCTCCCCACCCGCGACAACTTGGCGTCACGAACAGGATCTTACCGCTCTGCCGTCTGGTAGAGGTGCGCCTTGTTACCGCCGGAGGTGTCCGGCAGAAAAATTTCAGAAGCCGCCATCTTTGGCGCGAAAAGTTCCCGCTCGAGCGTCTTCTCGAGCAGTAGAGGCGCGAAGGCCAAAACCCCGCCCCGAGAGAGGAGGGGCCGGAAAAAGCTAAGGGGGACGCGATGGCGGCCGGCGGCATGTAGTCGCGGCTATAAAAGCAGGGACGCCAGGACCTTGCAAGCATACCGTTCCTGGAAAGAAGAGAGAAAGTCACCATGTGGATGCCGTCCCGAAACACCGTGACCCCCGCGCCGGGAACCGCAGCGTGGGTGGAAATCCGGACCGCGCAGCTCCATCTAAGGCTGCAGGTCAAGATGCAGCTCCTCTTGGAGGAGTGGGAGACCGACATGGCGGACGTTATAGCCACCGTGCGGAGACGCGAGGAGGAAGCGGAGGAAGGGAGGGTGAGTGACCCACGCCCCTATGTCCCGGAGGGATCGGTCGCTGCGGCTGAGGGACCCGGTCCAAGCCCTCTCCCCCCGTTGCCTCCCTCGCCACCCGTCTAGGGGGCCGTGACCCCGCCACTAGGTCCGCTACCACCGCAACCGGTAGCGATACCCAGCCCGTCCGCCCCAGCGGACCGACCTGTAGCCGGAGCCCGTAGCAAACCGGAGGTGTTGCCATGGAAGGCTCCGAAGATTGTACCAGAGACAGTCCCCGAGCAGTTTCCCGAGCCGGAGCCGATGACCCGCTCCGAGCCGAAGGCCCAGCTGCGGAAAGCCCCTGTGCCCATCCCCCACACCTCGGCTGAGGTAGCGCCGGGTTGTTGCTGCAAGGCAGCGCCCAAGGCCACGACACCGCGGGATACGCCGCCCACCTTCCTGACAGTGGGTAACGTTCTGGATGTCCCGCGGGGCCCGACCCGTGCGCCGGCGCTGGCAGCAGCGCCGTATTGGGATAGGGAGCCGACATCGCTGGGCCTGGAGATCGCGGAGAGGGAGAGAAGGAAAGCTGAGCTGGTGGCCCGAGCCATTCGGGAGAAAGAAAATCTTCGGCAAGCGACCTTCCATGTCCGGGGCCCGTTGTACGAGGGGCAGGTGAGGCGGTTTGATGTCCGCCGGGGCTACGGGTTTATATATGAACCGGGCCTGGAGGCCGAAGTGTTTGTAGCCCGGCGGGATGTGAATGCCCACCTGCCCGAGGAGCATCCTGGCCGTAACCTCATGCCGGGAGACATGGTGCGGTACACCCGACACTGCGGAGAGAGGGGGTGGTTTGCCCTGGATGTGAAGCTCAGGGGCAGCAACGAGAGCAGGGTGAGCTCTGCACCCCCTCCCTCGGATGAAGCAGCAGAAGGACCGGAGTAGGGCAGCGGATGCCCGTTGCACCGTCCCCGTTGGGACCACCACTGAGTTTAGAGTTTGTGTGAACTGTTTGTTTAAAAGTTGAAAATGAAAAATGATTGATCCAAGAAGAAGTTACCTGATTGAAAACCGTAGAACAGTGTAGCTGGATTTTAACAGCAGTAATAGGCAAAGACTTCTGAAGGCACAATTGAATACAGGGGAGGAAGAAGTCATTCATTATGCCAAGGTGTCTACATGCCTCAAACCAAGAAAGTAGTCAAAATGCACAAGTGTGCAGGTAAAAAAATTTTTTTACTTTTAATGAACACACAATGGTACAGTACAAAAGGCATGGATGTAGATAAATAAATTACAAAGACATAGAGGGTGATTAAAATCCCACATGTGGATGCATGCAAAGAATCATATCAATTAAGTAGCTTATAGCTCACTGGTATGGTCAGTGCTGAAAACATATGACAACACAATGTAAGCACAGGAATTACCAGCTGAAGGAGTAAAGGAGCCGGCTCACATTATAGGTAAACAGTGCAGCAAAAGACCAAGAACCAGTATGGAGCTTACCAGGGTAACAAGGAGAAGCGTGCAGGCACACACAGGGATCGTCCCGACACGTGTTTCGTGTGAGGACTGCAGTCCTCACACGAAACACGTGTCGGGACGATCCCTGTGTGTGCCTGCACGCTTCTCCTTGTTACCCTGGTAAGCTCCATACTGGTTCTTGGTCTTTTGCTGCACTGTTTACCTATAATGTGAGCCGGCTCCTTTACTCCTTCAGCTGGTAATTCCTGTGCTTACATTGTGTTGTCATATGTTTTCAGCACTGACCATACCAGTGAGCTATAAGCTACTTAATTGATATGATTCTTTGCATGCATCCACATGTGGGATTTTAATCACCCTCTATGTCTTTGTAATTTATTTATCTACATCCATGCCTTTTGTACTGTACCATTGTGTGTTCATTAAAAGTAAAAAAATTTTTTTACCTGCACACTTGTGCATTTTGACTACTTTCTTGGTTTGAGGCATGTAGACACCTTGGCATAATGAATGACTTCTTCCTCCCCTGTATTCAGAAGTTACCTGATTGTCTGAAGTGATTGAACCGGCCGGAGCCGGCACCGTTGTCCCAGTGGGGACCGTTAAAAGTTGCATAAGGGACTCCTTATGGACAAGCCCGTGAACTTGCAGGGCACCACAAATGTTAAGTGGCTTGTAAATATGTTGGTTACCGTTACCGTTTCCGCAATGCCGCCTCCGGAGAGGCAGGTTGGAGGGAGGGCCCTCAGCAGAGCAGGCTAGGGCCCAGCCACCAAAGGAACCGGTGGCTACCCTCTGGAGGGAAGGACAGATCCCGCTCGGGTAACTGGTGCTGGACTGTGGGTCAAGGGGTGCTGCCTGGGCTTTAGGGGCAGCATCAGGGCCAGGTTGCTTGGGTGGGAGAGAGCGGAAACCGTAACCGTAAACCGTTGCAACGTTAAAAGAAATGTGCCTCCCGTCTTGGGAAGAGTTATTATTAAAAATGTATATATGTTAATTTCCAAATGTTATCTTTTTCAGAAAAATAAAACCGGTGTAGGACGGCAGCCCGCGGACGGTCTGCATTTTGCTAAGGGGGAATGTGATGCCCTGGGCAAGCCAGGGGTCACAGGTCACAACACCACCACACCCCACACTCCAGGTAGGCACATCACAGCTAAACTACAAATCCTTGTTGCCTTCCTCCAGAGGCTGATGATTCACACCAGGGGGTGGGCCAGGCGGTTGGCTCCGCCCACCGAGGAGGTCACAGCTCTGGAGGCGGGAGAAACCAGGCAGTCTAGTCAGGGAGGAGGAAGTGGAAGGAGGAGAGGAGAAGCCTAGACAGGGCTAAAGTGAACAGCTAAGTGAAAGTAGTGAAAGTAGAAAAGTGGAAAAGGAGGAAAGCAAGTGAGGTGACAAGAAGGAAGGAAAGCCTGAAGGGTCCAGCTTTGTGTAGGGCCAGGACAGCAAGGTCAGCGTCGGCGGTGACTGTCTGGAGGGGGACCGTTTGGAAGTTCCTGGAAGGACCCCGTTGGCTGAGTGCCCGGTGGTCTGGAGCAGTGTTCCGAAGGACAGTCAGCACCAGGGCAGGGGCCTCTCGGACCCCGGCAAGGCTAGGAGTCGCCAAATTTGCCGAATCCGTCAGTGAAGGGGACGTAGATGCCCCAACAACCAAGTCCCGATTGAAGGCAACAGCCCAACCTGAATCGGAGAGACACCGCCACCGCCACGGCACCAGTTTCTCAGGGCCAGCGCCTGCGGGCAAAGTGTAGGGCTCCTCCGGCCCAGATTGAAGCCGGGGAGCGGGTAACCGGAGGGAATCCACCGCTACCACAAGTCAACCATAGGTGCAAGGAAGAGGGACATCACCGTCACCTACCGGGAGTGCAGGTGCAGCCGTCTGTGGGACCGTCCTACCAGCCGTTTGGTTTACCGTACAAACTGTGTCCACGTCTCAGGCTGAGTGAGTACCACAGTGCCGCAAGGCACAGCGCTGCCCCCGTGTCCCTGCGCCCACCAGGCCCCACACCTCCCAAACCATCACCGGGCCCCGGGATCACCAACCCCTGCCCACGGAGGGGCAACACAACACCTGGCTGCTCCGCATCACCATCCCCGGGATCCCCGTATTGAGCAGCGGTGGTGAAATCACCACAACCGTGGGTGGCGTCACGGACAATAATCATCCCCTCACCCAACAACAACCCCCTTTCACTCACGGGTGAGGAGTGCCGCTCGAGAAACCCCCGGGATCCGGCCTACGGCTCGAGCCACCACTGAGCAGCGGCCGCCGGACCCGAGCAGAAGGGGGTGAGCGTAGTGTGCTGACACCCTCCTCCCCGCCCGCGACATAAGCTTGGAACGCTCTAGCGGCGGTACGGCCGGTTAGGTCTTTGACCGGGACAACCACCATGAACCGGGAGTAATGATCTACTATGGTCAGAGCGTAAGCGTACCCACTTCGGCTGGGGGTGAGCTTTACATGGTCCAAGGCGACCAGCTCCAGCGGCTGATGTGTAATGATCGGGTGTAGGGGCGCCTTCTGGCTAGCTTCGTCCTTCCTCCTCAGCGTACAAGGACCGCACTCTCGGCACCAGGCCTCCACAGACTCCCGCATCCCACTCCAATAGAACCGCTCCCTCAACAGGATCTCCAGCTTCTTCCATCCAAAGTGTCCGGCACCATCATGGTATGCCTGCAGAACAGTGGGTACATCAGCCTTGGGGAATAACCAACTGGCAGATTTTCTCATGAGTCTTCGGGTTGATCAGCTCACGGTACAACTTCCCTTGATGTAGACACAGCCGGGTCCGTTCCTTCCACAAGTGTTGAGCTTCAGCTGGGGCGGCAGGGTCCATCCCAGCAGCGCCTTGCTCCACCAGGGTCTTAACTAGGCGGACAGCGGGCGCCTGGTTTTGAGCTTCCTGCCACTCCTGACTGGGCAGTGGATCCAGGTTCACCCGTTGTTGGTGGACATGTACCTTCTCAGTTGGTGGCTGGTGAAATGCAGGCAACTCGATCTCTTCGAGGTCGTCATCCTCGCACCCTCCTTCTGACAAGTGGGGCATCCGAGAGAGTGCATCAGCATTAATGTTGACACGACCGGCCCTGTATTTGATTGTGAAGTTATAGTTGGCTAGCCTGGCCACCCACCGCTGCTCCAACGCGCCCAACTTGGCCGTGTCCAGGTGAGTCAACGGATTATTATCCGTGAAAGCGGTGAATTTTGCTGCGGCCAAGTACCGGAACCGCTCGGTGATAGCCCATATCAGTGCCAGGAGCTCGAGCTTGAAGGAGCTGTAGTTCTCAGGGTTCCTTTCAGTCGGCCGGAGTTTTCGGCTAGCATAGGCAATCACTTTCTCCTTTCCGTCCTGGACCTGGGACAGGACTGCCCCCAAACCCACATTGCTGGCGTCTGTGTAGAGGATGAATGGGCAGCCGTAGTCAGGGTACGCTAGGACCTCTTCTCCGGTCAAGGCTGCTTTCAGCTGGCGGAAGGATTCCTCATGCCTGTCTTCCCACACCAGTGGGGCTCCGATGGGTCTACCACCTTTGGTCTGTCCCACGAGGAGGTCTTGCATGGGGGCAGCCATCTTCGTGTACCCCTTGATGAAGCGTCGGTAGTACCCCACCAGACCCAAAAACTGCCTTACTTCCCTCACGGTGGTTGGTCTTGGCCAGTCCTGGATGGCAGTGATCTTCTCAGGGTCAGGGGCGACACCTTCTGCACTCACCACATGCCCCAGGTACTGCACTCTGGGTTTCAGCAGGTGACACTTAGAAGGCTTCAACTTCATCCCGTATTTGGCAAGGGACGCGAACACCTCGGCTAGGTGCTCCAGATGGGCTTCATACGTCTGAGAGTACACGATTAAATCATCCAGGTATAACAGGACGGTCTCGAAGTTTAGATGTCCCAGACAGCACTCCATCAGCCGTTGGAAGGTTCCAGGGGCATTGCACAGCCCAAACGGCATACTATTGAATTCACAGAGCCCCATAGGGGTGGTGAAGGCGGTTTTCTCCCGGTCCTCCGGTGCCACTGCCACTTGCCAGTACCCGCTGGTGAGGTCAAGGGTAGAGAAGTAATTTGCGGTTCTCAGTGCGGCCAAGGACTCTTCAATACGGGGCAGTGGGTAGGCATCTTTATGCGTTATCTGGTTAATCTTCCGATAATCCACACACATCCGCATGGTGCCATCCTTCTTCTTGACCAGTACCAACGGAGCGGCCCAGGGACTACAGCTGTCCCGAATAACCCCTGCCTCTTTCATGTTCCTCAACATATCTTTGGCACATTGATAATGCGCAGGGGGAATAGGCCTGTACCTCTCTTTGATAGGGGGGTGCTCACCGGTGGGGATGTGGTGTTGGACCCCTTTGATCTGCCCAAAGTCTAGTGGATGTTTGCTGAAAACTTGCTCATACTCCCGCACCACCCTGTATACCCCTGCTTTGTGATGTGTAGGGGTATCGTCAGGGCCCACGTGTAGCTGTTGGTGCCACTCATTTAACTCCCCTTGGGGCAGGGGAGTGCTGGTAGTAGGTGGGGAAACTGAGGGAGTTGCCTCGTGGATGGTGTGGGGATCCAGGGTCAGCAGCTTGGCAAGGGTGGCATACCGGGGAAGCCTGACTTCTTCCTCCCCACAGTTCAGTACCCTCACGGGCACTCTCCCTTTCTTTACGTCTACCACCCCTCGGGCGGCCATTACAGTGGGCCAGTGCTCGGAGGGCATGGGCTCCATCATGGCAGGGTAGTCACGCCCCTGAGGCCCTACTGCTGCTCTACACCAAATCATCATCTCACTCCTAGGGGGCACAAGCAACGGAGCAACATCCATCACTCTCACTCCACCAACCAATCTCTCCTCTTGTTGAGTTTACATGCTGGCGGTACATCAAGGCTCGGATCTCACGCTGCACAGCTCTCTGTCGGCTCCCCGCCGCCGTGGCGGCCAGCTGCTGCAGTAGGGCCAACACATCACCCATACAGTGCTCCATCACATTGGTTCCTAGCACTATCTTCGGGTTATGATCACTGGGTTCATTCATAATCACAATCATACCCTGGTGTTGCAGTTCAGCTCGCCCCACTGTCATAGCCACTTGTTTATACCCCACTTGGGTCAATGGGAGTCCATTAGCAGCAATCAGTGTTATACTCGTATCTGGGGGTGCCAGCTCATCTGTCTCCCAATACCGCTGGTACAATGTGTATGGTATGGTGGTTACCTGTGATCCAGTGTCCAAGAGAGCCATCACCAGTATGCCGTCCACCGCCACGGGGATGATGGGCCGGGCCCCGATATACCGGTCCCGCCAGTCTGGGGGGCCACGGGGTTCTACTCCTGAGGATTGGCCCGTGGCCCCAGGGGTTGCTCGTTTAACGGGCACTGTCGGAAGTAATGACCAGGCTTACTGCACTTGTAACAGGTTGGAGGTCTGCTCCGCGAGTTGTTAGCACTTCTCCGCTGCATCCAGGGAACATCCTCAGGGCTGTCGGCAAGCTGGATCTTTGCTGGAGGCTGGCATCTGGTCAAAGGTTGGAGTGCAGCGAGGATCTTGGCGAGGTCTCAGTCCATGTGGCGGACCTGGGCTGCCAGTTCCTCCATCGTGCTGTTTGGGGCTGTAGGTATTGGAGAGGTTGGTAGGGCAGGGGCCACCACGACGGGGGCCGTCTCAATGGGCCACGGGGCTGGCTCCAAGATCTCTGAAGCTGGGGGTTGCAGCACTTTTATGGCCTGTTCCTTTAACACAGCAAAGTCCACATCAGGGTGTTCCAGGGCCCACAGCCGGAGTTGTTTGCGATCCTCAGGGGACCGCATCCCCTGCACAAATTGCTCTACTAACATCTTGTTGCTGTCCGCCTCATTGATAGTGTCCACCCGCTTTAGCGTGCGGAGGGCGGTTTGCAGACGTAAAGCATAGTCCCGAATGCTATCCACAGACCGTTGCCGGCACTGGTAAAACTGCATCCTCAGCTCGGCTTCGGTACGGGTCTCAAAGGCAGTCTGTAGCTTCTCAAAGATGGTGGCTACAGAGAACCGGTCCCCCTCGGCCCAGGTCTCCGCCTCCTGCTCAGCCGCGCCGGTTAGCTGGCCCAGCACTACCGCTGCGAGTTGCTTATCAGTCAGGGGGTACAGTTCTAGCAGCGGATTAAGCTTTTTACGGAAGACCTGTAAAGCATCAGGTTACCCGTCATACTGCGGTAGCCAGGTAGCTCCGGGCACATAGGGCAAGGAGAATGGCATCACCTGAGCAAGAGCGGGGGCCGCGGCACCTCCTGCCAGCACGGCCGGGACCTGGGCAAGCCCATTCCTATCCACGGGTGCCACTGCGGCTGCGACCACCGCTCCTCCAGCGGCTCCGTCGGGCACAGACATCTTGTTTCCGTCCCCCTTAGCCTCTTTCCGGCCCCTCCTCTATCGGGGCTAGGGTTCTGGCCTTTGCGCCTCCGCTACTCGAGAAGAAAACTCGCTCGAGCGGGAACTTATCGCGCCAAAGATGGCGGCTTCTGAAATTTTTCGGCCAGACACCTCCGGCGGTAACAAGGCGCACCTCTACCCAACGGCAGAGCGGTAAGATCCTGTTCGTGACGCCAAGTTGTCGCGGGCGGAGGAGGGGACGCTGCGCTCTCCCACTGCTCGGGTCCGGCTGCCGCTGCTGCCTGCTGCTGCTCGGTGGCTTGAGCGATGGGCCGGATCCCGGGGACTCGAGCGGCGCTCCTCGCCCGTGAGTGAAAGGGGATTGGTTTTTGGGATAGTTTATTGTCCGTGACGCCACCCACGGTTGTGGTGATTGTGTGGACACCACCGCTGCTCTGTATGGGGATCCCGGGAGCGATGACAGGGAGCAGCAAAGTTGTTGGTTCTCCCCTCCGTGGGTAGGGGGGTAGTTGTCCCGGGGCCCAGTGATGAGGTGGGTGATGAGGGATGGCGGGGCAGGTGCAGGGCTTGGTGGGGGGTGCAGGGACGCGGGGCAGCGCTGTGCCTCGCGGCACTGTGGTACTCACTCAGCCTGAGACAGGGACACAGTTCTCGATAAAACACACGGCTGGAAAGACGGTTCCCACGGACGGCTGCAGTTGCTTTTCCCCAGTAGTTGACGGTGACGGTCCCTTTTCCTGCACCTAAGATGATGTTGGTAGCGATGGGTTCCCACCGGTAACCCGCTCCCCGACTTGGATATGGGCCGGAGGAGCCCTACTTTGCCCGCAGGCGCTGGCCCTTAGAAACTGGTGCCCTGGCGGTGGCGGTGTCTCTCTCTAACGGTTGGACTGCTGCCTTCAATCGGGACTTGGTTGTTGGGAGACCCAGAGGTCCCCTTCACTGACGGATTTGGCAAATTCACGGCGACTCCTAGCCTTGCCGGGATCCGAAAGGCCCCTGCCAATGGTGCTGGCTTCTCTTTGTATACCGCTCCGGTACCGCCGGGCCCCCACCCGTCCACGGTACTTTCGGCAACCTCCGATCAGCCGCTCCTGCAGACGGTCACCGCCGTCTGCTGACCTTGCTGTTCTCACTCCGGGGCACACACCCGGACCAACTTCAGGCTTTCTCAACTGTCACTTTACTTCACCTTAACTCCTCTCTCTTGCTCCTTTACCACTTCACTCCTCTAGCTTAACTCTCACTTCTCACTAAACTGATCTGCCTGGTTTTCCCGCCTCCAGGGCTGTGTACTCCTCGGTGGGTGGAGCCAACAGCCTGGCCCACCCCCTGGTGTGGACATCAGCCCCTGGAGGAAGGCAACAAGGATTTTTGGTTAGCTTTGGTGTACCTATCTGGGGTGTAGGGTGTGGTGGTGTTATGACCTGTGACCCCTGGCTTGCCCAGGGCGTCACATGTATGTCTCTGTCTATCTGTATCAGTCTCTCTGTCTGTCTCTGTATCAGTCTCTCTGTCTGTCTGTCTCTCTCTATCTCCGTGTCTAACTCTCTATCTCTGCGTCTGTCTGTGTCTGTCTGTATGTCTCTCTCTGTCTGTCAGTCTCTTTCCCCGTCTGTCTCTTTCCCCATCTGTCTCGCTCCAGGTCTGTCTCGCTCCAGGTCTATCTTGCTCCAGGTCTGTCTCTTTCCCCGTCTGTCTCTGTCTCTTTCCTTGTCTGTCTCTTTCCCTGTCTCTTTCCTTGTCTCTGTCTGTCTCTCTGTCTGTCTCTTTCCCTATCTGTCTCTCTGTCTGTCTCTTTCCCTGTCTGCCTGTGTCTTTCCCTGTCTGGCTGTGTCTGTCTGCCTTTGTCTGTCTCTTTGACAGTCTCTCTCTCTCTCTTTGTCTCTTTCTGTCTCTCTTCGCCTCTTCACCGACATCATATTACCTCACACATAAACATCTTATACTAACAATTTATTTTGTTCGTATAGCAACCACTCACAGCTCCTATTAATAACCTAATAGCTTGCAGCTCCATTGACTTTAATGGAGGCAGGATTTTTGGAGAGTAACTGTAACGCACGGTGTTAAATTTTCCCATCCAAACATAGTTTCTGACATTCCCTGAGTCACATGGAGTGTCTGTGCAAAATTTCGTGATTGTAAATGCGAAGGTGCGGATTCCTTTAGCGGACATACACACCTACATACATACATACACACACACATACACTCAGCTTTATATATTAGATTTATGTCTTTTTTATTCTTTGTAGGCACAGGTCAAAGCGTTTCAAGGGATTCAACCCTCTTCAGGACAGCAGACCAAAAGAACATAAATATAATATATAAATTTGACAATATTTATGTTCTTTTGGTCTGCTGTCCTGAGGAAGAGGGTTGAGTCCCTTGAAACGCGTTGACCTGTACCTACAAAGAATAAAAATTACATAAATGAAATATATACGAGCAGTGTGGTGTGAGCGCAGTGAAAATCCCTTTTTCTCCTGTATACCTGAATTGCCTACCTCGAGGAGCTGCAGCTTAGCACCTTTTTCGGCCATTATAGGGGTTGTGACTGGCACAACCGCTATAGGTGAGTGGACTTTACTTTTATAAACATGTGTTTTTATCGGTTAAGACCCTATTGGGCTTCTCTTTTCTGCAGTTCCTGTGATTATACTGTATATACAGGGACTCTGTTGGGTCTTATAATGTATATAGGGGAGTGTTGTGGGTTCATATTGTATATAGGGGGATATGTGGAGCTAATAATGTATATACGAGGTTATGTAGGTGCTCATAATGTATAATGGTGGCTGTATGAGATCATGCTTTATATACGGGGCTATGTGTGGACTCATACTTTAGATAGGGGAGCTCATACTATATATAGGAGAGACTGAGTGCGGGCTTATACTGTATATTGGGGACAGTTTTCATACTGTATATATTTGGGCCATGAGGGCCATCATACTATTTATAGCAGAGCTGTGAAAACCATCCTACTGTGTGGGGGGCTATGGTGGCCATCATACAATGTGTGGAGTGCTGTGAGGACCATCAAACTATGTGTGAGGGGCTGTGAGGACCGTTATACCGTGTTTGGCGAACTGAGAGGACTGTCATACAGTGCATGGGGAGGGCTGTGAGAACCTGCATACTGTCTGTGGGTCCACCATACTATCTGTGAGGGCCATGATTCTGTGTAGAAGGTTGTGTGTGTGGGGGATTATGGATGATCTTACTGTGTGTGTGTGGGCAATCATGCTATGTTGGGGGGCTAAGGGGACATAATACTGTGTTAGGGGGCTGTGGTGACATCATACTATGTGCATCATGCTGTGTGTGGGGGGCGATTTGGGGACATCATACTGTTTAGGGGGCTGTTGATCAAGACTCATGGACTGAATAACAGGAGCAAATCATTTATGAACTTTATAAAAAGCAGTAAATGATATGGTTTTGATTTGCCGCAACAGGTAAGAATACGTTACAATAAACCCTATAGTAGCATGTATTAGCAGTAGCAGTGATTCAGTAGAACTCATCTGTTCAATATTAAGTGTTACAATTAATAATATAAAATATTAATTTCATAATTAATATGTTAATATTAATATTGAGCAGAATTAATTTCAGCCTTTTGGTTCAGCTCTCCTCAACAGTCACAGCTTCTCATGTGGCCCCTCTGAAAAATTCATTGCCAACCCCTGATGTACAGTAAATGTTTATATTTGTGTGCAAATCCATGCATAATTTATATACTATGTTATGTTTATGGGTAAAAGTGTGACTAATGTCAATATGCATTTGTATGTGGCTATTGAATGTATAGACGCTGGTATGGAATGATAGAAAAGGCAGGGACACAAGCTGCACAGGGACCCTCCACTGTCAGGGTTTGACCTGCTTATTATACTTTTGTCATTATTTTTTTTACATAAAAGTATTTACAGAGACTTTCATCGCTAATGCCGCATCACAATATTTTTTTCTTTCTGTACATCATTCAAGGTATTAAACAAAGAAACCTGCGGCACATTACATAGCAAGACAGGGTCAACCACAATACAATGAAGGGTGTTGAACCCATACCACTCCAAAAATCATGGAAACAAGGAGGACAAAGGAGTTTTAAAGGTGCAAAAGTTAAAAGGTAATTTTTATTGAGACAAATATGTTAAAAAATGGAATTTTGCATTTTCCATATGACACAGCAATAGTACAGTTATAAATTGAAAATAAAGCCAGTACAAAGAGGTGGTACAGTGGGTAAACAGACAAGAGTGACCTAAAATGCGCCCTATGTCAGGTGACCCAAAAATAATCGCCGGAAAAACGGCTAACACTAAGGGTCAGAAGTAATACCTTGGGCGCCTGGTACACAGAGCCTGCGGGTGAAAGCGAAGGATAAGCAAGCAATGAAGACCGGGTATACGCCCTGTACCTAAGAGCCTGAGGTGATCGCCGGGTAAGCGGCTAACGGCAAGTCAGCAGTAATACCTGGGGCGCCGGTACACAAAGCCTGCAGATGGCAGCACTCCCCGTGGAGGACCCGACGTACGTTTCGCAAAGGATTATGGTCGCTTATTCATGGGTAAGTTTACATGTGTTTGCAGGACCTTTTTGTATCTATGGTGACGGTCATGCCGCCACCATATCCAATGGAAATGGACAACCGCGGCACATGTGCGGGCGCGTCACCGCATCATATACACCCTGGACGGCGTCAGAGACCACGTGTGCCCCCGGAGACCCACAGGTAACTATGGGAACCGTAACGCACACAGGAATCATGTGGACGCCGCAGGGGGGCAGGAGGGGGTGACGCAACCTGAACATGCGCACTTCCAAATCCACCAAACATAACAGAGGACCATAAAGGATAACATATGTCATATATATAAGAAAAAAATCAGAAAAAAATAAAAAAAAAAATCACAGATATACATTTTAGATCACATATACAATCTATATATATAATTGCCTTATTCTGTCTGTCTGTCTGTCTGTCTGTCATGCTCCAAAATTGTGTCCTTACGGTGACACAAAGCTGATTGGCCGCTGGGCTCGCCATGGCCCCGCCCCCCCACACGGATTGGCCTCTCGCCCCGGCTCTCTGCAGGCCCGCCCCCCTCACGCAATGCACGCTCGCTCTGGCCCAACTGACACGGAGCTCCGACTCCTAGGTGAGTACACACACACACACATCAGATCACACTCACTCTCACACACACCTCACACATCACATCCACACACTCACAACATCCTGGGATATCGCTTGCTTCTACACCGGCTCCGTCACGATCCCAGCAGCGCCAGACATAACCTTGCGATGCTGGGATCTTGACGGAGCCCGTGAACGCTGGTAACCATTATACACATCGGGTAACTAAGGTCCCTTGGTTACCCGATGTGTATCATAGTTACCAGTGTACACCGGCTCCGTCAGGATCCCAGCAGCGCCAGACATAACCTTGCGATGCTGGGATCTTGACGGAGGCCGTGAACGCTGGTAACCATTATACACATTGGGTAACTAAGGTCCCTTAGTTACCCGATGTGTATCATAGTTACCAGTGTACACCGGCTCCCGGTACACATGTGCAGGGAGCCGGCAGTATACTCCTTTCCCCCCAGGACTACTCCTCCTATTACAGTCCTCCTATTATACTCCTCTCTGAGTATAATAGGAGAACTATTATAGCATGGGGGATGTAGCACGATGGGGGGTGCGCAGCATGGGGGATGGAGCACGATGGGGAGTGTGCAGCATGGGGGATGGAGCACGATGGGGAGGTACGCAGCATGGGGGATGTAGCACGATGGGGGGTGCGCAGCATGGGGGATGTAGCACGATGGGGAGTGCGCAGCATGGGGGATGTAGCACGATGGGGAGTGCGCAGCATGGGGGATGTAGCACGATGGGGAGTGCGCAGCATGGGGGATGTAGCACGATGGGGAGTGCGCAGCATGGGGGATGTAGCACGATGGGGAGTGCGCAGCATGGGGGATGTAGCACAATGGGGAGTGCGCAGCATGGGGGATGTAGCACGATGGGGAGGTGCGCAGCATGGGGGATGTAGCACGATGGGGAGTGCGCAGCATGGGGGATGTAACACGATGGGGAGTGCGCAGCATGGCGGATGGAGCACGAAGGCGGGGTGCGCAGCATGGGGGATGTAGCACGATGGGGAGTGCGCAGCATGGGGGATGTAGCACGATGGGGGATGTAGCACGATGGGGGATGTAGCACGATGGGGGGTGCGCAGCATGGGGGATGTAGCACGATGGGGAGTGCGCAGCATGGGGGATGTAGCACGATGGGGAGTGCGCAGCATGGGGGATGTAGCACGATGGGGAGTGCGCAGCATGGGGGATGTAGCACGATGGGGAGTGCGCAGCATGGCGGATGTAGCACGATGGGGAGTGTGCAGCATGGCGGATGGAGCACGATGGCGGGTGCGCAGCATGGGGGATGTAGCACGATGGGGAGTGCTTAGCATGGGGGATGTAGCACGATGGGGGATGTAGCACGATGAGGGATGTAGCACGATGGGGGGTGCACAGCATGGGGGATGTAGCACGATGGGGAGTGCGCAGCATGGGGGATGTAGCACGATGGGGAGTGCGCAGCATGGGGGATGTAGCACGATGGGGGGTGCGCAGCATGGGGGATGTAGCACGATGGGGGGTGCGCAGCATGGGGGATGGAGCATGATGGGGAGTGCGCAGCATGGAGGATGGAGCACGATGGGGAGTGCGCAGCATGGAGGATGGAGCACGATGGGGAGTGCGCAGCATGGGGGATGGAGCACGATGGGGGGTGTGCAGCATGGGGGATGGAGCACGATGGGGAATGCGCAGCATAGGGGATGGGGCATGATGGGGGGTGTGCAGCATGGGGGATGGAGCACGATGGGAGGTGCACACCTCCCCCCAACACACACACACAGGGAACCACAAACACCGCCATACACAGACACCCACACACACAGACAACGCTGCACACACACACAACACCCAACACACAAACACCGCGGCATACATAAATATACGCA
Source organism: Anomaloglossus baeobatrachus (assembly GCF_048569485.1). Taxonomy (NCBI): domain Eukaryota; kingdom Metazoa; phylum Chordata; class Amphibia; order Anura; family Aromobatidae; genus Anomaloglossus; species Anomaloglossus baeobatrachus. The sequence goes on along the minus strand of NC_134357.1, from coordinate 237,668,245 downwards.
CATACCGCACAACACACACATTGCACAAAACATACCTCCCCCCAAAACACACCACACCCACACAAACCGCGCAACACACACACACACAACGCGACAGACACATAGCGCTCCACAAACAACGCAACACACATACAACACCGCTCTCACCCCCCGCCACACCCAGACAACACCCAGAACATGTACAGCGCCCTACACAAACACTTGATAACTACACACAACAACATCTATATATATATATATATATATATATATATATATTTCTATATCTATATCTATAACAAAAATCATACATGAACTACACAATACGTAAATTCTAGAATACCCGATGCGTAGAATCGGGCCACCTTCTAGTTTCTTATAATGGCCAAAAAACATATTTGTGAAAATCCAAGAATAAGGTTTCTGTAGATGTTCAAAAACGGTCCCAATGTGGTTGTAAAAAATGGACGTTGACATTTGGTTGGATGGATATTCAAAAACGGGTCCATGGAGGATTATAGGATAGACCAAATAGTTTATGGAAGATGTCCATCAACAAATAATTTTAGGTACTGCAAAGCACAAATAAACAAAAATATTATCAACAATGTATAAAAATGAAAAAATATTTAAAATGATGATAAAAAATATATAAAACACAACAGAGCACCCTGAATCGCATGATGATGATGCAACAATTTATAGGAAAGGAGAGAAACTCAAATTTTCATTGAGTCCCCTAGGACTCAAAGTATCAAGTGCCACTATTCATTTTACCTCCCTCTGTGCCAATGTTTTTTTTCATATTGCCACCTCTGATGCCCCCATGTATCAGATCGATCCCAAGGAATCTCAGGGATCGGGCGTCACAGTCATAGCCGAAAATGTCGGGGTAAAGTTTTTAAAGAGGCCACATCCACCACCGTCTTTGCTGCGCAAATGTCTCTCACGTGCTCACGAATCCTCACTCGGAATTCCCTTGAAGTGAGGCCGATGTAAATTTTTGGACATCCACATGTGGCATAATAAATAACATAGGAACTGCCACATGAAATATATTCATTGATGTGAAAAGTCCGCGTCCCATCGCTGGATTTGAATGTAGAGCACCGAGAGACATTTGCGCACGCAAGGCAATGGCCACAAGGATATGACCCCTTAATTGGACGACTGTGTCCAAATAGACCACCAATCTTGGGGGCATAATGACTCTGAACGAGCAAATCCCTGAGATTCTTGGATCGTCTAGGGGTCATCAGTGGGCGTTCAGAGAGGCAAGAAGACAATCCCATTTCAGACTTGAGAATAGACCAATGCTTAGTCATTATTTTACGCATAGTATCCCATTCGGAATTAAAAGTAGAAATATAGCAAACTGGTTCGCCTCTTGCATTGGCTATTCTACTATTGGATTTTTGTAACAATTGGCCTCGAGGAGTTGCCTTAGCTCTGTTATAGCCTTTCTTGATTGAACGATGGCTATAACCCCTCTGGAGGAACCTGTCACGTAAGTCACCGGCCTGTTCCTCAAATTTCTCCTCTGTGGAGCAGATCCGTTTTACCCTAAGAAACTGACCGACCGGGATGGCTTGGATGGTAGAGATGTTATGAGCAGAAGAGGCATGCAGTAAAGAATTCACTGCCGTCTCCTTTCTATAGACGTCAGTCTGGAGGCGGCGCGAAGAATCCACCTCCAGACTGACGTCCAGGAAGTCAATCCTCTGTTTACTGATTTTATATGACAATTTTATATTCTTTGTATTGTTGTTAAGAGAATCCATGAACGATCTGAGCTCCTCCACTGAGCCCTGCCAGAAAAAAAGCAAATCATCTATGTAGCGGAGCCACATGTGCACATGGTGCGCAGCCTCAGCGCCCCCACACGCAAACCCCTCTCTTTTCCAATACCCCAGGAAGAGATTTGCGTATGAAGGCGCACAGGCCGCGCCCATGGCTGTGCCCCGCCTCTGTAGATAGAAAAAATCTTTAAAAGTAAAAAAATTGTGTGTCAGGACAAAGTGGAGGAGCTCTAAGATCAATTCACATAAATCGCCATCCCGGTCACTGCTTCTCAGGTAAAAACGGACCGCCTCTAAACCTGCATCATGACTGATGCAGGTGTAGAGGGACTCCACATCGGCTGTGACAATAATCATATCGTCATCCACAAGGACCCCGTCAACCCTATTTAAGACATCCGTTGTGTCACGGACAAATGATGGTAATGTCTCTACTAATGGTTTCAAATAAAAATCTATAAATTTACATATAGGTTCACATAAACCATCATTGCCGGACACGATCGGACGTCCTGGAGGGTCAAGGGGGTCCTTGTGGATCTTGGGTAGAAGGTACAATGTGGGTATCTTGGGGGACAGGACGGTGAGACCCTCCATTACTTTTTTAGTGATTATCCCTTCTTCAAATGCCCTAATCAAAATCTTTTGTAACTGTGCTGAAAACAGCGACAGGGGGCTGTGGTCCAGTCTTGAATAAGTATCCTTATTTTTTAACTGCCTAAATGCCTCTTTTTCATATTTCTTATTTGGCCAAATGACAACATTTCCCCCCTTGTCCGCAGCTTTAATTACTACATTATCTAAGTCCTTAAGTTCTTGTATTGCAATCCTCTGCCGTCTTGTTAGATTATCATTTCGACGTCTAGTGGAGATGTTTTTAAACTCCTCTGTCACCAGACGTGTAAATATGTCGATTGCTGGACAAAGGGACAAGGGGGGAAAACGAGTTGACCTTGGCAAAATACAGCTAGGAAATGTACCTTGTTGGGCAGTCTCCTCCTCATTCAAGAGGTCCTCCAGAATGGCCACAGCTTCCCTTTCAGCCGCTGTTTCCAGCCCAGGCACGCTGTTGCTTCTATTATGTAACTTCCTCAGTAGCAATTTGCGTGCAAAAAGATGCAAATCTTTCATAGCTAGGAAAAAAATTGAAATTGTTAGTGGGAGAAAATGTAAGGCCACGGGAAAGAACTTCTAATTGGCTGCTAGAGAGGGGATGATCTGATAAATTAATCACCTGCAAGGTATCTTTTTTCTGACTACACATCCCCTTATTGGAATTTTGCTTGGGATTCTGAGTCTGTCGATTCTTAATCCTTGTAGGTAGTGTTCTTAATTCATAACCCCCCTCCAGCAGTCAAAGATGTATCATCCTGAGAATTATCTTCAGAAGTAAATGATCTTATAGATGTCAATCTAGATCTAGACCTAGAATCATTCCTGGGTCCCCTCCCAACTCTGTTTTGGGATGTTCTCCATCTATAAACTTGGTTATTAGTAAGATCATTTAAATCTTTCCGAAATTTCTTAAGTTTCATATTTCTAATATCGCTTTCCCATTTAGAAACTTCCTTTTCCATATCCTCATCAAACTTGCTTATGGCATCATCAGATAAGCTGCTGTTAATCGCTTCTTGCAATATTTCCAATTCTTTTTCCAGGTCAACTAGATTAGATCCATTCAGGCCAATCAACAGATTGATAAAACCCAAGGAGCATGTAGTAGCTAGTTCTTCCCAATTTTTCTTAAAACTCTCATCTTCCACAGGGAAGGAGGGTGACACATGAACTCTAAGTCCCCTAGGGACCAAACTTTTTTGTTGATACTTCTCTAAGAAGACACAATTCCACCATAATTTGGTTTTCTTGTGGAGAAGAGATTTATATTTAGTTATTTTATCATCCAAAATTGTCGCATCATCATCACGTACGGACCCACCATCCTCTTTAAATGTGTCATGGAATTGGCGAAGCCACGTCTGGTCACGTGACCTAAAGTTCACTTTGGCCATTTCCATTGGATATGGTGGCGGTCATGTGACCGACACCATAGATACAAAAAGGTCCTGCAAACACATGTAAACTTACCCATGAATAAGCGACCATAATCCTTTGCGAAACGTACGTCGGGTCCTCCACGCGGAGTGCTTCCATCTGCAGGCTTTGTGTACCGGCGCCCCAGGTATTACCGCTGACTTGCTGTTAGCCGCTTACCCGGCGATCACCTCAGGCTCTTAGGTACAGGGCGTATACCCGGTCTTCGTTGCTTGCTTATCCTTCGCTTTCACCAGCAGGCTCTGTGTACCAGGCGCCCAAGGTATTACTTCTGACCCTCAGTGTTAGCCGTTTTTCCGGCGATTATTTTTGGGTCACCTGACATAGGGCGCATTCTAGGTCACTCTTGTCTGTTTACCCACTGTACCACCTCTTTGTACTGGCTTTATTTTCCATTTATAACTGTACTATTGCTGTGTCATATGGAAAATGCAAAATTCCATTTTTTAACATATTTGTCTCAATAAAAATTACCTTTTAACTTTTGCACATCATTCAAGGTAGTCTGAAACTCTTGGTCAGTTCGAAAACCCATTTGTCTCAGCTCCTGACACCTAGTGGACAATATTAAAATTACAACAGTTTTCATTTTTACACTTAATAATAATTTTTATTTCTGAAGTGCCAACATATTCCGCAGCGCTTTACAATTCAGCTGAGACATGTACAGACAATATGGGACATTATAGAATAACAATATTCATATACCAGGAGGAGTGAGGGCCCTAAGCTTACAGTCTATGAGGAAATAGGGTGAATGGGGGGAGAAAAGCTTGTTATATTTGGTACAGCCATCGACTTAATAGGGGATTCAAAACCAGCTGCATGAACCCGTCATTGGCCTGAATTTATACAGGTACAGAGTGTAAAAAAGTACATGAAGAGGAAGGAACCAGAAGATACAGGGGACAGATATTGGAAGTAAATTTTATGAAGGGCAGAAAGGAACTAGATTAGATGAAGGAGGTGAGATGATAGACTAGCCTAAAGAAATGCGTTTTTAGGGCCCGCTTAAAGGTGTGGATGTTAGGAATTAATTAAATTGCTCTTGGTAGTGTGTTCCAGAGCATTGGCGCGGCTGGTGAGAAATCTTGAAGACGGGAGTGGGAGGTTCAAATTATTGAGGATGTCAGATGTCAGAGCAGAGGACACAGGTGGGGTGATAGACAGAGATGAGGGAGGTGATGTAGGGTGGTGCGTAACCGTGGAGAGCTTTCTGAGTGAGAGTGATAAGTTTATATTGGACTCTAGCGGATGGGTAACCAGTGCAATGACTGGCACAGAGCAGAGGCATCGGTGCAGCGGCTGGAGAGAAAAATTATCTTGGCTGCGGCATTCAGAATGGATTGGAGAGGGGAGAGTTTAGTAACAGGGAGACCAATTAGTAAATAATTACAGTAATCCAGGCAAGAATGAATAAGAGCGACAGTAAGAGGTTATTTACACGCTGCGACATCGCTAGCAAATGCTAGCAATTTTGAGCGCGATTGCACCCGCCCCCGCCGCATGGCCGATATGTGGTGATCACTGCCGTAGCGAACATTATCGCTACAGTAGCGTCACACGCACATACCTGCTCTGCAACGTCACTGTGACCAGCAAACCGCCTCCTTTCTAAGGGGGCGGCTAGTTTAGCATCGCAGCGACGTCACTGCAGCATCACTGAACCGCCGCTCAATAGAAAAGGAGGGGAGGAGATGAGCGGCCGGAACATGCCGCCCACCTCCTGCCTTCCTCTTTTTCCGGTGGACGCAGGTAAGGAGATGTTTGTTGTTCCCACGGTGTCACACATAGCAATGTGTGCTGCCGCAGGAACTACAAACAACATTGTACCAGCAGCAGCACCGATATTATGGAAATGAACGACGTGTCAACGAGCAACAATTTTGCACGTTTTTGCGCTCGTTGATCGTCGCTCATTTGTGTTACACGCTGCGATGTCGCTACCGGCGCCGGATGTGCGTCACTACCAACGTGACCCCGACGATATATCGGCAGCGATGTCGCAGCATGTAAAGCACCCCTAAGGTGGGCTTTGCACACTACAACATCGCAAGCCGATAGTCCCCGCCCCCGTCGCAGCAGCCATATCTTGTGATTGCTGCCGTAGCGAATATTATCACTATGGCAGCTTCACATGCACTCACCTGCCCTGCGACGTCACACGGCAGGTGGCCAATAGAAGCGGAGGGGCGGAGATGAGCGGGACGTAAACATCCCGCCCACCTCCGTCCTTCCACATAGCCAGCGTGAGACGCGGTGACGCAGGCAGGAGATGTTCCTCGCTCCTGCGGCTTCTCACACAGCGATGTGTGCTGCCACAGGAAAGAGGAACAACATCGTACCTGTCACTGCTGCCAAATTATGGAAATGTCAGACCCTACACCGATGATACGATAACGACGCTTTTGCACTCGTTAATCGTATCAAAAAGGATTTACACACTACGATATCGACTGCGACGCCGGATGTGAGTCACTTTCGATTTGACCCTCACGATATCGCACCTGCGATGTCGTAATGTGCAAAGCCCGCCTAAGAGTTTTTGCAGAGTCAACGGTAAGAAAAGGTCGAATTCTAGAGATGTTTTTAGGTGGAGGTGGCATGAGCGAGCGAGTGAACGGATGTGGGGAGTCAAATATAACCCCAAGACTGCGGGCGTGCTGCTGGGGAGTAATGATAGAACCACAAACAGAAATGGTAATATTGAGTTTGGGAAGGTTGGGAGAGGAAGGAAACATGACAAGTTCAGTTTTTGACAGGTTCAGTTTTAGGCCTAAAACACACGTCCTTGAAAACCACGCACGTGTAAAACGGGCCGTTTTTCGGGTCCGTTTTCCATTTTTTAGGTCCGTTTTTATGGTATGTGTGGCCTGCATATGTATCCCGTATGCTAGCCGTATGTGCGTGTGGAATGTCCGTGTGTGCGTGAGTGAAATAACTGACATGTGTGTGTGTTGTCCGTGTGAAATGTACGTGTGTGATGCAAAATGTCGTTACTACATGTCGGAAGACAGAGTAGCGGGATGAGAATGAACTCGGGTGAACTTCACCCGACTTCATTGTCATGCTGCGGCTCTGTCTGTGTGCCGTGTACTGATTAGCAATCACCTGTGAAGGATTCACCGGTGACCGCTAATCCCCCAAGTGACTGAAGTGTCCCCCCCTTTCTCATACTCACCTATCCCCGATCACCGGCGCTGCACGGCGTTCACACTGCTCCGGCGGCTTTTTCTAATTTGAAAAAGCCGGCCGCTCATTAAACAATCTCGTATTCCCTGCTTTCTCCCCCCACCGGCGCCTATGATTGGTTGCAGTGAGACACGCCCCCACGCTGAGTGACAGGTGTCTCACTGCACCCAATCACAGCAGCCAGTGGGCGTGTCACTATGGAGTATAAAAATAAATAAATAAATAATTAAAAGGAGTATAAAAATAAATAAATAAATAATTAAAAAAAACGGCGTGCGGTCCCCCCCAAATTTAATACCAGCCAGATAAAGCCATACGGCTGAAGGCTGGTATTCTCAGGATGGAGAGCTCCACGTTATGGGGAGCCCCCCAGCCTAACAATATCAGTCAGCAGCTGCCCAGAATTGCCGCATACATTAGATGCAACTGTTCTGGGACTGTACCCGGCTCTTCCCGATTTGCCCTGGTGCGTTGGCAAATCGGGATAATAAGGAGTTATTGGCAGCCTATATCTGCCAATAAGGGGAGATAAGGTATGCACACCAGTGACTATGTAAGGGGAATGCATGGAATAGCAGAAACTGCTGTGTGAATACTGACATGAAAAATTCAATAGCTATATGTAAGAATGAAATGTGAAAAATGGAACTTGCATTACTGCCATGAATATATGAATAAAGAGAAATTTAGCTACTGAATTGATCAATGCAATAGAGCCCCAACACTACGCCAAAGTATTTCTCTACGTTGGGGTCCCTAGCTTGTGTGTATCCTCTCATGCAGTTAAAAAACTTACCGTGTATGGGAAGCTGAGACCCAGGCTATATATACGATGTGGATTGGCAATAGGTGTGTGTGGGGAGGGTTCACAAACGAAAAACTACTAACATTAAGGAATAACGTTTGGAACTCCATTCTATGTCTGAACTGGGTGCAAAAACCTAAAAAACATCACTATGGGGAGATAAGGTATGCACACCAGTGACTATGTAAGGGGAATACATGGAATAGCAGAAACTGCTGTGTGAATACTGACATGAAAAATTCAATAGCTATATGTAAGAATGAAATGTGAAAAATGGAACTTGCATTACTGCCATGAATATATGAATAAAGAGAAATTTAGCTACTGAATTGATCAATGCAATAGAGCCCCAACACTACGCCAAAGTATTTCTCTACGTTGGGGTCCCTAGCTTGTGTGTATCCTCTCATGCAGTTAAAAAACTTACCGTGTATGGGAAGCTGAGACCCAGGCTATATATACGATGTGGTAAACCTACAACTTCCCTAAAAGGGAGGGTCCCATTAAGAATGCAAAACCAAAAAAGATCCCAGTGATCAATTGTACCAATACAAGAGGTAAAAGGAAGACCACTGGTATAGAGGAGACCAAAGACAAATATATGGTGAAATACACAATAATTTTAATAATAAAGTGAGTGTGACAAAAGGACAAACGGTACAGGCAAAAGAGTGTTAAAATGCCAGACACAAAGGATGTACAAACCACACCAGCAGTTGGTAGGCCAGCCACAAGACACGTGGATCAGTATATGACAGGCAAAATAGCCAGAAAAAGACAGGGAGAAGCAAATACATCAGAGGGTAGATTCCCTATATGAAGCTCACCCTTTGGAGTAATATCAGAAACCTGTCATATCATAAGGTAGTGGTATATTTACCTTGAGACATATTAGGGCTGTTTGGTAGGCAAGCTGGTGGTGGTGGGCGGGGCCTCGACGCGCGTTTCACCGGGCGTGGCTTCGTCAGGAGGCTGACCATCGTGCATAGCATGTGGGTTTATACAATAGATAGCAGGGATCACAGGCAAATCGGCGCGCTCCACGTCATGTTGCCCCGCCTTCCAGGGCAGGGGCCGCCGGGCACCACGTGAAAGAATAGAGGGAGGACGTGCGTCATCCCTTCATTCGTCACAGGAGCACCCGGAAGTCCCCACCGTGGAAGGCACAGGCAGCGCATGCGCGCGTCGCGTCTGTGCACTGAATAACATCCACCTGGGTGTGACGTGGGGTGGGAGCGGTTAAAGAGGGGGAGGAACAACCGGACATAAATGTCACGGAGTTCGAGCATGAAAATCCTCCTATCACAGGAGACGCTGATCGCGCATGTGCGCGTCGCGTCAGATCCTGGATACAGCCTACCAGGCAAAACACAGAGGAGTGTCGGATGACAGGTTAATTACATCACAAAATTTCTAAGGCCGGAATCCCCATGTCAGAGGGCGCAGGAGCGCATGCGTGCATCGCATCAAGAATCTCCCAGCAACCAAAAAGTAAAAAACATCATGGTATATCCCGGAGTCGGGATCCAAGAATCTGCCTGTTAACCCAGACGCCCGTGTACCCCAGGGGTGGAAACGAGGGACCGTTTAAGGGGCGATAGACATTAACCTGGATAGGGTAAAGGGGCAAAATTAAAGAGGTCAGTCTCTCCCTAGCCCAGAAGGAGAATAAAAATCCATAATAACTGGACAGTGGCAATTAACATTCGTCTCATCAGGACAAGGAAGACCACAGATGGTAATACATAAGAAAGTGAGGATAACAAGGGGAGGAAAGAGAGAGAGGAGAGAGGGGAGGGGGAGGGAAAGGGGGGGGAAAGGAAAAAGGGGGGGGGGAAAAGGGTCGGAAGGGGAGGCAAGGACATGTATCATAAACATATGCAAATAAGGCATAGATTAAGAGATGTCAACGGCCATCTTCAGAGGTCCAAGTCGCTTCAATCCGCTCAAGTATGTATTCAGTCGTCTGAGGGGACACACACAACGACACGGAGCAGGTCGATCAGTACGTACATAGATAAAAGATCCCTGGAAATATAAACCACACAAATTAAAATCAAGTTAAAAAACATACAAGGATGGCCAAGGGGCCCAATTAAAATTCGCGCAACTTATTACAAGAAAGATTTGAAGCTAATCGCCTCGTTCAAGCCCAAGGGGGTGACAGTGTCCAAGGTGACCATCCACCTTGTCTCTTTTTGTAGGAGTCTCTTTGTCATGTCACCTCCCCTAGTGCCCATATACACGTGATCAATTCCACGTATACATAGGCCACGAGGGTTACTAGAATGATGGAAGAAAAAATGTTTGGGGATGGTTTTTAATTTTTCTGGTTCAAGAGATTGGGCAGCATTTCGGATGTCTCTGACATGCTCCTGTGAGCGAACTCTCAGACTGCGTGTGGTCATGCCAATGTAAATCAACCCACACGGGCATGTGGCATGGTAGACGACTGCCTCCGTGTTACAGTTGATGAAATGTACTATCCGGAACTGCTTGTCACCACGGGAGTTACTGAAATCAAACCGCTTGGGGATGAATTGGCAGGCAGAGCACGAGCCACATGGAAAGGAACCCCAGGGGGGGCCACGACTGCCAAATATGAATTTACTCCTAGGAGGAATATAGTGGCTCTTAGTGAGTAAATCCCTTAGGTTACGTGACTTGCGCCAAGTAATAGAGGGATGTGATGTAAGGGTAGTTTTCAAATCCCTATCCGTAAGTAAAATTGGCCAATGTTTTTCCAAGACCTTTTTAAATTGTTGCGATTTGCAATTAAATGAGGTGATAAACCTGACAGTATTATCTCCCGAACTTCTCTGAGTTCTACCTCTTGACAGCAACGTCTGTCTCGAGACACCACATGCCCGCTGGTATCCCCTATTAATGTCCACAGACCGATACCCCCTATCTTTAAACCTGCTGGACAGGATGGAAGCTTGATTGTGAAACGTCGTATCATCCGAACAAATCCTCCGTGCACGGAGGAACTGTCCGATGGGGATAGAACGCTTTAACTGTGGGGGGTGTGACGAGGAAAAATGCAAGCGTGAATTAGTTGCAGTTTGTTTGCGGTAAATATCAGTCCGGAGGGAGCCGTCAGGTTGTCTGCAGATAGATATGTCCAGAAAATTGATAGAAGTTTGACTGAACTGCCAGGTCAGACGAATGTTACGGTCATTAGCATTGAGAAGGTGTAGAAAGGTATCGAGCTGCGACGTGGAACCCTGCCAGATAAAAAGCACATCATCTATATAGCGCATCCATGAAACAACATGTTCATGGCCCATCGTGTCAAGGACCGCCTCCCTTTCCCACAGGCCCAGGAATAACTTGGCATATGAGGGTGCACAAGCAGCCCCCATAGCCGTTCCCTGGAGCTGTAGGAAGGGGCGGTCCTTGAACACGAAGAAATTATGGCTGAGAATGAACCTAAGGAGAGATATAATAAACTCCTGGAGAACTGGATCAAAATTGGTCATATGTAAGAAAAATTCCGCAGCTTCAATGCCCTGTGGATGACGTATAGAAGTGTATAGGGATTCCACGTCGCAGCTCACCAACCACATATCCTCCTCCAAAATCACCCCGTCCAGTCTTCTCAAAACGTCATTTGTGTCCTGTACAAATGAAGGTAAGGTTTGGACACATTGCTGGAGAAAAAAATCAACAAAACGACAAATTGGTTCACAAAGACCCCCAATGCCAGAGACAATAGGTCTACCAGGTGGGGCATGGGGGTCTTTGTGAATCTTGGGAAGGAGATAAAAAGTAGCCACAACAGGATGAGCAGGCAGCAATGAGTCATACATTTTTGGGGTGATTGCATGTGTTTCAACACCGTCATCCAATAAAGATTTCAGTTCCCGGGTGAAGGAAGCCATTGGGCAGCTGGTCAATCGTTGATAACAGAGTTTGTCATTAAGTTGTCTGAAGGCTTCCGCCTCATACATCTGCACCGGCCATAACACAACATTCCCGCCCTTGTCCGCTGGTTTTATAACAATGTCCCGCATTTGCTGTAAGGAGCGGATAGCGTGTCTTTGATTATGTGATAGATTGTCATAATCAATGTTATTAGAGAATTGAGATAGATCTTCTTTAACCAGGCAGACAAAAATCTCAATCTGTGAACTGCCATATTTGGGCGGGAAGTGCTGCGATCGCCGGTGCAGATGTATGGGAAGTACTGAGGAACTGCCCTCCTGTTCACGGGCAAGTGCCTCAAGATCTCGAAGGGCCTGTAGTTCCACGTCAGATGTAAAGGGGGGAGGGTCACTAGAGAAATATTTCTTAAAGGTAAGTTTCCTAGCGAACAGTTCAAGATCTTTAACAGCATCAAAGTAATCAAACCTCCCAACGGGAGAAAATGATAAACCCCGAGATAGTATATCAATCTGTGATTGGGTAAGAACATAGCTGGATAGGTTAATTACCTTTAATATCTCCTGTGATTCCGTTTCCTTGTGTTGTACCTGTGTGGCTGGTTTCTGCCTGCAGGAGCTTTTAGTGGAAATTCGGGACCACGTCCCTCTCCAGGGGCAGGCCGTTTGTCTAAAAAACGGGCCCCACATTCTTCCTCAGAGACAGAGGATGTGGTGGAAATAGATTGAGAGCGAGGACCACCACGGGTCTTCGGTTGCCACCGATACACAGACTTGTTTTGATAGTCTCCAAGATCCCGATGGAATTTTTTGGTTTTTAAAGTCTGTATATCGAGTTCCCACTTATTTAAAGTATCCTCAAGAGAGCTATCAAAGCTCCTCAGCTCATCCGTGGTAAGAGCAGTTTGAAGTTTAAGACGGGTGCTCTCAATGTCTTTCTCCAATTGATCCAGAGTTTTTTTATCAAGGCCGATCAGAAGTTCCAAAAGTGTGAGGGAACACTTGGAGAGTGTCTCCTCCCACCTCTGAACAAATGAGGGGTCCTGAATAATAGGAGTGGGAAAGAGTTGGACCCGTAAGCCTCTGGGAATAATCCCCTTTTGTAAATAATTTTCCAGAGCCGCCTTATTCCACCAAACTTTTGCTCGTTTTTTGAGCAAGTTTTTAATTTCAATTTTCAAATCTGTAATATTTTGTGTCTCAGTACCACCTGCCACTTGGTCACCAAATACTGAACTGAGTTGTGATACCCAGGCTTTGTCACGTTTTTTGTAATCCATGAATCCAGAAACGGACTCTGCAATTAAAAATTCAGAGATTGTAAACCTACAACTTCCCTAAAAGGGAGGGTCCCATTAAGAATGCAAAACCAAAAAAGATCCCAGTGATCAATTGTACCAATTGTTTTTTCTTTTTTGGTTTTGTATATATACGATGTGGATTGGCAATAGGTGTGTGTGGGGAGGGTTCACAAACGAAAAACTACTAACATTAAGGAATAACGTTTGGAACTCCATTCTATGTCTGAACTGGGTGCAAAAACCTAAAAAACATCACTATGGGGAGATAAGGTATGCACACCAGTGACTATGTAAGGGGAATACATGGAATAGCAGAAACTGCTGTGTGAATACTGACATGAAAAATTCAATAGCTATATGTAAGAATGAAATGTGAAAAATGGAACTTGCATTACTGCCATGAATATATGAATAAAGAGAAATTTAGCTACTGAATTGATCAATGCAATAGAGCCCCAACACTACGCCAAAGTATTTCTCTACGTTGGGGTCCCTAGCTTGTGTGTATCCTCTCATGCAGTTAAAAAACTTACCGTGTATGGGAAGCTGAGACCCAGGCTATATATACGATGTGGATTGGCAATAGGTGTGTGTGGGGAGGGTTCACAAACGAAAAACTACTAACATTAAGGAATAACGTTTGGAACTCCATTCTATGTCTGAACTGGGTGCAAAAACCTAAAAAACATCACTATGGGGAGATAAGGTATGCACACCAGTGACTATGTAAGGGGAATACATGGAATAGCAGAAACTGCTGTGTGAATACTGACATGAAAAATTCAATAGCTATATGTAAGAATGAAATGTGAAAAATGGAACTTGCATTACTGCCATGAATATATGAATAAAGAGAAATTTAGCTACTGAATTGATCAATGCAATAGAGCCCCAACACTACGCCAAAGTATTTCTCTACGTTGGGGTCCCTAGCTTGTGTGTATCCTCTCATGCAGTTAAAAAACTTACCGTGTATGGGAAGCTGAGACCCAGGCTATATATACGATGTGGATTGGCAATAGGTGTGTGTGGGGAGGGTTCACAAACGAAAAACTACTAACATTAAGGAATAACGTTTGGAACTCCATTCTATGTCTGAACTGGGTGCAAAAACCTAAAAAAAACATCACTATGGGGAGATATCTGCCAATAAGTCCTAGATTAATCATGTCAGGCGTCTCCCCGAGATACCCTCCATGATTAATCTGTAAATTACAGTAAATAAACACACACACACCTGAAAAAATCCTTTATTAGAACTAAAAAACAAACACATTCCCTGGTTGACCAATTTAATCAGCCCCAAAAAGCCCTCCATGCCCGGCGTAATCCAGGATGGTCCAGCGTCGCATCCAGCTCTGCTGCATGGAGGTGACCGGAGTAGCAGCAGACATCGCCGCTCCTGTCACCTCCACGCAGCAAATGAAGACAGCCGCGCGATCAGCTGAGCTGTCACTGAGGTTACCTGGATCCAGCGGTGGATGCAGCGGTGGCCGCGGGTAACCTCAGTGACAGCTCAGCTTATCCCGCTACTCACCGCCGCTCCTGTCAGCTCCACGCAGCTAATGAAGGGAATAGCGCGAAAAACGGACATGCTTCCGTGCCAAACGGAGACACAAACGTAGCACGCACACGGACACACGGACCTTAATGAAAAACGCACATATGTCCTCCAACATTGCATAACATTGGTGCACGTTTGACCGTGTCTCCGATATATACGGAAACGGACCAAACACGCACGTGTTTCACGGATGTGTGTTTCAGGCCTCAGATAGAGGGAGGACATGATGTTGGAGACAGCAGACAGGCAATCGCTAGTATTATGTAATAATGATTAATCAAAATATTCCGTATAAGTCTACCTTAAATAATTATATTAATCAAAAAATACCTTTAGAAACCAGAATATGGTTCATAAAAAGGGATTGGCGTCTTTTCTTTAAAAATATTAATTTTGCCAATAAAGAATAATAGTAAGGTATGGTTTTGATTGAAGCCTGATATATCCACCCTCACCACTTCATCCCCCACCTCCTTATATCTCCTTGTCTAGTATTGTTTTGTTTGTCTTGTCACATTCCCTGTTTTTATTGTATTAGTAGTGGATAGTATGATATGTACACTGATTCTCGGTTTACAGTTATTGCTCATATGCTTGTGAGACATATCTATGCTTTCATGTACTTTTTCAGTGTCTGTTTAAAAAATTTAATAAAACATTCAGCTATAAAAAAAAAATATTAATTTTTATTCAAAAGTTTTTAAAAATACATGTAATACATATTCAAAGAGATATATATAAAAAAGGACAGGATCAAAAAACCCATAGTAATGCAGCAACGGTGAAACAGAAAATATAAATATTCAGTGTATTGACCAAAACATGTAAACTTCCATTAATATATAGCATTATGAATAAATGATATACCGTATATAAAGAAAAGCACTTTGCACTTTATTTATCGCTATATATGTATGGTAATAAGGTATAAAGCAAAAAAAGCATGTAGAAATAAAGTGCCAGTGAAGTGCAAAAGTGTTGCTAGATTCAATATACCTTAGTAGTGGTCAGCAATGTTCTGTGTACCGCTATGTCCCAATATTAGCGGTACACAGAAAATTCCTGACCACTTCTAAGGTATATTGAATCTAGCAACACTTTTGCACTTCACTGGCACTTTATTTCTATATGCTATTTTTGCTTCATACCTTATTACCATACATATATAGCGATATATACAAAGAAAAGCACTTTGCACTTTATTTATCATTTATTCTTTATGCTATATATTAATGGAAGTTTACATGTTTTGGTCAATAAACTAAATATTTATATTATATTTTCTGCTTCACCGTTGCTGCATTACTATGGTTTTTTTGATCCTGTCCTTATATATATATATATATATATATATATATATATGTATGTATATATATATATATATATATATTTTGAATAAAAATTAATATTTTTAAAGAAAAGACACCAATCCCTTTTTATGAACCGTATTCTGGTTTTTAAAGGTATTTTTTGATTAATATATTTTGTAATAATGCAGGGGTGATGTCAGGAGACAATGTATAAAGTTGGGTGTCATGAGCATAGAGATGGTACTGGAAACCAAATCTGCTGATGGTTTGTCCAAAAGGGGCAGTATATAGAAAGAAAAGGAGGGGGCCTAGAACTGAACCCTGAGGAACCCCAACCGTAAGGGGAAGAGGAGAAGAAGAGGAGCCAGCAAAAGATACAGTGAATGAGCGGTCAGAGAGGTAAGAGGAGAACCAAGAAAGAATGGTGTCCTTGAGCCCAATAGAGCGGAGCATAGTGAGGAGGAGCTGCTGATCCACAGTATTGAATGCAGCAGAGAGATCCAAGAGGATCAGCAGGGAATAGTGACCATTAGATTTATCGGTTGGTAGATCATTAGAGACTTTAGTAAGAGTAGTTTCAGTGGAGTGTAAGGAGCTGAAACCGGATTGTAGAGATTTCAGGAGAGAGTTATCTGACAGGTAGCAGATTATACGGGAGTGAACCAGGCTTTCCAGGAGTTTGGAGATGAAGGGAGATTAAAGACTGGTCTGTAGTTAGCGGCACAGTTTTGGTCCAGGGATGGTTTTTTTAAGTAACGGGTGTATGCTGGCATGCTTGAAGGAGGAGTGAAAGACACCAGAAGAGAGAGAAAGATTGAATATTTTAGTTAGGTGAGTGGTGACAGCTGGGGGTGATAGTGTGCCTCCCCCGTGCCAGCAGCCGGCTACTGCTCGGATCCGGATCTACGGTGCGGCTCGAGGGGTTCTCCGGACCCGAGGGTCGCACGGACACTCCGAATAAAAGGGGAAGTATTTATACGGGGTTGGTTGTAAAATGTCTGTGACGCCACCCACGGTGTGTGGTGAGATGTAGCACCACCGCTGCCGCTGCGGGGGCTCCCAGGGACGTTGGTCTGGCAGCCAGATGTTAACCCCTCCGTGGGTAGGGATGGATGTCTCGGGGCCCAGTGTCTCTATGTTGAGGATGGTGATTGCAGGGGCCGGCGCACCCGGCCAGGCCTGGGATGTTACTCACGGTCAAATAAAGCACACAAGTCCTGTGGTAAACCAAGGTGATGGTGGCCGGCTGCCACAGATGGGTGTATCTGCTCCCACACCCGTGTAGGTAGTCAAAGTCTCTCTCCTCTGCACTTGTTGTGTTGTAGGTAGGACTTCCCGGTTTGAGACACAGGAGTCCGCTCCCGGTCCTTTGATTGGGAGCCGTGCTCGTCTGACGCTGACCCTTGGGATCTACGGGCCCTGGCGGTTGCCCTATCCCTCTCGGTGAGTGATTGTCTACTTTTCGGGACTTAGGTTGGGACAGGACTTAAATCCTGCCCTCAATAGGTTAATTAGCTAGGCCGTCGGTGCCAGTCCTGGCTTCAGGGTCCAAGTACCCCCTCTGTGCACACGGTTTCCGGGTCGGTTCTCCGGTGTCAGTACCGGCGGGCTACAACCCTGTCCCGGTCCACCTCGGATCCCCGGCAGCCGTCTTCCCGTCTCCTGCAGACTCTGGCTACCGTCTGCCACCTAGCCAAGGTGTCCGGGCTCCGAGCCCGGGCACCTGTCAGTTTCCACCTCCACTCCACTCAACTCCTTGACTTATCTAACTGTTTTCCTGCCCTGGGCTCTCTAGACCCCTAGGTGGGCGTTTCCTAGCTGCCTGGTCCAACTCACTGGTGTGTCTGTCCTGCCCTGAGGGGGGTGACTAGGGTTTCAGGTCGGCTGATTTAACCCTTTGTGGAACTGGTGTTATGCGGGGGCTTCAGTGTACATCTACCTGGTTTTCCAGGGCGTTACAATAGATTTAAGGAGATATGAGGGAATAGCGTCACTGGTGCAGATAGTAGGGCGAAAAGATTTGAGGAGCCTGGTGACTTCTTCTGTGACCAGATCAAACAATGAAAGTGAGCTAGATGAAGTGTAGGAGGGCGGACCATGTGTGGTGTTATGAGGCTGTGAGGAAATTTTCTGGCAAGTATGGTCAATTTTTTCTTTAAAATAATTGGCCAGATCGTCTGCGCTGAGGTTGGTGCTTGGGGCCAGAACTCTTGGTCCGAGGAGGGAGTGGAAAGTATCAAAGAGTCATTTAGAATTGTTAGGCTGTGTGCGCACATTGCGTCCAGTACCTTGCAGAAATGAACGCATCCTCTGGCAGAATTTGTCATTGCCAAATTTGGTTTTGACCACAAAAACGCTAAAAATACGCATGCGTTTTTCCTGCGTTTTTACCGTGTTTTTCATGCTTTTTCATTGCTGAAAGTCAGATGCATTTTCAATACAAATACACTATTAAATAAAGTTTAAACATTCAAACACTGAAAAAAAGGAAAAAAAATGATAACAAATATCATGTTTTAAAACAAAATAGCTAATTTTAGTAAAAAGATTAATGTGATCTAATATTTATGTATAAAATAACGTTAAATTATTGTTTTTCAATTATTTTCTAGTCGGACTACATGTGTGTGAAAAGGGACACATCATGACCTCACTATATTGTCAAAAATGCATGCGTTTATTTAGTCAAAAAAGCATGTAAAACGCTAGTATTTTGATTTAGGATGCGTTTTGAAAGTTCTCATTGACTTTCATGTTAGCAAAACACTGCCAAAATTGCAAAAACAATTGACATGTTGCTTCTTCAAATGCAGAGATTTTGACACATTTTCTGCAACTAAAACGCTGCGTTTATAAAAGCATTGTGCGCACAAGAAAGCCCTATATCCCATAGACTTTGCTTAGAAGTCAAAACGCATGCATTTTTGCATTAAAACGCTGCTGTTGAAAACGCTGCATAAACGCATGAAAAAACGCAACGTGCGCACACAGCCTTAGGCCTCTGCCACACTCACGTGTAATTCACGCACGTGCCGAGAGACACGTATTTCCCCTGCGTGTTGCGTGCAGGTAAGAACGTGTCTCTGGTACGTGCGGGACACGTGTGTTCTACGTGTGCTATCCGCGATAGCACACGTAGAACCGGTAATTAACATACTTTCTCCGGCGGGTGTCACACGGGACCGCATCCACACTACACCCGTGTGGTACGGGTGCGGGCCGTGTGACACCCGTGCTGCGGGAGAAAACACTGACATGTCAGCGCTTTGAAAAACGCACACACGTACAAACGCACACGGACACACGTTCCGTGTGGTTTTACGTGTGTGTGCCTGCTACAATAGGGTAGCATTGCTGAACGTGTCTCCGTGCCGCCAGTACGTGTAAAAAATGACAAACACGTGCCGGCGGCACGGATGTGTGTTGCAGGCCTTAGCTGGAGAGGTGATGAGGGTGTTGCAGTAAGCTTGCTTGGAGAAGTGAAGGGCAGCTTTGTATGTTTTGAGCATAAAAACTGCAGTTAACCCATGCTGGATGGTTTATAAATTATTATTACTATGTGCCTTTACTTTTGTTTTTATTATACTACTGGGTTATGTTTTATGATATGGTTATGTACTGCTAGACTAAGGTGTTTTTATGAGCTTTTGGACTGTTGCATTCCACCATACCCTGACTGTATATGCCACATTGAAGGCGTCATCTATAAAAAGGTGGCCGTTCTACGAGAGCTATGCACTGATGTGACACTGAATATTGTGGCACTGGTACACTGCATGTCAATGAAGGTGGGAGGAAAGGCATGTCTTGAGAGTGTTTCAAGTGACAGTAAGGGATACTTCTCACACAGCGAGATTGCTGCTGAGTCACGGTGACCTCATTAGCGATCTCGCTGGGTGGGACACTGAGCAGTGATCTGGCCCCTGCTGTGAAATCGCTGCTCGTTACACACAGTGCTGGTTCATTTTTTGGACGTTGCTGTCCCGCTGTGTAGCACACATCGCTGTGTTTGACAGTGAGAGAGCAACGATCTGAATGTGCAAGGAGCCGGCGTCTGGAAGCTGCGGACGCTGGTAACGAAGATAAATATCGGGTAACCAAGCGAAGCGCTTAGCTTGGTTACCCGATATTTACCTTGGTTACTAGCGTCCGCCGCTCTCAGGCTGCCAGCGCTGGCTCCCTACTCCCTGCACACGTAGCCAGAATACACATCGGGTAAATAAGCGCTGTGCTTATTAACCCGATGTGTACCCTTGCTACGAGTGCAGAGAGCCAGCGCTAAGCGGTGTGCGCCGGTAACCAAGGTAAATATCGGGTAACCAAGCAAAGCATTTTGCTTAGTTACCCGATATTTACCATAGTTACCAAGCGCAGCATCGTTTCCACGCGTCGCTGGGGGCTGGTCACTGGTTGCTGGTGAGATATGCCTGATTGACAGCTCACCAGCAACCATCACATGTAAAGGGGAAAGGGCACCACCCTGTGGGATCTCCTGGTATACGATTAAACACAATTTAAGGCCTGAAACACACATCCGTGAAACACGTGCGTGTTTGGTCCGTTTCCGTGTATACTGGAGACACGGCCAAACGTGCACCAATGTTACTATATCTCTGCGGTTACAATTGCGTTTTTGGTTATGTCCGTGAGTCCGTCTCCGTGATGCATTTTTTGGTCCGTGTCTCACGCCAGCATGTCCGTTTTATTCACGCAACACGCAGCACGGACCCAATGAAAGTCAATGGGTCTGTGCGCACGTCCGAGTGACACGGACACATCTCTGTTTGTTCCCTGTATGTTTTGTGCTTTTTTCATGTGATGTCAGTCTTTTTTCTTTTTATGTTTCGTTCTCTCCCTCAGTCCGTCGGTCGGTCTCTATGTCTGTCTGTCCCTCTAGCTGTCTGTCGGTCAGTTCCCCCCTCTCTCATACTTACCATTCCCCGATCCCCGGCGCGGCGCTGCACGGCTGTTATAAAAACTCCGGCGGCTTTTCCTCTTTTGAAAAAGCCGGCCACCCATTAATCAATCTCGTATTCCCTGCTTTACCCGCCCACCGGCGGCTGTGATTGGTTGCAGTGAGACACGCCCACCACGCTGAGTGACAGCTGTCTCACTGCACCCAATCACAGCAGCCGGTGGGCGTGTCTATACTGTGCAGTAAAATAAATAAATAAATAATTAAAAAAACCGGCGTGCGGTCCCCCCCCATTTTAATACCAGCCAGATAAAGCCATACGGCTGCAGGCTGGTATTCTCAGGATGGGGAGCTCCACGTTATGGGGGGCCCCCCACCCTAACAATATCAGTCAGCAGCCGCCCAGAATTGCCGCATACATTATATGAGACAGTTCTGGGACTGTACCCGGCTCTTCCCGATTTGCCCTGGTGCGTTGGCAAATCGGGGTAATAAGGAGTTATTGGCAGCCCATAGCTGCCAATAAGTCCTAGATTAATCATGTCAGGCGTCTATGAGACACCTTCCATGATTAATCTGTAAGTTACAGTAAAAAAACACACACACCTGAAAAAATCCTTTATTAGAAATAAAAAACACAAACAAATTCCCTCATTACCAATTTATTAACCCCGACAAACCCTCCATGTCCGGCGTACTCCACGGACCTCCGAGGGTTTGTCGGGGTTAATAAATTGGTAATGAGGGAATTTGTTTGTGTTTTTTATTTCTAATAAAGGATTGTTCGGGTGTGTGTGTTTATTTACTGTAATTTACAGATTACTCATGGAAGGTATCTCGGGGTGACGCCTGACATGATTAATCTAGGACTTATGCTATGGGCTGCCAATAACTCCTTATTACCCCGATTTGCCAACGCACCAGGGTAAATCGGGAAGAGCCGGGTACAGCCCCAGAACTGTCGCATATAATGTATGCGGCAATTCTGGGCGGCTGCTGACTGATATTGTTAGGGTGGGGGGCCCCCCATAACGTGGAGCTCCCCATCCTGAGAATACCAGCCTTCAGCCGTATGGCTTTATCTGGCTGGTATTAAAATGGGGGGGGACCGCACGCATTTATTTTACTGCACAGTATAGACACGCCCACCGGCTGCTGTGATTGGGTGCAGTGAGACAGCTGTCACTCAGCGTGGTGGGCGTGTCTCACTGCAACCAATCACAGCCGCCGGTGGGCGGGTAAAGCAGGGAATACGAGATTGATTAATGGGCGGCCGGCTTTTTCAAATTAGAAAAAGCCGCCGGAACAGTGTGAACGCCGTGCAGCGCCGGTGATCGGGGAACGGTGAGTATGAGAGAGGGGGGGACACTTCAGTCACTCTGGGGATTAGTGGTCACCGGTGAATCCTTCACAGGTGACCGCTAATCAGTACACGGCACAAAGACAGAGCCGCGGCATGAGAATGAAGTCGGGTGAAGTTCACCCGAGTTCATTCTCATCCCGCTACTCTGTCTTCCGACATGTAGTAACGACATTTTGCATCACACACGTACATTTCACACGGACAACACATACACATGTCAGTTATTTCACTCACGCACACACGGACATTCCACACGCACATACGGCTAGCATACGGGATACACACGCAGGCCACACATACCATAAAAACGGACCTAAAAAAACGGAAAACGGACCCGAAAAACGGCCCGTTTTACACGGACGTGGTTTTCACAGATGTGTGGCGGAGGCCTAAAGGGGAAGGAAAGAGTATACCATACAGGGATCACCACCACTCAAATATTTGAAATTCAAACGAGACCTTTATTGTAAAGTGAAAAAACACATGTCTATATAGTGGGAGTAAATGGCACACAAGTACAAAGATTAAAAACACTTAAAAAGCCAGAGGCATCGTTTCCTGACACACCAAACCCAATACAATAAATAGCCGTATAGATATACAGTACCAAAAAATCATTACATGTAGCCCCTACTACATTAATTATGCTAAATGTCTGGAACAAATAATATTGCTGGTTAAACAATGCTTGGTTCTCAAGGTATATTAGGACACTTCAGAGGTATAGAGCAATGATAGATCTCCAATATACATCCAACAAATGAGGTCCTAAGTACTCTAATACAGTGCAGAGAGAGCGAGAGTTTTGCTTAACACAGAGGTCAGGATATCAAGATCATCAGGAAGCCTCTGCTTCCTTGTATATATTTTCCTGACAGAGCATGTATAATATAAATGCACGCATTGTTATACCCTTAAGGTGGCTTTACACACTGCAACATCGCAAACGACATCGCTGTAACGTCACCGGTTTTGTGACGTAATAGCGACCTCCCCAGCGACATTGCAGTGTGTGAAACACATCAGCGACCTGGCCCCTGCTGTGAAGTTGCTGATCGCTACAAATCGTTCAGGACCATTCTTTGGTCCTTTGTTTCCCGCTGTGCAGCATGATCGCTAGAAAGTCTCAGTGTGTAAAGGGAAATTTACAGCGACTTCGTTAGCGACTCCCTTTCAAAAAGCTGCTTTACAACGTCCCCAATGACTAGCGAGGTTGTTCTGCAGGTCCGGATCGCTGTTGCGTCATTGGCCAGGTCTGCCTGTTTGACAGCTCACCAGAGACTTTGTAGCGATCCCGGCCAGGTTGGGATCGCTGGTGGGATCGCTAGAAAGTCTCAGTGTGTAAAGGGGCCTTTAGTGAAGAGTGGGAGTGAATGGGATAATCTGTGTTAGAGTATGTGTCTCATGATTACAGTTTCACACACTGTATCACTTCCTAACTATTGTAACTGCACAACTTAATCTCGTATAACTATGCAAAGCAGGGTAATTACAACCAGGCTAGTGCAGTAAAGATGGTAAGAGATAGAGCTAGTCAGACCCATACTCACTACTCCTACGTACACATCAGGAATGCCGAGCATATGAATTATTTAGAAGAAGGAGGGGAAGGGTGGCGGGATTTGGCATGGTACTCCACGCGTATCGCCACTGCAGGGGTGGCTTCCTCAGGGGAAAAAAAGATCTTTCTGAAGGGGGCGGTTCGTTTGGCGTCACAGCGATGTCACACAGCGGCCGGCCCACCTCCTTCCTTCCGCATTGCCGGCGGGATGCAGGTAAGCAGCAGTACATAGTTCCCATGGTGTCACATGGAGCGACGTGTGCTGCGTCGGGAACAATGAACAACCGGCGCGCAGAAGGACGTTCGATTTTTAGAAAACGAGCAACGATAAGGTGAGTATTTTTGCTCGATCACAGATGCTCGTAGCTGTTACATGCTACGATATGTCAAACAATGCCGGATATGCGTCACTAACGACGTGACCCCGACGACATACCGTTAGATATATCGTACCGTGTAACGTGCCCTTTAGTAATGGCTTTAGTCCCTCGGGACAAAAAAAATCGTTGGACATATACAATAGGGGGGTTTGGATTACCTTCATTAGGTGTAGAGCCAGCTTTAAACTTTAGAAACCTACTGTAATTGTAAATGATGTTAAGCTTCTCCAAGCATATACAAATACACTATTCTCTTAAAGTTGTGGCAGATTTACCAACATAAGGGGTGCTTCACACACAGCGAGCTCGCTGCCGAGATCGCTGCTGAGTCACGCTTTTTGTGACGCAGCAGTGACCTCATTAGCGATCTCGCTGTGTGTGACACTGAGCAGCGATCTGGCCCCTGCTGCGAGATCGCTGCTCGTTACACACAGCCCTGGTTCGTTTTCTTCAAAGCCGCTCTCCTGCTGTGACACACAGATCGCTGTGTGTGACAGCAAGAGAGCGACAAATGAAGCGAGCAGGGAGCAGGAGCCGGCGTCTGACAGCTGAGGTAAGCTGTATCCAAGATAAACATCGGGTAACCAAGGTGGTTACCCGATATTTACCTTAGTTACCAGCCTCTGCAGCTCTCACGCTGCCTGTGCTGCCGGCTCCGGCTCTCTGCACATGTAGCTGCTGTACACATCGGGTTAATTAACCCGATGTGTACAGCAGCTAGGAGAGCAAGGAGCCAGCGCTAAGCAGTGTGCGCGGCTCCCTGCTCTCTGCACATGTAGCTGCATTACACATCGGGTTAATTAACCCGATGTGTACTGTAGCTATGGTAGGAGAGCAAGGAGCCAGCGCTCAGTGTGCGCGGCTCCCTGCTCCCTGCACACACAGCTGTGCGCTGGTAACTAATGTAAACATCGGGTAACCATACCCGATGTTTACCTTAGTTACCAGTCTCCGCAGCTTCCAGACGGCAGCTCTGTGCAAGCGCAGCGTCGCTTGCACGTCGCTGCTGGCTGGGGGCTGTTCACTGGTCGCTGGTGAGATCTGCCTGTTTGACAGCTCACCAGCGACCATGTAGCGATGCAGCAGCGATCCTGACCAGGTCAGATCGCTGGTCGGATCGCTGCTGCATCGCTAAGTGTGAAGGTACCTGTGAGGCAAATCCCGGGATATGAAGATGAATTATGACTTCCAGTCATAATCGCTCATCACTCCCTGGCAGTGCCCCCCTCCCTTCTTGTCCTCAATGTCCAGCATCTGGGAAGGTGTCACATCCCATGGCCATCTCCTATGATATGGAAATTAGGTGATGTGGGAACAATGGACACAGGATGACTCCCTGCCGTGACCCTGTGGTAGGAGCTGCTATCTAATTAGCAAGCTTGGAAGTATCCAGACAGAACGACTCCAGTAAAAAATGGTTCATATCTCGCAAGCCATATTTCCGATAAATATGGCAACCATAAAAATGGTGTCTCCGCATGCGGACGATGCTGGCACACCCTTTTTATGGGAGCGGGAGCTTGGGAAATACCCCAGGCGTGATATCAGCCAATGGGGAACTAGTAGACAAGTCATGAAACCTCTCGTTCTGTAGCTAAATTCATAGCTGTCACAATGAGAGCGTCGGCGTCCGCCTACGACGCTCCCAGGCAAAGTTATGGCCCATATTCCATGTTGTGGATTGTCCATAACTCCAGCCAGGGGTGGAGCAGTGCTCCCTCTGAGGTCACTAAGGTAGGAGGGGACCTGGATTTGCCCAGGTTGATAACCCTACTTCGGCCATTTTCCAGGGTTCTTTCGCTGGGGGTCACGTGCAGGAAACATCTGTGGGAGTTCCTAGAAACCTGGTCTACAGCGCCCCCCTGTGGCCAGACGCACAAGGTAACTGATTGAATTGCATACCTGTTTGTAAACCATGCTTTATCTGTAACTGTACTCTGACATATGTATATTCTGTAGATTCCCTATTGTATATATTGTAGTTTCTAGTGTGCTTTAGGCTGATTAAATTATATAATTAATCTTGGGCTGTTCTGTTATCTCGATCTTGAATCCCACGTCTGTGTGTTCGGCTAATAGTTACCGTGAAGCGGTTGGTGGCAGCGAGTTGTGCCAAGGATTATTGTGGAGAGGCCAGTGAGATCCGGGGAGGTTTTATATATTCCGCCCGCGGAGGTCGGGGGAATATATACCCTACTCTCACTGGGGACCCTTCAATAATCGGCATAAGTAGTATAGCGGCCTCCTTGCTTATTGTCGGGCAATTCCATAATTGGCCTGACTATAAGAGGGGCGCTAGAGAGCGCGTCACGTGCTCTGTCTGTCGGTCGGGAGGTATAAAGGAGGGGTGACCCCCACTTGTTACCCCCCAATTGTGACGTACTGGTAGCCAGCGCGGGGGATTTCTGAGTGACCCCCCCGGTGGTTTGTGACATATTGGTGGCATAGCGGTGGGATCGAGATAATAGTGTGTGTGAGTGTGAGACCCATACTCCCAGACACTAAAGACTGCCTGCAGCAGCTGTGGCTGCTGGGGTCTTCAGACTAGCTCAACACTAGAGTGTCAGAGTGCAGATACTGTAAGGTGTGTGGAGGCATCAGGTGTCAGTTCTGTGTCAGTGACCAAAAGTCTGCAAGAATGGCTGATGGCACCAGGAGCAGAGCTAGGCAACTGGCCAATGCTAAAGCAGGAGCCGAAGAGAGGGAGGACGGTGCTGTGGACAGTAATGAGGAGGTTGCCCACGAGTCCTCCAGGAGCTCGACGCCAGAAAACAGCTCTGCAGAGGACATTGCACAACCTGGCACTGCTGGACAAGATGAGGAGCAGCTCACCCAAGGGTCCTCAACGAGCCAGATGCCAGCCCTCCGCTCTGCAATGGACAGTGAATCACCAGGCTCCGCAGCGGGCCGCAGATCACCACGTGCCATTCCACCGAGCCTGGGAGGCTCGGATAGCCTTCTTCAAATGGCTATGGCCCTTCTCCAGGCTGGAGACCGGGAGGGCTACAGGGAACTCATGGCAGAGCGCAGGGCAGCGTGTGAGGCTGCGGAGCGGCAGGCAGAGCGGCAGGCAGCGCGTGAAGAGCGCCAGGCAGAGCGTGAGGCTGCGGAGCGACGGCAACAGGCAGACCGGGACCACCAGCTGCAGCTAGCTCAGCTCCGGCCCTCATCAGCCACACGTGACCTTCAAGACACCAAACTTCCAAAGGTCCGTGTTGAGGACTTCCCAGTGCTGGAGAAGGATGGAGACTTGGACTCTTTCTTGACTGCTTTTGAACGGACTTGCTTGCAGCACCATCTGGACAAGGACCAGTGGGCCAAATACCTGACCCCCCGTTTAAGGGGTAAGGCCCTGGAAATCCTTGGGGACTTGCCTGCTGAGGCAGATCAGGGCTACGACACCATCAAGCGGGCCCTGATCCAACAGTACAACCTCACTCCAGAGTCCTACCGCAAGAAGTTCCGGAGCCTACAGAAGGGACCAAAGGACTCCTGGGCTGACCACAGGCGGGCACTTGCCCGAGCTGCCGACCACTGAACCCAAGGCTTGCAGCTTTCCACCGGACCGGAGATCCTGGACTTGTTCATCACGGAGCAACTCTTGTGGAACTGCCCTGAGGATCTCCGCCAGTTCATCCGAGACCAGAAGCCAAAGGGGTCCACGGCTACAGCTGCCCTGGCCGATGACTACACCAACAATCGGGCTCCTGAGGCCAGGAGAGCAGCCACCAGCAGCACCTGGAGAGGGGGTAAGATGAATTCTGCGACTGCCCCACCTGCCCCTAGACTGCAGGGGGTGTCCCCCTCAACTCCCCTCTCCAGGCCCGTGGCAGAGCCAAGACGGTGCCACCAGTGCAACCTACCTGGACACTTCAAGGCCATGTGCCCTCAGCGTCCCAAGGCCCCGGCTCCGTCCCCGTCCCAAGGGCCGCCCAAGGTGTATTGTGTGGGTGGGGGTGGTGGTAGGTCCCTGGACAGCTTCCAACCTGTCACCGTCGGCCGGTCTGTGACCATAGGACTGCGAGACAGCGCCTCGGAGGTGACTCTGGTGCGGCCTGAGATGGTGTCCCCCCAAGACTTGATCCCTGGAAAAACCCTCGCTGTCTCCGGGATTGGAGGCATTGACCCGGCGCTGCCTGTTGCTGACATTTATGTGGACTGGGGCGCAGGGCGAGGGGTGAGGGAGGTGGGGGTAACTGATCGGATCCCCGCAAACGTGCTACTTGGGACAGATTTGGGGCAGATAACCTCCCAGTTTGGGCCCCCACCAAGGGCTGAACCTTCAGCCAGTACGGACATGACTCCTGACAATGTTAATGTGTTATCTATGAATGATGTGAGAGAGGGGGGAGTGAACTCTGATATTTCTGCTTGCACAGACACCATAGACACACACACAGCTGCAGCTGTGACAGGGGAGGGGGTCAGAGAAAGGTGTGACAATGCCTCTACAAGTAATCAGCCTGTGAGCTGGGATCTGCTGCCCTCTGCAGGGATAAGCAGAGAGCAGGGTGCTGCAGGGGGAGGACCAGTGTGTGGGGTGGGGGCTACCACAGCAAATGTGGGGTCCCCAGAGATTTCACAGCGGGGTTCTGTTGCTGCAGGAGGGGAACAGGCAGGTGAGATTGGGGCCGGTCCAGGAGCGGAAGTGCTCCCAGGTAAGATCTCGGTGCATGGTTCCCCCACAACCGGGGTGTCAGGAAGCCAGGTCGGTCTGCCTGAACCGGCGACTTGGTCAGGAACGGAGGAGGAGCAGGCACGACCCACGGTCGCAGCGGCTGTGGCCGCTGTCACCCGCAGTGGGAGTGCTGGAAGCCAAGGGGCCTCCCGGAGGTCCGATAGCTCTTCCCCTTCTGACCAAGTGGCAGCCGAGTCAGGTGGAGGCCAGGACACAGGTCCCGGGGTACTGACCGAAGATGTGACAGTCTCGTCGATTCTGGCCACATCTAGTCAGGGGTTTCAGGCAGCGTTAGAAGCTGACGACAGCCTGAAAGCTCTTAAGGAGCAGGCGGCACAGCCTCCCTCGGACTCGGACCCGGAGCGAGTGGTCTGGGACCAAGGACGGCTGTACCGGGCCACGGTCCAGCAGGGTTCACCGGAGGCGTGGCCCAGGGACCGACAGTTGGTGGTACCCTATCCGTTCCGGACGGAGTTGTTGCGGATCGCACATGAGATTCCGATGGCCGGACACCTAGGGATCGCTAAGACCAAGGCCAGGTTAAACCAGCATTTCTACTGGCCAAAAATGGGGGCCGATGTGGCTGCCTACTGCCGTTCGTGTGAAACCTGTCAGAGAGTGGGGAAGGCGGGGCCACGCCCCAAAGCCCCACTGGTATCTCTGCCCATCATCGATGAGCCTTTCAGGAGGGTGGCTGTGGATCTGGTCGGCCCGCTGGCCATCCCCAGCAGCTCCGGGAAACGCTTCATACTGACGGTAGTGGACTATGCCACCCAGTACCCAGAAGCAGTGGCCTTGTCGTCCATTCGGGCTGACAAGGTGGCCACCGCATTGCTGGAGATTTTCTCCCGAGTGGGTTTTCCCCAGGAAATGCTCACTGACCGGGGGACCCAATTCATGTCCCAGCTGATGGAGGCCCTCTGTAAGCAAGTCCAGGTGCGACATCTGGTGGCCAGCCCGTACCATCCACAGACTAATGGCCTGTGCGAGCGGTTCAATGGCACCTTAAAGCAGATGCTTAAGATGTTGGTCGACTCCCATGGGCGTGACTGGGAGCGGTATCTCCCACACCTGTTATTTGCTTACCGGGAGGTTCCACAGGCCTCAACAGGATTCTCACCGTTTGAGCTCCTGTACGGGCGACGTGTGCGGGGCCCCCTGGCTCTGGTGAAAGAGGCTTGGGAAGGGGATTTGGCCACCCCTGGAGTGTCGGTTATCGAGTATGTCATGCGCTTCCGGGACAAAATGCAGGCCTTGACGCAACTGGTACACAACAATATGGCTCAAGCCCAGGCCGATCAGAAGCGTTGGTACGACCAGAACGCTTGTGAGAGGACCTACCAAGTGGGTCAAAAGGTGTGGGTACTGGTCCCCGTACCACAGGACAAGCTTCAGGCAGCCTGGGAAGGCCCATACCTCGTGTACCAGCAGCTCAACCCTGTGACGTACCTGGTCACCCTGGACCCTGCCCGTGGAAGGCGGAAGCCCTTCCATGTGAACATGATGAAGGCACATCATGAGCGGGAGGCGTGTGCGCTCCCCGGGTGCAACCTGCCCGAGGAGGGAGAAGCGGAAACCCTCTTGGATATGCTAGCCCAGGTTAGGGCCGGCGGATCCATTGAGGATGTGGAGGTTGGCCACCAGCTCTTGGAGGACCAACGGTCCCAGCTGTGGGCCACCCTCCTCCCCTTCCGGGGGTTGTTTACCAACCAGCCCGGAAGGACTGACTTGGCTGTCCATCACGTGGACACTGGGGATCATCCCCCGATCCGGCGTTCAGCATATCGGGTCTCCCTGGAGGTGCAGCAACACATGCGCCAGGAGATTGACGAGATGCTGAAGCTGGGGGTGATCCAGGCATCCAACAGCGCTTGGGCCTCGCCTGTAGTCCTCGTCCCTAAGAAGGACCGAACCACTCGGTTCTGCGTGGACTACAGGGGGCTCAATGCTGTCACGGTCGCCGATGCGTACCCAATGCCACGCATCGATGACCTGCTCGATCAGTTGGCCGGGGCTCAGTACCTGACCATCATGGACCTGAGCCGGGGATATTGGCAGATCCCCCTGACTCGCAAGGCCAGGGAACGCTCTGCCTTTATTACCCCATTTGGACTATACGAGTCCACGGTGATGCCATTCGGGATGAGGAATGCCCCTGCCACTGTCCAGCGGATGGTCAACACCCTGCTCAAGGGACTTGAAGGGTACGCGGCCGCGTACCTGGATGACATTGCCGTCTTCAGTCCCACCTGGGAGGACCACCTAGAGCATCTAGCACAGGTGCTCAGGCGGATCCACCGGGCAGGTTTGACCATCAAGCCGGGAAAGTGTCAGCTGGCCATGAGCGAGGTCCAGTACCTCGGTCACCGGGTAGGCGGGAGAACACTGAAGCCCGAGCCTGAGAAAGTGGAGGCCATCGCATCCTGGCCCACCCCCAGGACCAAGAAGCAGGTGATGTCCTTCTTAGGGACCGCCGGGTACTATAGGAGGTTTGTTCCACGCTATAGTAGCCTGGCAAAGCCCTTGACGGACCTCACCAAGAAGAAGCTGCCCTCTGCAGTCGATTGGACAATGGACTGCGAGACAGCCTTCCAGGCCCTAAAGGACGCCCTGTCCAGCCCGCCCGTGCTACAGGCAGCCGACTTCACGCGGCCGTTTGTAGTACAGACCGACGCCAGTGACTTCGGCCTCGGTGCGGTGCTCAGCCAGGTGGACTCTGCGAGCCAAGAGCACCCAGTCTTGTACCTGAGCAGGAAGCTGTTACCAAGGGAAGTGGCCTATTCCACGATGGAGAAGGAGTGCCTGGCCATAGTGTGGGCCCTGCAGCGTCTGCAACCCTATCTATACGGGCGCCACTTCATCGTGGAGACGGACCACAATCCCCTCAGCTGGTTGCACACCGTCTCTGGGACGAATGGGCGATTGTTGCGATGGAGCCTTGCGCTCCAGCAATACAACTTCACCATTCGCCACAAAAGGGGCCGTGACCACGGTAACGCAGACGGGCTGTCCCGACAAGGAGAGGTCGCGGACGGGCGCACGGGGGAACACCGGAGTGTGCTGCCCCCTAGCGCCCTCAAAAGGGGGGAGGTGTGAGGCAAATCCCGGGATATGAAGATGAATTATGACTTCCAGTCATAATCGCTCATCACTCCCTGGCAGTGCCCCCCTCCCTTCTTGTCCTCAATGTCCAGCATCTGGGAAGGTGTCACATCCCATGGCCATCTCCTATGATATGGAAATTAGGTGATGTGGGAACAATGGACACAGGATGACTCCCTGCCGTGACCCTGTGGTAGGAGCTGCTATCTAATTAGCAAGCTTGGAAGTATCCAGACAGAACGACTCCAGTAAAAAATGGTTCATATCTCGCAAGCCATATTTCCGATAAATATGGCAACCATAAAAATGGTGTCTCCGCATGCGGACGATGCTGGCACACCCTTTTTATGGGAGCGGGAGCTTGGGAAATACCCCAGGCGTGATATCAGCCAATGGGGAACTAGTAGACAAGTCATGAAACCTCTCGTTCTGTAGCTAAATTCATAGCTGTCACAATGAGAGCGTCGGCGTCCGCCTACGACGCTCCCAGGCAAAGTTATGGCCCATATTCCATGTTGTGGATTGTCCATAACTCCAGCCAGGGGTGGAGCAGTGCTCCCTCTGAGGTCACTAAGGTAGGAGGGGACCTGGATTTGCCCAGGTTGATAACCCTACTTCGGCCATTTTCCAGGGTTCTTTCGCTGGGGGTCACGTGCAGGAAACATCTGTGGGAGTTCCTAGAAACCTGGTCTACAGCGCCCCCCTGTGGCCAGACGCACAAGGTAACTGATTGAATTGCATACCTGTTTGTAAACCATGCTTTATCTGTAACTGTACTCTGACATATGTATATTCTGTAGATTCCCTATTGTATATATTGTAGTTTCTAGTGTGCTTTAGGCTGATTAAATTATATAATTAATCTTGGGCTGTTCTGTTATCTCGATCTTGAATCCCACGTCTGTGTGTTCGGCTAATAGTTACCGTGAAGCGGTTGGTGGCAGCGAGTTGTGCCAAGGATTATTGTGGAGAGGCCAGTGAGATCCGGGGAGGTTTTATATATTCCGCCCGCGGAGGTCGGGGGAATATATACCCTACTCTCACTGGGGACCCTTCAATAATCGGCATAAGTAGTATAGCGGCCTCCTTGCTTATTGTCGGGCAATTCCATAATTGGCCTGACTATAAGAGGGGCGCTAGAGAGCGCGTCACGTGCTCTGTCTGTCGGTCGGGAGGTATAAAGGAGGGGTGACCCCCACTTGTTACCCCCCGATTGTGACGTACTGGTAGCCAGCGCGGGGGATTTCTGAGTGACCCCCCCGGTGGTTTGTGACAGTACCCTAAAAGTGTGAGAGGCTCAGAACCTGATCCACAATCAGAACTTGTAAAGACGGCTGGAAAATGTTTTGTTCGTCTATATTTATTCAGCCACATCCAATTGTAAAGAACCTGTTAAAACCAAAAGTTTCTCTATGATTTGCTTAAAGAGAATCTGTCACCAGGTTTTTAACCCCTAATCTGAGAGCAGCAGAACGCGGGCGAAGATCTTGATTCCAGCGGTGTGTTACTTGCTTGGCTGCTTAGTGTAGTTTTGATAAACTACTGCTGATTAATCATATATAGTAGTTGCAGCAAATCCAGCTCTCCATTATAGTCTTCCACCAGAGCAAAGACAAAGGCTCCGCCATGGCCCAATTATTAAATGAGGAAAGCAGGATGGTCCAGCTCAAATGAAAAATTTCTCCTTTATTGTTTGGAAAATTCTTGTACACAGGACATCAAATATTTACAAGGAAACCACTACAGTAGCGTATGCATCACGCTACTATAGCGGTTTCCTTGTAAATATTTGATGTCCCATGTGTGACGACATGGACTCTCATGGGTTAAAGTTTCTTAACATTCAGCCAGACATGAAGACAGTTTGTTTATAGATGGGGGATAATCCCTCATTGTTCTACAAGACTCTTGGGAGTTTAGTATTGAAGTTTTTGTTGACTCATGTAATTGTTTTGGCCACTGAAGACCAGACACCCAGATAACTCAATTATTCAAACTTCCCATTGTATTACTAACTGAATTGCTGGATGTGATGTAACATACCTGTCCCACCCTTGTCTCTGGATATTTAAATACAGCTTGAAATTCTTCCAATAAGAGAAGCAACCTTGTACAACCAATCGTGAAGACCCCAATGGTCTGAATGGAGAGCTCAGGGGTATAAGAAGGAGACTCTTGCTACATGCTACCAATCTAGGATCTGCGGATCCGATTGGCAAGCTAAACCTTGTTATAACACTATATGGACTTCAGCATCGAATGCAAAGATTCAGCTATGATACCAAGGACTACATAAGGAAGGAATCCAGCTTGGGACAACCCAGTAATCTGACTACAGACTTTGCGGACCTCAGCCAGCTTCCTAAATCTGGCGTTATTCCATTCTCGGTGGGTTCCCGCCGAAAGCGGGGTGCTGCTGGATTGGAGTAAGTAGCCCTGGAAGCTCTGAGGCACGGACATTCTAATCCCTGGTGAGCCAGCGGAAGGGTGAGACTCTGTTGCCTGTTACATTTGTGTGTTTTGCTGGTTATGTGTTATGTGCCGTTAATTGTTTGGGGATCCAATAAAGTCTTAATATTGTGATTCCCTCACCCTGTGTTGTCTGAGTAGTGTTCCACCCATGGTTAAGGAAGTTGTGCGTTCAGTTGGGATGAGCCCTGGGCCACGCTGTCTTTCTAAAGGTGGCCGGGCCAGCAGACGAGAGCACCCACTGACCCCGTGTCTCCACACCATGTACAAAAGTTTTCCAAGGAATAAAGGAGAAATTGTGAATTTGAGCTGGACCATCCTATTTTATTGCTGATTACACAGTGATTTTATCATTAGAGAACTACATGTCCTGCTGCCGGGTAGGCCAGCATATTCATGAGCTCTGTATAACTGCTAGATCTGCAGTAGAGAAAACATTGATTTTTATCAAAATGACAGACAACAGCTCAGTAAGTGACACATTGATGGAATCAGGGTCTCTGTCTCTACATTATGCTGCTCTCAGGTGGGGGAGCAAAAATCTGCTGCCAGATTCCCTTTAATTGACTGGAGAGGCTTTACCATGTGTAAATGCAAGAAATAAATTTGATCTTCTAGCATCTTTATTTAAACATTTATCACACCTATACAGAGTTTCCATGCCTTCCTTGCCATTGCCAGTCACTTTATTAAATAGGGCACTTAGAAGATAAGAATGAATGTGTTAAAAACTCCTTAAAATTAACACAATATTGGACGCATGCGCAGCGCTTGATCGAGGCAGAGGTGTCTCAGTGAGCTCCGCACCCCAGCCACTGCAACGTCCACTCTCAGCACCGCACCGGGAATCAAACCGGAGCGCCAAGAAGCCGACTCCCAGAGATGCCCCGGGCAAGGAGGGGGAACTCAAACCCACAGCCTTCGCACACGATTCCACAGCTCCTGGGAGCGCAGGTCAGTCCAGACCCAGCCAAGATGGCGCCGGTCACTTCCTCATCGGCTAGCGTGGTGGCCCCCACAGCACGTCTCCAAGCCTCAGATGAACTGCTGCAGGCCATTAAATCTATGTTTAAAACTGAGCTGGCAGCAGCGCTGACAACCTTTACCACACAGCTGCAAGAGATAGCTCACAGGGCTGATGCCATCGAGCAGACAGCTGATGAGGTAGCAGAGGCCATGGAGGAGGATAGATCCTGCATACTGGAACATGATAATGTGACGCCCTGGACTAGCCAGGTTGTCACAGGTGGTCCCTCACACACACAACCCCCCCCTGATAAGGTGACAGCAGCCAAACTACAAAACCCTTGTCACCTCCCTCCGGGTTTGATGTTCACACCAGGGGGTGGAGCCAGGTGGTTGGTTCCGCCCACCGAGGAGTTCACAGGCCCGGAGGCGGGAAAAACAGTAGATGAGATTAGTCTTGACAGTGGAGTGGAGTGAAGTTCAAGGGCAGACCTGTGTCCAGGCCTGCCATAGTCTACACCAGGTGTCTGGGTTAGAGCCCAGTCACCTCTGGCAAGGAGGCAGATGGTGGTGGCCGCCTGCAGGAGCTGGGATTACAGCCGGTGGAACCGTAGGGACCGGGGACAACCGGTGGCCCGCCGGTACCGAACCGATGAACCGATTGGAAACCGGAGCACCAGGAGGGGTACTCAGACCCAGTACGAGGCCCAGAAACAACCGGGCTGAGTCAAATCAACTAATTGAGGACTGGACTTTAGGATCTTTCCCACCTAAGACCCGACGGAAGACAACAGCCCAACCATTAGGGTAACGCCACCGCCCAGGCATAGAGACCCAACGGGCCAGCGTCTGCGGGCAAAAAGGGCTCTCCCGGCACATACCAAGCTGGAGAGCGGACTACCATTGCTCAGGCATAGGAGTCGACAGTTTCTACATAAGCGAGGTGCAGGAGAAAGACGGAAACCACTAACCTGTTAAGGGGGAAAACTACAGCCGGCTGCGGGCATCGTTCACCATCTTGTTTGGTTTACAAGAGACTCCAGCGTGTTTGTAATAGTGAGTACATCAGTGCTTTCGGGCCGCACACCTCCCTCGGGCCCCTGGGACCATCATCCCCCTACCCACGGAGGGATCAACACCAAGATGCGCAACACCATCCCCGGGAGCCTAGTCAGTGGCAGCGGTGGTGTCCATCCATTCACCACAACCCGTGGGTGGCGTCACGAACTCAAATCCCCTACAAACAACCGCGGCTCCTGCCGTGGACCTCCCCACCGAAGTCCCTACGTGTAGCGTTAACCCCCTTTCAGAGCGACGTGACCCTCGGGTCCGTGAGGAACTCGAGCCACACACCGACGAGAACGGATCCGAGCGGCTCGGCAGCCAGCCGAGCCCCGGGGCGGTACAATAACAGATTGGAAATGCTAGAACTAAAATGTGAGGATCTTGAAAATCGACTGAGAAGAGGGAATGTGGCGCCCCTGACCTGGTCAGGCACCACTGAGTACTGCACCCATGCTGGGGACAGTACAATACAGGTAATCCAGAAGGTTGACCGAGGTGTGACTACACAGGCGCATAGTGATCAGGTCTCACACATGTACCGATGAGAGGACCCCTGGGGATCCCAGGAGGGGGAAAAGCCTTCACCTCCACTGGAATAGTGGAGGGGGCCAAAAGCCTCCATCTCCTCTCAAGGGGTGTGGTAAGAGAATCTGGTTGCTAGGTGGCGTAGGCAGGCACAAAAGGGAAAAGAGAAGGAGGAGTAAAGAGTCTGCAGGAGTCTGCAGCAGAGTGTGGAGGAGTGAGGAGCAGGAAAGTGAAGCTCTGACAGGAGCAGCAGTGAAGGTCCCAGATGTGAGCCGGTTCAGTGCAGAGTCCAGGGAGCTCGAGAGAGGAGCAGATCCCGTGGGCTGCTGTAGTCTGACAGCGTCCGCGCAGTGGCTACCGACGGGGGAGAACGGTCACCTAGGAGGGCTACCCGAAACCCATCTCCAGCTAGAGAGAGAGCACAGAGTGGGAAGTAAGGAGACTGCTAGGGAGAACCAGGCCCAAACGGGCGGCAGATCCCGGAGCGGGGATAGATCCACCTTTCCCTGCTAAACCTGCCGGTGTGGGGCCCTCAAAGCCCACACCACAACACCTAAAAGCCGCAGCCACGTAGCCACAGTTAGGGCCCATAGTTCACAGGAGGCAAGCAGCTGGAGTGATCTGGCCCAGGCAACAAGCAAACGGCAAACGAAGGGGAGAGAGGCTTCAGCAACTTCCCTGGGTGACCCCCATAGGGACTAAAAGTCGGGGTTACCCCAAACCACCAAGGGCTAAGGAAGGCGAGTTGGTAGTCACCATCAGAAGTCAGCCTGAAGGATACCTGGTTCCCGCCTGGTTCATCCCAGCTACGCCCGGGTTACTCACCCTGCCACCTGAAGTGAGTAAAACCCCTGAAAGACATTCTGCGTGTGTGGAGTTATTCTGCGCCTTGTGGTACTACGCACCTACACAGGGCCCTGGGGCTTGCCTCACTCTCAGGAGGCTATTCCAACTAACTGCACATATCATCAGCCCCAGGCGTCCCTCAACCTGCAGTGGCGGTCCCCACTGACCGCAATACTGAGAGTGGCGTCACGACAAATAGAAGATTCCCTACCTGTGACAAGATCCAGCTGAGTGGAGTCCCTGAAGGTAATGCACCGACACAACACCTGTGGGGCTTCACAGAACATCAGGATAAGAGGAATGCCAGAATCTTGCACTAATCTTAAAGAAATGGCCCTGGGTCTGTTCAGTGCTCTTCTGCCACAAATGGATCCCTCACAGCTTGATACAATTAGGATCCACAGAGCCCTGAACAGCCCGCCACAAGAAGCTACCCCCTGGGACATTATCCGTAAACTCAAGCATGAGGATTCAAGGGATCTTATCCTCTCAGCAGCAAGACATGACCAGATGCTGCCAGAAGTACCAAGCTCTGTATCCTTGTTTGCAGACATTAGCCAGGCTACTTTGATGCGGAAGAGGGAGCTGAGGGGGTGGGTCACCATGGCCCTAACTAAAGCTAATGTGAAATACAAGTGGGGCTTCCCATTAGCATTATTATTCAATTATAAAGGTTCCCATTATGTGGTACGCTCCCTGGAGCCGGGCCTGGATGCATTGAAAAAAGCAGACATTGCTGAGATCCCGGATGCTCTGTTACCGCAAAGAAGAAGACCTGCACGAGAGTGGCAACAAATTAGCAGAAAATGCGCACAGCGGGGCGGGTGGTCGAGGCCCCCTCATAGAGTCTTAGACCCGCAACGCACATCCGTGTAATTTGTACGTGTGCGGTATGTATTTGCACGTACCGGAGACACGTACTGTCACGGCCGGGCGGTCGGGCAGACCCAGGAGGTGGATCCACTGGACCGAACTCTCTGAGATGGTGGTAGGGAGTCCGGCAGCTGAAGCACTGATGGGCAGTAGAACAGTCCGTGCAAGAGAAGGCAGCGGAGGAGTCCCAGGGACCACGGAGTCACAGAAGGTGGTCTTGGTGACGTAGCTCAGGTTCGGAGGCCGAGGTGATATCAGGCGGGGTCCGGAACCTCTGGAGCAAGATGACGGGTCACCGCAGGGATCCGGGATGGTACGGACTGTCAGATGGCAGACGGACAGCGTGCGGGGATCAGGACACGGCAGACTGGATGGCGAGGCAGGTACGGCTCTACAAAGACAGATAGGTGAGTACAGGCACATAAACACCAAGAGACCTGACTCCTAGCTCAGGGAACACGAAGATCAGGCCCCGCCCCCTTGGACAATGACCCCCTATATACCCTGTACCTGTGCAACCTCATTTCCTGTTAATGGACGCTGGCCCTTTAAGAAAGGGTCAGTGACCGCGCGCGCGCCCTAATGCGCATGCGCGCCGCCCGGGTGCCAGAAGCCAGGGAAGGAGGCTGCGAGGAGGACGCAGGGGAGCCGGCCAGGTCCAGGGAAGCTGTCGGGCGCCGGGATCGGGGGCCCGGAGCCCTGGGACGGACGGAATCCGGTGACTGGGGAGCGGAGAGCGTGGCAGGTGAGCCGGGGAACGGGGGTGAGGACCCGGGGAGCGTGACAGTACCCCCCCCCCCACGCCCCCCTCCCCGCAACCGGGACATGAAGGCACGGATAAGAGGAGTGCCCACGTTCTCCCTGGGCTCCCAAGACCTATCCTCAGGACCATACCCTTCCCAGTCCACCAGGAAGAACTGTCGACCTCGTACGGTCTTCATGGCCACGATATCCCTTACCGCATAGATGTCATCATCGGCAATAGGAGGAGGGGCCGGACTGGCAGCAGCGGAGAAGGGACCAAGGACAACCGGCTTGAGCAGAGAGACGTGGAAGGAGTTGGGTATCCTCATCGTGGCCGGGAGCTGTAGCTTGTAGGATACCTCATTGATCTTGCTGAGGACCTTAAACGGCCCGATGTAGCGAGGACCCAGCTTGTAGGAAGGTATCTTCAATCGGATGTACTGGGAAGCAAGCCAGACCAGGTCACCAGGAGAGAAACACGGAGGATCCAGACGTCTCTTGTCAGCGTGTTTCTTCATCCGCTGGGAAGCGCGCCCAAGGGACGCTTTGACAGAGTCCCAAATGGTAGCAAAGTCACGAACTGCAGTATCAGCAGCCGGAACATCCGATGAAGGGGATATAGGCAATGGGACGGCGGGCTGGAGTCCATAAACAACATGGAAGGGAGATTCGGAGGATGACTCACTGACGTGGTGGTTATGGGAGAATTCAGCCCAAGGCAGAAGCGAGGACCAGTCGTCGTGATGGGCGTTGACATAGTGACGTAGGTATGAGGTCACGATTTGATTGACCCTCTCCACTTGGCCGTTAGACTGAGGATGGTAAGAAGAAGAAAAGTCCAGAGTCACTCCCAGATGTTTGCATAGAGCCCTCCAGAAGCGGGAGGTGAACTGAGTTCCTCTGTCGGACACTATGTGGGATGGAAAGCCATGCAAGCGGAAGATGTGATGTATATAGGCTTCCGCGAGTTCCTGAGCAGAGGGCAGTCCGGCCATAGGAACGAAGTGGGCCATTTTGGAGAATCGATCAACCACGACCCATATGACTGTGTGCCCGGAGGATAATGGCAAGTCCGTAATAAAGTCCATTGCTATGTGTTGCCACGGGACTGAGGGTATCGGTAAAGGCAGAAGACGGCCATGGGGCAAGTGTTTGGGCGTCTTGTTCCTGGCACAGGAGGAGCAGGCAGAGACAAAAGCAGCGACGTCCGTGCGAAGGGATGGCCACCAGTAATGGCGTACAATCGCACCCCATGTTCTCTTCTGACCAGCATGCCCGGCTGTTTTTGAGGCATGACCCCAGTGTAACACTTTTTGCCTGTCGGTATCGGAGACATAGGTCTTCCCGGGCGGTATCTGGGCTAGGGTAACAGGGGCCACCGGAATGATGTTGCTAGGACAGATGATGGGTTGGGTAGTCTCTTCCTCCTGCTCCATGGGCATGAAAGACCTGGACAAGGCATCAGCGCGTACATTCTTGTCCGCGGGTCGGAAGTGAAGCTGAAAGTCGAACCTGGCAAAGAATAAGGACCACCTGGCTTGCCGTGGGTTCAGTCGCTGAGCGGACCGCAGGTATTCTAGGTTCTTGTGGTCCGTGTAGATGATCACGGGATACACTGCACCTTCCAGGAGGTAGCGCCATTCCTCCAGTGCCAGTTTGACTGCCAAGAGCTCTCGGTCCCCGATGGTATAGTTGCGTTCAGGCGCTGAGAAGCCCTTGGAGAAGAATCCGCAAGTCACCATCTTCCCGGAGGAGGACTTCTGCATGAGCACTGCTCCGGCTCCTGAGGAGGAGGCATCCACCTCCAAGGTGAACTGGCGGTTCAACTCCGGACGGTGAAGTACAGGCGAGGAAGCAAAAGCCCGCTTCAAAGAGCCAAACGCGGCGTCGGCCGCAGGCGACCAGTCCTTTGGATTTGCCTCTTTCTTAGTCAAAGCGGAAAGTGGAGCAGTCAGAGCAGAGAAGTGAGGGACGAATTGGCGGTAGTAGTTGGCGAATCCCAGGAAGCGTTGGATTGCCTTCAGTCCAGAAGGGGGAGGCCAGTTGAGAATGGCGGAGACCTTCTTGGGATCCATCTGCAGTCCAGTCTCAGAGATGATGTACCCCAGAAAGGGGAGAGAAGACTGCTCAAAGACACACTTCTCATACTTTGCGTACAGACGGTTCTCTCTTAGTCGTCGTAGAACCAGCTGTACGTGCTCTCTGTGGGTTGGGAGGTCCGGAGAGAAGACAAGGATGTCATCTAGATATACTACCACACAGGTGTAGAGGAGGTCTCGGAACACGTCGTTCACCAGTTCTTGGAAGACGGCAGGGGCGTTACACAGGCCGAAGGGCATCACGCAGTACTCATAATGTCCATCACGCGTATTAAACGCGGTCTTCCATTCGTCACCAGAGCGGATGCGCACCAGATTGTAAGCACCCCGAAGATCCAGCTTGGTGAACAGACGAGCTCCTCTAAGCCGGTCAAACAATTCGGGGATGAGCGGCAGAGGGTACTTGTTCTTAACAGTGATCTGATTCAGACCCCGGTAGTCGATGCAGGGACGTAAATCGCCCTCTTTTTTCTTGACAAAGAAGAAACCTGCTCCAGCAGGAGAGGAGGATCTCCGAATGAATCCCCTAGCCAGGCTCTCTGAGATGTAAGTCGACATAGCCCTTGTTTCGGCTGGAGATAAAGGATATATCCGTCCTCGTGGTGGCGTTGTTCCAGGGAGCAGGTCGATGGCACAATCGTAGGGGCGATGTGGCGGCAGTACCTCGGATTCTTTTTTATCAAAGACATCAGCAAAGGACCAATAAGCCGAGGGCAGCCCCGGTAGGTTCTCAGGAACCGGAGGTCGTCGGATGGGTTGTGTGGATTTTAGGCATCTCTCATGACACGAAGCACCCCAGCGGGTGATTTCGCCAGTGCCCCAGCTGACTGATGGTTCGTGAGTCCGTAACCATGGAAGGCCCAGCAGGATCTGATGGGACATGTGCGGTAGGACGTAGAAGGCGATGTTCTCGGTGTGAAGAGCACCGATGCGCAGTTCAACCGGCCTGGTGGTCCAGGAGATGGTGTCAGAAAGGGGTCTCCCATCCACAGAGGCAATCACCAGGGGCTTGTTGAGTGGGATAACAGGCACCTG
This sequence comes from Anomaloglossus baeobatrachus, assembly GCF_048569485.1. Classification (NCBI taxonomy): domain Eukaryota; kingdom Metazoa; phylum Chordata; class Amphibia; order Anura; family Aromobatidae; genus Anomaloglossus; species Anomaloglossus baeobatrachus. The sequence continues at coordinate 237,625,738 of NC_134357.1, read as the reverse complement.
GTATTTGTCCACGGTGGCTTGCTGGATGAAATTGCCTGCTGCCCCGGAATCAAGATAGGCCTCAGCCGTGAACCGCGTCTCTCCCGTTGTCACTTGCACGGTCCATGTGACCGGATCGGAGAGAGTCCCAGCACCTAGGGTGGCCTCTCCTACCAACCCTAGGCTTTGGAGTTTCCCGGCCTTTCCGGACAGGAACGGAGGAGGTGTGTGCCCTCACCGCAGTAAAAGCAGAGACCCTGGGCAAGCCGCTCTGCTCTACGTTGTGCAGACTGACGCACTCGGTCAATCTGCATGGGCTCGTGGACGGGACTCCCAGCTGTTGATGACTGAGGTACGGAGGGCTTCTGAGGAGGAGATGAATGCCGTAACGGGCGTCTCTCACGAGATAGCTCTTTGGAGCGCTCCTGAAAACGTATGTCCACACGAGTTGCTAGGGCAATCAGGGCATCTAGGGTGGAGGGCACGTCCCGACCCGCCAACTCATCCTTGATGCGACTCGAGAGTCCCTCCCAGAAGGCGGCTGTTAGGGCCTCATTATTCCACCCGAGTTCTGAAGCCAAAGTGCGAAAACGGATGGCGTATTGGCCCACCGTCAGTGTTCCTTGACGTAGGCGGAGGAGTGATGAAGCAGAGGCAGAAGCGCGTCCCGGCTCGTCAAAGGTGCTGCGGAATGCTTGCAGGAACTGTTGAAGATCCTTGGTCATGGGGTCCTCCTTCTCCCACAAGGGGTTCATCCACGCCAGCGCCTCGCCCTCTAGGTGGGACATTATAAAGGCGACCTTGGCTTGGTCGGAGGCGAACAGATGTGGCAGCTGCGTGAAATGAAGGGAACATTGATTTATGAAGCCCCTGCAGGTCTTGGGATCTCCAGCATAACGAGGAGGTGACGCCAAACGGAGTCGGGAAGCATCTGACGAGGTTGCCACTGGTGCGGGGGCCATGGCTTGCCTGGCGGGGGACCTGGGTGCCGCAGGCGTCATTGATGCTTGTAATGTGTACAGGCGGGTGTCCACGGAGGTCATGAATTGCAGCATGCGGGTCTGGACTTCACGCTGGCGTTGGAGTTCCTCTTGCAGAGCCATTAGTGCTGCAGCGGGATCCATGGCCTGATCTTACTGTCACGGCCGGGCGGTCGGGCAGACCCAGGAGGTGGATCCACTGGACCGAACTCTCTGAGATGGTGGTAGGGAGTCCGGCAGCTGAAGCACTGATGGGCAGTAGAACAGTCCGTGCAAGAGAAGGCAGCGGAGGAGTCCCAGGGACCACGGAGTCACAGAAGGTGGTCTTGGTGACGTAGCTCAGGTTCGGAGGCCGAGGTGATATCAGGCGGGGTCCGGAACCTCTGGAGCAAGATGACGGGTCACCGCAGGGATCCGGGATGGTACGGACTGTCAGATGGCAGACGGACAGCGTGCGGGGATCAGGACACGGCAGACTGGATGGCGAGGCAGGTACGGCTCTACAAAGACAGATAGGTGAGTACAGGCACATAAACACCAAGAGACCTGACTCCTAGCTCAGGGAACACGAAGATCAGGCCCCGCCCCCTTGGACAATGACCCCCTATATACCCTGTACCTGTGCAACCTCATTTCCTGTTAATGGACGCTGGCCCTTTAAGAAAGGGTCAGTGACCGCGCGCGCGCCCTAATGCGCATGCGCGCCGCCCGGGTGCCAGAAGCCAGGGAAGGAGGCTGCGAGGAGGACGCAGGGGAGCCGGCCAGGTCCAGGGAAGCTGTCGGGCGCCGGGATCGGGGGCCCGGAGCCCTGGGACGGACGGAATCCGGTGACTGGGGAGCGGAGAGCGTGGCAGGTGAGCCGGGGAACGGGGGTGAGGACCCGGGGAGCGTGACACGTACACACGGAGACCCATGTTATTCAATGGAAGATGGCACACGTACGTAAAATCACAAGGAGCATGTGTCCGTGTCGTAAGTACATGTGTGCGCTTTTCAACACGGACGACATGTCCGTTTTTTGCCGGCAACAAGCAGGCATGGACCCGCTTTAGTCTATGGGTCCGTGCCTGCACGGACCGCACACGGAGTTTGTTCGTGTTCAGCACGTATCGTCCGTGTCCGTATTTCATCACAAAATCTGAAACACTTGTTACCAATCTATCAGGTCAATTGTAGGCCATTAATTCTGGCGCCAAACATACATTTCCTGTCTCATTTGCACGCCAGACAGCAGCTGGGCACCTGTCCTCTCACTGCAGGGGAACTTTGAGCTCAGAGAACACCACAGGTACTGATAATGGCACCCAGGATCGATACAGAGAGGCTGATTGGAGACGTGGAGAGGCATCCAGAGCTGTGGGACACACGTGTTGATGGCTATCATGACAGGTTAATGGTGGAACGAGCATGGATGGCTGTGGCAGAGATAGTCTACCCTAGGAATGGATGGTCTCAATGTACCCCTGGAAAGAAAAATAGATATGGTGAGTACAGATATTTGCATTGCTTCTGTCTTTACCTACATGTGCTCATTCTGCAGGCAGAGTATAAACATATTTGTATAGTTTGTTGGGTCTGTATTAATGGGCCTGACTCATTTTGAGATACACTGGAGACTCACAAACAGGAGAGTGTAGTTTTCTGCCCTTTTGAAGTATTCATTGCAGTTTACTAGTAATGTCAGCATGTGTATATATGGCTGCAAAGCATTTTATGCATGTACAAATGGCATTTCATGGTGGGGAGCCACTATTAAACATGTTTGGGGGTTTTTTTGGTTTGCATTTCTGTGCATTTTCTATTGCAAATGTTCTGTGCTTTGTCTATATTTTTGGATTTGTATTTCTATGTTTGGTTTATTATGCAAGTTCCTTGGTGTCACCATGTCTGGAATGGTAACAGTAATGTGTAGTGTGTAATGGAAAATATATGTGGAACATATGGCACTTCATGGGTTTGTAGATATTTTATTTCATGGCTTTCTGTAGGTTATTTTTTTTTCCAATTATAAGGAGATGAATGATTAATAAGTGGTTGCAGATGTTTACTGCTGAACTTGTTTTTTCTCCCATGCTTATTGTGTTATTATGTCACTAGATCAGTGTAATGGGTTGTTGTTGTCATACACATGGATGTATGTTCCTATTTCACACAATTGATGCAATCCAAGACTAATGTCTAATTTTTTAACATCTACAATTGTTTGAATTAGTGACCTTATTTTACATTTTTTAATGTTTTTTAACAGTGGATCTTGTCAAATGGCGATGGCGCTCAGCCCGTGACCAGTTCCGCAGAGAGTATAACCCTGTGGCCACCACAGCTGCCGCTGCAAAGAAGAAAAAATGTGTCCATTATGAAAAACTGAGCGTCCTTATGCCCATTATGGTATGGAAGTACTAAAGTAAGTTTCTACCATTACATCACATGGTGGTTTAATTTAAAAGGCACATAGTAATTTTTTTTTTTTTTTCATCAAAGTACAGAGGATAACCTGGAAGATAGTGAGGAAGCCCAGTCAGCAGTATTAACAGCGACCTCTGCTTCTGAGATGGAGCCAACCTCATATTAACCACCACCAATCCCCAACACCAGCCAGCCAGACGCAGAACAAAATGTCCTCTGATTTGGGTTTGGGAACAAGTCAATCCACTAATGTAATTGCAGGCCAGTCTACAGGGCAACAAAGTGGCCCTTCACCAGTTCTTGCAGAGAGTAGTCCACAGCAACATGCAGGCACACAGCCAAGAATATCAACTAATACCATGCGCACAGTAGCCCAATCTATCCGTGGTCGCAGACATAGGTGTTATGAAGATTTACGTTCCCTGCCAGATATCATTGATACCAGAATTATACACATGATGAATTCACTGATACCAGAGAGTGATGGAGAGAGATTTTGCCGCTCCCTTTCTCCCTCTCTTGCATTGGTTGCACGTGATAGGCAGGACAGATTGAGGGCGTCCTTAATAACACTAATATCTGCTACCCAACGTGAGCCAGAACCCATTTATTGTTTTGAAGTGATAGAACAATGGAGAGCCAATCCACGTGGCCCACACACAAACACAACCCAACAAACTGTGGAAACCCAAACTGATGAACATTACTCTAATTTTCAACTAAATCCTGTAGTGCAACAAACACATATACAGTGTCCATCTTCTTCTATCGTAACTGATGTACAAATTAGGCCAACATTTGTCCCACAACAAACAAGTACATTAATGACACAAAGGCCATCTCAACAGCCAACATTTGTCCCACAAGTACCCCAACAGACACCAATGCAAACCTCTTTTAACTATCCTAGTATTGTTAGTAATGTTCATAGACTACCTCAAATGTTTCAACAACCAACAGCCTACCATGTTCCAAATAATCCACAACAACAGTACTTTCAACAACAGACTTACCCAACTAACTTCACATACACACATACTCAGCCTCTTTCAACACATCAATATGTACCACCTACACTTGGTCTCCCATCTGCTCAAACAACTGCCTCCTTATTTGTTCCAAGTACAACAACTGTTACTAGTGGAAACACTGATCAGACACTCACTACAACATCTACTGTTGTGCAGCAAACATATTCTGTAGGTGCCAATGCAATGGAGACTACACAGGAAAGCATCACTAGCCTAGAGGATTTAGTTGAATCATAATGTGATATTGTATGTTTTATTTTACATTTTGGTATGTTTTCTAGGGTATTGCTTGTGGGAAAACATTTCAAAATGTAACACATTACTTACTCTATATGCATGTGGTCATATGTTTGTTTTCATTTACAAAAAAACAGTAGCAATTACTCTATCACTTCAAAAACAATACCTGCCTGTTAGAATGATGCCTTGCTCTGGACATGTTGTTTGGACCATCCATTAGAATAAACTGGGTTTAGGGATTAGATGCACGCACATAAACTACTACACTAACATTCAGACACCTTTATTATTAAAAATCCAGCCACATGCAGTATCTGCATATTGTCTGGTCCCATACTTGTATTCCAATAGTGTCAAACAAATTATGTTTGCATGACATTATTGCATAATAAAGGATGGTGTTTTGTAAGGGCTAAAGTCCCTGACAAAATTGTATATAAAAAAAAATACAGGGTGTTTTGCAAAAGAGAACATACATACATAGGTAAAATAATAATTCTGGACTAACTTTTTCTAAACAAATTTGCCATAATTTTATTAGTCATGTACATTCAGTAGTACTGTTTTTAGAATAACAAAAAATCCTGATGTCATAACAATATAGTTATATCACAATAGCTTATGGGGACCACAAACACAACCAACCAACCAAAAAACCAGAAATTATACCTATGTATGGTCATTTTCTCTTTTGTATTACATATGTGTTTGTGCTTATGTAACCAAGTGTTAACAAACTTTATTAATGTCAAAATTATACATGACTATGGCTATTTAAACTAAAAAAATCTTTAAACTGATTCCTCACTTGTAGACCAGAAGTGGACACAGTGGTTCTGACACTACCATTCTCTACAAATGGTGCATTTAAAGCAGGCAACTCCTCAATATCTTCGTCATTGATTTCATGTTATCTACAGTAATTATGTAACACTACTGTCGATTTAATGACAGCCTTGACGGTGGTTGGTTGGAGTTGTATGGTGGTTTGATAAATGCGCCATCTTGAGGCCAAAATGCCAAAGGAACGTTCTACATAGCAACGTGCTCTTGCCAATTTGCTATTAAATAGGGCTTTTGAGCTGTCCAGCCCCCTTCTGGGATATGGATGCATCAAATGCCTAGACAATGCAAACCCCTGATCTGCAACCATTACAAAAGGGACAATAGAGCCATTAGTACCAGGCAATGGTCTTGGTGCAGGCAAACTTAAACTATCAGACATTAATCGTCTTGCTAAACGTGAACTTCTGAAAATGCGTGCATCTTAGGCACTGCCATAGGCCCCAATATCTGCAAATAAAAAGCAGTAGTTTGTATCTACCATGGCCAAAATAACTACAGAAAAAAACATATGATAATTAAAATATCTTGATGCAGAGTTAGGTGGTTTCTTCACTCTAATGTGCTTTCCGTCAATGGCGCCAATACAATTAGGGAAAGCTGTTTTCTCCAAAAATTCTTCTGCAATGTGCATCCATTCCTGTGTTGAAGGTAGCTGCATGACATGATGCGTAAGGGTCTCCCAATGCACAGTACAGGTATGCAGGATAATCGTGCCAATTGTGGACCTTCCCAATAAGAATTCGAAATGCAGACTGCTGATGGATTGGCCTGTTGCTAGGTAGCTTAAAAAGAATACAAACATGACATGACTTTGACTAGTCATGTAATTTATATTTCACAACAAATATTTGTAACATCCAATGACTGGCAAGATACTGTGTATGTTTTGTTATAATTTCTTTGGTTGGGAAAAGCATATGTGATATTTACTTTCCATATTGGAAAAATATCTAATTTTGTGTTTAATAAACAAGTTTGTTTGAATTAAGCCTCTTGTTTCTTTAATTTTGGTAAAAATAGAATGGAAGAAGTGACTTCTCAGTTTTTAATTTGATGTTGCAATGTGGTTAAGTGATCAATATAAGTTTTCTACAAAGACCATATTTTTACATTTAATAATTTCTACAAAATTATGCTTTTGCAACTTGACATGTATTTCAAAATGACAGATAAAGCATGAGTATACATGACAACACCTACCGTAAAGTCACCAACAGTCGTTCCTTAGGGGAGATGCTGAGGCGCATAGAGGTTTCCTGATGCTTCAAACGTTGGTACACAAGGCCAAGGATGTTGTCAAATGAATTAATGGTGAGATGGCAGTAGGCTTGGAATTTAGGTGGAAATTTCCGCATTTCCCCATATAAAATATTAAAATGGCCATGTGTTTTCCTGAGCTTCACAAGGGGGTGAATCCACATCCTTTTCTCCAGTGGTGGCTCTTCTTCAATCATATGTCGCCTAACCCCAAATTTCCTAGATATCAACCAGAGCAAATACATGGTTGCTTCATTGGAGAGAGACATTTTGGAGTGTGTCTAATGTGAGAAAGAGCTTTGAAGCCATGTTTTTTAAGGTTATTTCAGCAAACTAACCAAATTGGGTAGTTAATTGACCAATTTAACCCACCAGGAGCACATTATGAAGGTCTAACAAGGTGTTTTGTGTGAAAATACGTATCTAAAAAAACGGACGGCACACGGACTGCACACGTACGTATTTCATGACACTACGGACATTCCACACGTTCATACGGCTCGCATAAGCCATCACACAGATGCCATACATACCGGAGAAACGCCCCCAAAATACGGAACACGGACCCGAAAAACGGACCGTGTCATACGGACGTTTTTTTTGCGGAAGTGTGTTTTAGGCCTTAGGGAGAGCAAGTATTAATGTTCCTTCAGATTAACACTTTTGTAGGCTTTCTAATAGGCTTTGCAGGTGGACTTAATGGATGGGAATGCAGCGTGCTGCCCACGCTTGGTGGATTACTTAAGTAAAATCAGTTACGATAATCTACTTCATAACCGCCGTCTTTAAGGTTTTATATTTTATGTTTTACTATGATTATAACTTTACTCTTACTTTTCAGTTTTTATCAGATCACAATCCACATTCGGACTCATTAGATACACTTCTGAAGGTCGGGGAAATAATACACTTCATATCTGGAATAGTAGCGGCATTAGCATACGCAGAAATTACATATGGCGTTTAGGGTACTTCCACATAATGTAAGAGGCTTTAATAGCCCTCAAAAAAGAAGAAAGGCTTTTATAGATTATGCGCGCCACAAACCTGACATTTTATTTTTACAGGAGACTCACTTTTCCGCCTCCTCACAGCCTAAATACCTTAACCCACAAAATACCAAATTCTATGTCTCGGCCAACACAAAAAAAAAGAGGGTCCTTGATATGTCTACATAACTCATTTCTGTTCCGGGTTTTAGACTCATATGCGGATGGGGAGGGATGATTCGTGGAGATGAGAGGAATTCTACACTCCAAAACGGTATGTCTGCTAATCAGCTATGCGCCATCTGCGGCTCAGTTACAAGGCCTTAGGGCTATTTCTAGATACCTTTCCAGTCTGGTTTATGACTCTCTAATTTGGGGCAGCGACATGAATCTAGTATTGAATTTGACCCTAGATAGTTCTTCGACAAAGAGAATGGATATTTCTAAAACAGACAGGCAGTCTCTCAATGCGATATTGAAAAAACACACCTTAGCTGATACATGGAGAGAACCGAACAGTACCAGTTGCGGCTATACATACGTCTCGAATATCCATCACTCATACTCTAGAATTGATTACTTATTTACAAATTCTGAAAATATGCCAGCCTTGCTCTACTCCAGACACATACCTTCAGCATGGTTAGACCATGATTGTGTTTTAGCGGCCTTTGGGCTTGGTTTTGAATCGGCTAGAGTGTATATATGGCGACTTAATGAGTCTCTACTGGCCAATCAGGAAGTGAGGGAGCAGGTTGAGAGAGATCTAGAGTCCTATTTGTCTACGAATCTAGCGCCTGAAACCTCTGAAGGCAACCTTTGGATGGCACATAAAAATTTATCACAGGCACACTCATTAGAATAGAATAAAAAAAGAGAAAAAAGAGACAGGTCAAATGAGCAGAGGAAACTAGAAAGCACTTTACTGAAATTGGAAACAGCGAATCAATCATACCCAACTTTGCACCTTATGAAACATATAGCAGACACAAAAACTCAGCTACAGACCCTATTAACAACCACTACTGTACGGGCCGCAAAATGGACACAAGCGACCTACTATAAATTGTCCAACAAAATGGATAAGCTTTTGGCCAGGAAACTTAGAGCAAGAGAAAGAATAAATTCAGTTTATACAATAAGTTAGGAGTCAAACAACACACCCAAATAGAGTATATCAAATATTACATAATTACTCTCAAACTCTTTACACACAACTATCGTCCCCTACCATAGGTGCAATGGACGATTTTTTTTAAACTATCTCTCCCATCCTTTACGACAAACTTTTCTGCCACCCTCCAAGCAAAGGCTACGAAGGATGAAGTGGATGCGGTGGTTAAATTAAAACCTCATAAGGTGCCAGGCCCTGATGGACTATCGGCAGCATATTATAAAAAATTATCCCATATATTAAAACCCCACTATTTGAATCTATGTAACGCCATCATAGATGGTACAGCAGTGCCTACAGAATTTGTATTGGCCCATATCACTGTCATACCTAAACCAAAAAAAAAAAAAGACTCCCTACAGGTAAAGATATCGACCCATTTCACTTTTAAATGTAGATTTGAAGATATTTACTTCCATTTTAACTAACAGAATCAATGGAGGACTTCAGGCTCTTGTTCACCCCGACAAGGTTGGATTTATTCCGACACGACAAATGCCAGACAATATCCGAAAAAAACCTCAATATCATACAACATGCCAATAATTCCAAATTCCCATTACTCCTGTTAGCCTTGGACATAGAAAAGGCCTTCGATTCACTTACTTGGCCATACCTATATAGGGTCCTGAACAAAATGGGTTTTACGCATAACTTTATACGTACTATTCAAATTTTGTATGACAACCCCAAGGCTTATTTGAAATTACCCACAACTAACCCACAACCGATTTGTATCAAGAGGGGAACTAGGCAAGGATGCCCACTGTCGTCGGCACTATTTGTGTTAGCAATGGAACCATTGGCACAAGCCATTAGAGAGCATCCATATATATGGGCTATAACATTGGGTCAGAATCCTACAAGCTAAGCCTGTTTGCGGATGATCTCTTATTAACAATCACATCCAAACATACTTCGCTTCCCAATCTATTGTCACTCCTACATCGCTTCGAGACTCTCTCTCTGGCCTCAAGGTAAATGTAGAGAAAACAGAGGCACTTTTTATAAATACCCCAAATACCACTCAAAACAATATCCTTTCAAACTTTAAGTTCCAAAAACAAACACACTACATCTCACACCTGGAGATTAAATTAACTAACCATAAATCTACACTATTCAAATGGAATTTATCTCCTCTTATTCAGCAAATGATACAAGATTTCACTAATTGTTTTAATCCCGAGAAAAATAGAGAGAATCAAGACCAATATATAATGTTTGAACCGAACACGACTCCAAACAATCCATTTTTGGTAAGTTATCAAAAAATCTTTATTCTACAAAAAACTTTAAAAATTACACCAAAAATACAGGAAATACATGAATAATCATATCATCATAGGTGAGGAGTGAAAAATCCAGATTAAATTATCTGCTTGGGCGCCAACATCGGGTATTCACACAGTCCAGTATAGGATATGGCAGAGGTGTGTGCCAGAGATATCACACAACGCAACTCTAAGTGTAAAATTAAATCATACAAACTAGGGAAGTTTAGGACAAAGATTCCCTAATATACCAATATAAGGTGCAAAGTGCAACAGTTGCAGCAATGGATGTATCTCCGGCACTACACATCATGTGAAACAATATAATAGCTAGTGCTTACCCATATTAGCTGCATCAAACAGATAACAAACGCGCCCCTACGTGTTTCGTGGTCTTCCTCGGGGGCTGCAGAATTAGCACCATTTGCATAAACAATGATTACACTTTGGAGATCCAACAGGTTTCAATTCAAGCTACAGTCGAACCCATCTTCTCTCTTAACACTAGAAGTCCCAGGAATTTCGAGCTCCATATTGTTCCAATGGTAGAAATGTTAAATGACCCCTCTCTGGGACTTCTAGTGTTAAACCTCTTTAATAATCCAATGTTTATCCCAGAGGTAGATTCTACAGACTTTTATTGGTGGAAACAAAGAGGGGGTTAAGGCTATGTGCGCACGTTGCGTATTTGCCTGCAGTTACGCTGCGATCTGCACCGCAGCGTAACTACATACGTCCTGCGTCCCCAGCATAATCTATGAAGATTATGCAGGAGTCATGCACACGTGGCGTATTAGAGCGCAGCGCTTCGGCTGCTGCCTGAAGCGCGCGTTCTAAGAAGTGACATGTCACTTCTTTCCTGTGCTCTGCCTGCAGCTCCTGTTCTGTCTATGGGAGGGGCTGCACTCAGAGCGCATGGAATCGGCTTTTTTTTTTCATTATAGACACTTTCTGCAGCGATTTGAAGCGCACGTGTGCTGTTCAAATCGCTGCAGAAATTTCTGCAGGGCAGAACGCAACGTGCGCACATAGCCTAAGACATCTGACTTACCTATACTCTCTTTACTCTAAGGTGGAATTCATTGAACGGTTTGAGCCTCCAGTGGGTGAAAACTTTAGAATTGAACAGGTATTTCATTTTGTCAGTTCTCTGCTGGGAGAGCGTAGGTCTTTGACCCCGATTGCTTTTGAAAAAGGGTGCATTTTCGACCCGGGAGGAAGAGGCAGCATATCTATGATATATAGCACAATGAATAGACCTGCTTTTGACCTTAAACTGAAGGTAATGGATCAGTGGGAGGAAGATCTGTGTTTCTCCGTGTCCCTAGAACAATGGAATAAATGTTATGAAGACCTCACCAAGGGAAGTAACCAAGTCTCCCTCTCTGAGACGTCCATAAAACTCTTCCATAGGTAGGTCCTACTACGTCCCATCTATTCTTAGCTCCATATACCCTGGGACCACAGACCGCTGTTTTTGGGGTTGCGGATGGAAAGGGGACTTAGCACATATCTGGTGGACCTGCCCAATAGTTTCGGACCTCTGGTGGGAAGTGGGATCTATCATTCATAATTTCTGTGACAGTCAAAACATAAAATCCCGGAGGTCCTGTTATTCAACAACAGACCAACTAGGGTAACTAATCACTGTCATAGACTGATAAGTTTCCTCACATTAGCCACCAAGATATATATTGCCAGTCAATGGAAATCCCCCACCCTCTCTAGAGCAGCAGTCATACAAAAGGTCCATAACATTATGTAAAGGCCCCGTTAAACGCAACGACGTATCTAACAATATATCGCTGGGGTCACGGATTCCGTGACGCACATCCGGCATCGTTAGCGACGTCGTTGCATATGACACCAACGAACGGCCGTTAACGATCAAAAATACTTACCTTATTGTTGATCGTTGACACGTCGTTCATTTTTAAAAAATTGTTGATTGTTGAGGACGCAGGTTGTTCGTCGTTCCCGAGGCCGCACACATCGCTACGTGTGACACCTCAGGAATGACTAACTACAGCTTACCTGCGGCCGCCGGCAATGAGGAAGGAAGGAGGTGGGCGGGATGTTACGGCCGCTCATCTCCGCCCCTCCACTTCTATTGGGCGGCTGCTTAGTGACGCTGCTGTGACGCTGCACAAACCGCCCCCTTAGAACGGAGGCGGTTCGCCGTCCACAGCGACGTTGCTGGGCAGGTAAGTATGTGTGACGGTTCCTAACGATTTTGTGCACCACAGGCAGCGATTTGCCCGTGACGCACAAACGACGGGGGCGAGTGCTTCCACCAGCGATATCGCTAACGATATCGCTGCATGTAAAGCACCTTTTAGACGAAAAAAATTGAGGCAATCAGGTCTGACACTACTGAATTATTCCATAAGGTCTGGGATCCATGGGTACAGTCTCAATTACCGCTCTCTATGACCAGCACCATTTCGATATCTATGTCATGTGCGGTGTATTGTAGTATAATCATTACGCTTACTCTATATAACTTTTTACCCGATAAATCGAAGTGTATAGATTAGATGGAAGTGACATCGGTTTTCCGTATGTTATTTATAATCTGATTTCTATTTCCTTTTATTTTATGTTCTCAGGAGATTGGATATCTCCAACAGTTCTCTTAAGCCCCCTTTACATAGTACAATATATCTTACGATGTGTCGGCGGGGTCACATCGTAAGTGACGCACATCCGGCATCGTAAGGTACATTGTACTGTGTGACAGGTACGTGCGATTGCGATTGAACGTTAAAACGTTCATCGCATGCACATCGTTCATTTCTCTAGAATTGAACGTCAGATTGTTCATCGTACCCGGGGTAGCACACATCGCAGCGTGTGACACCCCGGGAACGATGAACAGATCTTACCTGCGTCCTGCGGCTCCCGACCAGCTATGCGGAAGGAGGAGGTGGGCGGGATGTTTACTTCCCGCTCAGCTCCGCCCCTCCGTTTTGATTGGCCGGCTGGCGCGTGACGTCGATGTGATGCCGAACGTCCCTCCCACTCCAGGAAGAGGACGTTCGCTGCCCACAGCGAGGTCGTATGGAAGGTAAGTACGTGTGATGGGGGTTAATCGTATGTGCGTCACGTTCAACAAATTGAACGTGCCGCACATACGATGGGGGCGGTTACGATCGCATACGTTATCGTATGCAAGATTGCAACGTGTAAAGCAGGCTTTAATGTTGGAAATTGAGTGGTTTGGAGGATTAGGTTATACTCAGGATACTATAGAGCAATATATGACTTTCGTGCCTGCTTTTATAAAAAATAGCTGCTGTATAATAAGCTGTGAACCTTAAGGGCATTATCCCCTGTACATTTTACAATGTTGTAATATGTTTGTTTATTCTTTGAATCTCTCAATAAAATAATTGTTGAAACTAAAATTAACCCAATCTTGTTACCAGCAATGCAAGCAATGCGTTTTGAAGAATAAAAACTTATTTCAGTTTGATGGAACAATACTAAAAATGGAAAAGAATGTTGCATGAGAATAAAGGATGGGATGGAGGAGATGGCAGATTTTGGTATTGTACATTTAATAAAAGCATAAAGTAATACAGAGTTTTCCATACAGTTCACCAGTGAGGTAGAGGAGTGCTTCCTTGCTGCGTATAAATAAAGGCCATCGTGTTTTTAGAGCATACCGATTTTGTTTTTTATGGTGACTCCTCCCAAGATCAACAACTTCCTATCACTTTATTATGGTTTTCTAACATTTTATTATTCAGCTTTTCATTTATTGTTCGCCCATTAGCCTATTTAATTGTATAAATGCGATTAAAAAAAAGACTAAAATAAGAAAAGTAGTCATAGACCCATCCCTAGTATCAGCAAATAATTCTAGGCTCTTCCTTCAAGCAAAGCTCCACAGCATAAAGCAGTTCTGTAATATACATTGATGACCAGAACGGATCCCTTTCTGAGCAGATAATACTTGACAACCACTGAGTAAGTTTGCGTTCTTGAGATATGTCCATGTCTGTAAAGAAAATTAGGAACTGTCACAATTTCCATAAGAACACTGCAGTAGCCCATCAATTCCCTTTAGGCAATGTAATGGTAATGGCACCTATATTCTGCTGCTGGTGGCACTGGCAGGGCAGCTGCAGGGGTTTCCTGTACTGCTTGCCTAATGACACCCACTTGAACACAGAATCACAGAAGAGTGACTATAAACATTAAGTTTTTGTTTTTTTGTTCTTTTTTCCTTCAAAAAAGTGCATGTTTTAGTGGCGGCAGCAGGAAAATAAATATACATTGTATACAGGAAAAAAGATTAAAAGTTCATACTGTAATCAAGGTGCAAATTGTGGTTTTACTAAGTATATTGGCAGGTTTACATACACACACATACACAGTACCAGTCAACAGTTTGGGCATACCTGCTCATGTAATGGTTTTCCTTATTTTACTGGGCCAGTAAAATCGTACTAGAGGCGTTGTGTTTGGTATCAATGTAACTGTAAAATCGAGATATAAAATATGATGCTAATATCTTTCACCTGTGTGACCCAGGGGCCAAGATATGTAAAAAGCTAGAATTATGGAACTTTGTGAACAATCTCAAGCCCAGCCCACAAGAGACAGTAAAATGATGTCACAGAGAAAGGGGGGTCACTAAGGCATAAGAGAGACTCGCTCCAAGAGGGGAGTCAGTCAGTACTTGGAGGGCATCAGAAAGGGTGATGCTGGCCGTTCTACCATCTTGGAGTCCTTCCCTCCCTAAGTAGACGCCACTTCTATGGCACAAGCTTAGTAAGTTTCACGTTTATACCTTTTATTTTATGTAACTGTCTATACTGTATTTGTATTGTTCCCTTTTGTAAATTCTTGTATATTGTTTTAAACACTGCCTATTTTCGGATTAAATATATAAAAATTTAATAGTTTCTTTCCTCATGCTTTATATACGAATCGAATAAACCCGAACGGCCTTATGCTATCTGAAACGGGTCCCCAGCTATCCCGGAAAAGCTGGGTGGTGGCAGCGTAATTTGTTATTGCATAGAATTTTGGTGTGCTATTATTAAGGGTACCGAGGTGTATATTTATATATTCCATTAGCGGGGATCGGTGATATAAACATTTACCCTTGCTGTGAGACCTCCACTATTTGGCATTATCAGCTCAGCAGCCTCATTTTATGCATTGTCCTGCAGTACCAAAAGTGGCCGGCAGACAAGGGGGCGCTAGAGAGTAGTCGTGTGTAACAAATCAACGAACAGCTGCGGGATTTTCTGAGTGACTTCCCCGGCTGTTCATGACAAATTGGTGGCAGCGGTGGGATGTCCACATTTTAGATTCAAACTGAAAGGAGCAGAATCATAAAGGAACGTATGTTTTGCAGAGACAGTTTTGGTACACAGCTCCATGCAGAGTCGAGCCCTATTCCACAACTGGTCTAAGCCAGAATATGGAAAGAACCACACAGCTAAGAGATACAGAAAAAGAAGCTACAGCATTCCCTTAAGACATAAAGGTCAGTCTGGAAAAATACTAGAATCTTGAAGGTATCCTCAAGTGCAGTCATATAAACCATCAATCACCATATTGAAACTGACTCTCATGAGGACTGCCCCAGGAAAGCTAGACAAATAATTACTTCTGCTGCAGAGGATACGTTAGTCAGACAGCCTCAGAAAACACAAACTGAGAGGGCTTCAGATACAACTCAACATCATGTGTCCAGAGGAGACTGCGATAAGCTGACCTATGTGATCAATTGGCTGCAAAGAAGCCATTATTGAGGACCTAGTTTACGCCAAGCATCACAAGGACTGGACTTTGGATCAGTAAGATCTATACTGTGATCTGATGAGTTGAAATTTGAGATTTCGGGTAGCAAATGCCATGTCTGTGGGAGATGCGGATGGTTTCTACACGTGTGGTACCGAAGGTGGAGGAAGGATGGTGTGTTGATGCTTTGTTTGTGTTGGTAATTTTTCCAAATTTATGGCATACCTACCCAGCATGACTACCACGGCATTCTGTAACAACATACCATCCCATTTCAATTGTAATTAATGGGACAATCATTTGTGTTGCAACAGGACTATGGCCCAAAACAACTTCAGGTTATGTAAAGACTAAAGGCCACATCTCACTAAGCAACATCGCTAGCAACATCGCTGCTGAGGCACGACTTGCTAGCGATGTTGCTGTTTGTGACATCCAGCAACAACCTGGCCCCTGCTGTGAGGTCGCTGGTTGTTGCTGAATGTCCTGGACCATTTTTTAGTTGTTGCTCTCCCGCTGTGAAGCACACATCACTGTGTGTGACAGCGAGAGAGCAACAACTGAATGTGCAGTGAGCAGGGAGACGGCTTCTGCGGACGCTGGTAACCAATGTAAATATCAGGTAACCAAGAAACCCTTTCCTTGGTTACCCGATATTTACCTTCGTTACCAGCGTCCGCCGCTCCCACGCTGTCAGTGCCGACTCCCTGCTCCTTGCACACATAGCCAGACTACACATCGGGTAATTAACCCGATGTGTACTCTGGCTAGGAGTGCAGGGAGCCAGCGCTAAGCGGTGTGCGCTGGTAACCAAGGTAAATATCGGGTTGCTTACCCGATATTTACCTTAGTTACCAAGTGTAGCATAGCATCCACACGTCGCTGCTGGCTGGAGGCTGGTCACTGGTTGCTGGTGAGATCTGCCTGTCTGACAGCTCACCAGCAACCCGGGTATCGACGCTCCAGCGATCCCTGCCAGGTCAGGTTGCTGGTGGGATCGCTCGAGCGTTGCTTAGTGTGACGGTACCTTTAGTGACTAAGAAGGAGGGGGATAGAGTGTGGTATCAGATGACATGGCCTCCACAATTATCCTACCTCAACTCAACTGAGATGTTTTTGGAGAAAATGGACCACAAAGTCAAAGCAGCCAACAAGTGCTCAGCACATCTGGAAACATTCAAGACTGTTGGAAGCTATTCCAGGTGACTAACTGAAGTACTTCTCTTCACAACAACTTCAAGAAGTACTTTTCTACCATTAACAATGTCTTTGCCTCCTATTACCGAAGATGGGATCACTGGAATATTTTTATACAAGGTATTACATAAATAAATATTTATAACTACTTAAAAACCTTTTTATAGCATGAATCCTTTTATTGAAACCTTCAGTCATGCTTTCTTGACAATATGCTTATATTCCTGGAATGGAAGCCTGTGAACATGGTTAAGATTTGTATATGTTCATTGCTCTTCCTTTTACCCACTCCCTCTTCACCTTGTTTTTCCTTGCCTCCACCCTTCTCCCCTTTTTTATCCCCAATAAAGTAATTACTTTACCTTCCCTCCCCTCTCCTTTCTCTTTTCCTATACCTATCCCCCCCAGATAAAAAAGTTTTATTCATACAATAGATCCCCACTTGTATTCAAATAATGGTTGTGATGCATAATAATATCTTGATTGTGTGTATTTGATATGTTATTCTGTTAACTTTATCTTAATAAAAATATATGAAAACAGGTGACTAACTGA
Source organism: Anomaloglossus baeobatrachus (assembly GCF_048569485.1). Taxonomy (NCBI): domain Eukaryota; kingdom Metazoa; phylum Chordata; class Amphibia; order Anura; family Aromobatidae; genus Anomaloglossus; species Anomaloglossus baeobatrachus. The sequence continues at coordinate 237,608,050 of NC_134357.1, read as the reverse complement.
CTAACTTATGAATCTGCTTGACAGAATGCCCAGGGAGTGTAAATGTGTAATCAGAGTATCAGAGAGCTATAGTTTATAGGTTGCTTTACACGTTACAATTTCATATACGATCTCGTATGCAATCGCACACGCCTCCATCGTTTGTGCGGCTCGGGCAATTTGTTGCCCGTGTCATACAAACGAGTAAACTTCCGTCACACATACTTACCTTCCAAATGACCTCGCTCTGGGCGGCGAATATCCACTTCCTGAAGGGGGAGGTACGTTCGGCATCACACCGACGTCACACAGCGGCCGCCCAATAGAAGCGGAGGGGCGGAGATGAGCGGGACATAAACATCCTGCCCACCTCCTTCCTTCCGCATTGCAGGTGGGACGCAGGTAATATGTGTTCATCGTTCCCTGGGTGTCACACGGAGCGACGTGTGCTGCCCTGGGTACGATGAACAACTCGACGTTCAATTTTTAGAAAATGAACGACGTGTATGCAATCAACGTTTTAACGCACAATCAGGGTCGCACGTAGGTGTCACACGCTACGATATCACTAACGATGCCGGATGTGCGTCACCAACAATGTGACCCCGCTGACATCTCGTTAGATATATCATAGCGTGTAAAGCCCGCTTAACTCATAGCTTGGTTTGTTTTACACGTTTGTTTTTTTGTTTTTTAACCTTTTTGTCCATACATTTGCCTTCACAGTTTTGCCGCCTTAAACTTACGATATGGACATTCCAATAACAACAAGGTAATCCATTGCATAAACAGGTGCGCCCAAAATTCCGACTGGTACTGTACATATAAAGCTATCTGTGTGTATCCATGAGAGAAGTTGCATTTATGACTTATGTATTTGTTTAGAATATGTTATCTCATAAAGTCTATAGAGCATTCAAAGCAACCTTGTGGCATAAAGGGTTCTCCATAGCCAAATCCGGTAGCAAGGTCCAGCACTGTACAAGCAGTCGAAGAGATATTAACTTGTATTGATATGAATAAGTATGTGGTCTTCAATGCTGACAACAGCTCATATAGTGATGCTGTCCTTGAGTCTGTCTCATTTTAAAGCTACAGTTTTATCCATTGCGATAACACTTTGAAGTAAGAAAAATTAGGTAGAGCATAAAAATAATCATTGTATAAAAATAATCTCCATAGTTATACACTGTCCACATCTTCAGGTTCAAAGGCAAAGAAGTGGGTTATTTAAAGTTCTTCTGGTGTCTCCCCCACATTACTCTGCCGAGTGATCCTGGCTTTGCGGGTGAGGTGCTCGGCCTCCTGTAGGCGCTTAGTGACAAGCGCTGCCCCTTGAAGCTCGGATACAGACTGAGACTTCGCAGCATGGCCTGTCCGGGATGACTCTACAGATCGATGAACTCCAGGCTTCTTTTTGTGTCTGGATGGCCGGTGGGCAGATGATGTACTATTGGGGGCTGGGGAAGGAGGAGCGCTACTTCCAAATACCTATAAAAATATACAATTATAGAAAAAGTCAGTATTGGGATTTTTGTTTTTTGTGCATTTAATATCACATCAGTTTACATGAAGATTATATGACCATATTCCACTTACATTTTTAGGCTCAACATTCTATGCTGATCTGTGTAACACTGATTATATTGAAACAGCACAACATAGCCCAGTAAGTGGCACATGATCACTGTAATCAGGGTTTCTGCACCTACATTATGGTGAAAAAAACCTGCTGACAGATGTGCTGTAATATTGTGCAGAGCTGATACAAAGTTTCCAAACTCTATAAACAAAGTTAACTGATGTGTGACTGCCCAAAGCAGCCACTAGGGGAAGCTTAGGTGCTTATTGCATATAATTGAGTTCAATATATAAACTGCATGCGGTGCAGGCAACAAGCAGAAAACATATGCATTAAAGTGGCCAATCTTTGCTCTTATCTCTTTTCCACTATTCCTCTAAGTAATCAGTTATTTGTTTGTTTTTTCAAATCCATTGAAAACAAAAGCACTAAGAGTCTTTACATTTGCAATAAAAGGATACCCACACAAGCAAAATTAGAATATATTAAATATTTTTTAAAGTGCTGAAGGGTATAACAATGATTGAATACATATAAATAATAGAATAACCAGAAGGGAGCTGTGCTGGAGGGAAAGAGAACCCCACGTGTCCCAGAAACTAGAAAGGGAGTTAGTTCCCCAAATCTAGAAGTGATCATAGAGGATTAACGGCAAGTGCCGATGGTGAGAGGCAGCTGCATGAATGATTTAAGCCTCACATGTAGTAATTAAACTACCGTGTGTAATATAATAGAAGCAGCGTTACTCACCAGAAGGGATCACAGTGAAACCGGGATAAAACACGTGGGGACCGGCGTCCCAACACGTGTTTCGCGTTGGTGTGCTTCGTCGGGGGACAGATAAGAGAAGTGCACATGTACAGACCTTATAAAGGCACCCGGAGTCAAAAAGCCGCCCACCCCATGCGCGTCACGGGAATACCCGGAGGCAGGAGAAAGTGCCGAGGATCGGCGTCCACAGCAGAGACCGGATGGAAGAAAGAACTTCCTCTGACGTCACCAATGTTTTCCGGTCCTGCTGTTAAGGACGCCACCACGGCCATGTCCTGGCAACGGGTCCTCCCCGTGATGCGTCACCAAAACCCCGCCCAGGTAAGGAAATCACTCCCGGCCCGCCGTCCATAGTGAAGAGTGAGTTCCCCACAGGGGGAAATCCTCATTCCCCTCCATGAATGGCACAACGTCGCCGATTCCGCGCACAGACCTGGAGAAGACCCAATGCTGAGAGTTCCTCATAATGAGAAAAGGGGACGATCAGTGTGACAGCAAGGAGTGCCCAGAATTCAAAGACACATGCAGCAATTAGAAGGAAAAAACAGTGCGGTATTTTATCAAGCAAAACACATATTTTATAGTTAAAAATATAGTTGAATTGATGTATAACATTGTATAACCAATAAGTATATAGTCGCCGCAGGTCTTCTGTGAATTCATTACACTGGGCTCCAGTCCTTGGATAGAGAGATGTCTTCATATAGAAAATCAGGCTTCATCCATTATGGTTGTAACCCCAGTAATTCAAATAGTTGGGCTGGTAATGAGCGGAGAGGGGACGGGATGAGCGGAGAGGGGACGGGATGGGCGGGAAAAGATGGGAAGGAGAAAAAGGGAGGGGGGGGAAAGGAAAAAAGGCTAGATGAGGAAAGAGGGTGCCATATCACTATAAAGGACAAAATAAAAGACACACTGTTAAAAAAGAGAACCATAATAACTGTCACATTATCGAATCGCATGAGCAATCCAAATCCAGGCATTATAAAATTTTGGAGTAAAAATTATTGTAAGACAACCGTGCAGACACACACGTAAAAACTCGCATATATCTGCACGGTGGCACCACTGCATCATACCCAGTCGGAGGAAAAAAATGGCCCCACAGGTGGACAAAAAGGCCAATGAGAAGCAGAGGAGGTTATCTAGCACCAAGAAAAAGGTCTCCTGAATCTTGATACAACTCATAGAGACAGACTACAAAAAAGGTGCAAAAGTGAGACGCTCATTAAGGCCATAAGGCGACATGGTACCCAAGGTAAAGATCCAGCGACATTCCACCTGTGCAAGTCGCTTTTTGATATCTCCACCCCGTATACCAAGATGTACCTTGTCAATACCACGGATCTTCAGATATCTGGGGTCACAATTGTGAACCTCTCTGAAGTGCCGGGGTATTGTTTTCAAGGACTCTAGGTTGGTGATTTCCTTAGCTGCGAGGATGTCACGCACATGTTCTCTTGTACGTATACGGAGTTCCCGGGAGGTCAATCCGATATATATCTTGCCACAGCCACATACGGCGTAGTAAATTACGCCGGATGTGCTGCATGAGATATATTCTCGGATAGAGAAATCCCTTTTCCCATCTGCCGAAGAGAAATGGGTAGCCCGAACGATATTTTGACATCCCCGGCAGCTACCACAGGGATAACATCCAACACGTGGAGGACCACAGCCAAAGAGGGGAGGTGCCTTCGCCACATAGTGGCTATGTACCAGCATATCTTTAAGGCTCCTACCCCTCCTGGCCGTCATGAGAGGACGTACTGGGAGGTATCCCTCAAGTGAGGGTTCAGTTCGAAGGATACCCCAATGTTTATTCAGCACCCCTGATATTTGGTCCCATTGACGGCAATAGGTGGAGATAAATCTAGCAACTGGTCTAGATGCAATGTCATTGGGACTATTCTCAACCAACAGTTGGTCACGTTGGGAGTATTTAGCTCTCTGGTATCCATGCTTAATGGATCTACGACTATAGCCTCTGCTGGTGAACCTCTCCCTCATGTCTCTAGATTCACTCTCAAAGGTGCGATCCGTAGAGTAGAGTCTGCGTAAACGCAGAAACTGCCCTGTCGGAATTGCATTGACCGTAGACTGTGGATGTGCAGAGGTAGCATGAAGGAGAGAATTCACCGCAGTTGTTTTTCGAAAGATATTCGTGGACACCATGCCGTCATGTTCGATTGAGATCCTGATATCCAGGAAATCAATAGTTCTTGGGCCAATATGATAGGTCAAAAAAATATTACGGTTGTTGGCATTGAGACGACGCACAAAGTCTTCGAATTCAGAACCGGTTCCCCCCCAGATGACAAGAATGTCATCTATATAGCGGAGCCATGACTGCGCATGGGAGCTCGCCAGCACGCCATCCCCGAAAACCTCCCTCTCCTAAAAACCGAGAAAGAGGTTTGCATAGGATGGCGCGCAGGCCACCCCATCGCAGTCCCCCGCCGCTGGAGGAAGAACCGGTCCCGAAAAACGAAGAAATTGTGCGTCAGCACAAACTCCAACAACTCCATAATAAGGTTGGATAATGACCCATCAATAATGCTGGCATCAAGAAAAAATCTCACAGCCTTTAGCCCATCTTGATGGCCAATACTGGAATAGAGGGCCTCCCCATCCATTGTAGCCAGTGATATATCCTCCTCCAGAACCAAACCTTCCAGCCGCTGCAGGACGTCCGATGTATCTCTGACATAAGAGGGCAACGTCTCCACGAGTGGGTGCAAATAATGTTCAATAAATTTGCATGTGACGTCGCAAAGCCCTCCCATGCCAGAGACTATAGGACGTCCTGGGGGTACACTGGGGTTTTTATGGATCTTTGGGAGGAGGTAAAAAGTGGGAACAACTGGTGATTTGACAAGGAGACCCTCATAGACTTTCTTAGGGATAGTACCTGCCTCAAAGGCCCTCAGCAGTATCAGCTCTAAATCATGTACATAATTCCTCACTGGATTATAATGGAGAGGTTCATATGAATCACGGTCTTTAAGCTGCCTCCATGCCTCACGTTCATATAATTCTACCGGCCAGATCACCACGTTGCCCCCTTTGTCTGCAGGTTTGATAACCACGCCCTCTAGGGCCTGTATCTCTCTCAGCGCTCGTTCTTGCTGTTTTGAGAGGTTATTAATACCGCCTCTCCAGGAGAGTTCTTGAATATCCCTGGTGACCAAGTCTCCAAAGATTTGAATCGGAGGGCAGAGTGACAAAGGGGGGAACGTGGTTGATCTTGGCATGGTATGTCGGGGTAATTTACCTGGTGGGTGGTTCGTGGACTCCTCCTCCAACTCCTCAAGTGCCGCCAGGGCCTCTTGTTCCTTAGTTGACAGGCACTGTTCTCCTGAGGATTTCTTAGAGTGTAATTTATGCAGCACCAACTTCCGCAGGAACAAATGGAGGTCCTTAGTTACTGAAAAAACATTAAAATTAGACTGAGGAACAAAAGTCAGTCGTAGTTTAAGGACCTCCAGCTGTGTTGAAGTCAGCCGGTGCTTAGACAGATTAATTACCTCAAGGTTGGTATCACCGCCCTTTCTCTGTATTGGAAGAGGAGTCCCGCGCCCCCCACCCGGGGCTGTTGAATTTTTATTCCGGGTTGTGGCAGCTCTGGTATTAGGTCTAATATTTTTAGCTCTATCTCCAATTTGTTCTTCATCCAGTGAGGAGACAGATGATGCCGAAACTGACACTGATGAGGCGTGATGTTTCTTTTTGCCTAGGGAAGTTCCATGCCAGCGAAAGACCTGACCATTTCTATAGTCCATTACATCTCGTTGATACTTCTTAGTCTTGGTGCTTAGAATCTCCCTCTCCCATTTGGAAAATTCTTTCTCAAGTGTATCATTAAATTTTGTCAACTCATCGGGGGTTAACTCCGAGGATAGCTGGGCTTGGGCATCAGATATCTCTGTTTCCAACTCAAGAATGGACTTTTCATTCATCTCAATAAGAAGCTGCATAAAGGTATTAGAACAGCCTGTAGCAGCTTCCTCCCACCTCTTTTTAAGGGATTCCTCTGATACCACAAATGAGGGAAATACTTTAACCCTCAATCCCCTCGGGACCAACCCCCTTTCCATATATCTTTTCATAAATGCCACATTCCACCAAAGGCGTGTTTTTCTATTAAGCATTGTTTTGAGACTATTCATGCGATCTAGGGCAGTCCTGGAACTCATTGTATATATCTCCTCCCCTCCAGCTTCAAAGACCCGATCCAGTTGCGTTTCCCACGTTTTCTCGCGGGCTTTATGATCCATTGGACCCTGAAAGAAGGCTGTGATAAACCACAGTATAGTTACAATTAAACACACAAGAGGATCGATTGGAAATCGCATGATCACAGGAGCAACAACTCATACATCGTATTGAAAACAAAAGCACTAAGAGTCTTTACATTTGCAATAAAAGGATACCCACACAAGCAAAATTAGAATATATTAAATATATATTAAAGTGCTGAAGGGTATAACAATGATTGAATACATATAAATAATAGAATAACCAGAAGGGAGCTGTGCTGGAGGGAAAGAGAACCCCACGTGTCGCAGAAACTAGAAAGGGAGTTAGTTCCCCAAATCTAGAAGTGATCATAGAGGATTAACGGCAAGTGCCGATGGTGAGAGGCAGCTGCATGAATGATTTAAGCCTCACATGTAGTAATTAAACTACCGTGTGTAATATAATAGAAGCAGCGTTTCTCACCAGAAGGGATCACAGTGAAACCGGGATAAAACACGTGGGGACCGGCGTCCCAACACGTGTTTCGCGTTGGTGTGCTTCGTCGGGGGACAGATAAGAGAAGTGCACATGTACAGACCTTATAAAGGCACCCGGAGTCAAAAAGCTGCCCACCCCATGCGCGTCACGGGAATACCCGGAGGCAGGAGAAAGTGCCGAGGATCGGCGTCCACAGCAGAGACCGGATGGAAGAAAGAACTTCCTCTGACGTCACCAATGTTTTCCGGTCCTGCTGTTAAGGACGCCACCACGGCCATATCCCGGCAACGGGTCCTCCCCGTGACGCGTCACCAAAACCCCGCCCAGGTAAGGAAATCACTCCCGGCCCGCCGTCCATAGTGAAGAGTGAGTTCCCCACAGGGGGAAATCCTCATTCCCCTCCATGAATGGCACAACGTCGCCGATTCCGCGCACAGACCTGGAGAAGACCCAATGCTGAGAGTTCCTCATAATGAGAAAAGGGGACGATCAGTGTGACAGCAAGGACTGCCCAGAATTCAAAGACACATGCAGCAATTAGAAGGAAAAAACAGTGCGGTTTTTTATCAAGCAAAACACATATTTTATAGTTATAAATATAGTTGAATTGATGTATAACATTGTATAACCAATAAGTATATAGTCGCCGCAGGTCTTCTGTGAATTCATTACACTGGGCTCCAGTCCTTGGATAGAGAGATGTCTTCATATAGAAAATCAGGCTTCATCCATTATGGTTGTGACCCCAGTAATTCAAATAGGTGGGCTGGTAATGAGCGGAGAGGGGACGGGATGGGCGGGAAAAGATGGGAAGGAGAAAAAGGGAGGGGGGGGAAGGAAAAAAGGCTAGATGAGGAAAGAGGGTGCCATATCACTATAAAGGACAAAACCATTATATGGTTCAGAATATTTGGGTCTTTTTATTTACTAATGTTATATTCCTTACCAAGGGGACGTTGCCTACAGGATAATATTGCAAAGCAGCCTAAAGACAACCCCCAGAGAATGCTGAGAACAAAGCCCACTGGCAAAGGCCATAAAAATCATGACTAAATTAAAAGATAACATTTCTCTGGAACCAGACAATGGAAAAATAAAAAATATATATATCAGTCAGGGGAACAGTGGGAATAAAACAAGAGCTCTGGAAATCTAACATCTAGTGCAAGTGTGTTCATTCCATGGGCAGGAGCATCCACAGTAAGGTGTTAATGAAGAAGACCATCAGTATTCGGTGTAATCTGATCACACCAGACACTGACCGGTTCTTCACTAGGACAACTGATACAGAAATGAGAAACAAGTGAAAGAGATGGTCGATGTCTGATGCAATCTACAAACTATGCAGATTGCACCAAACACTGATCGTCTTCTTCATCAAGACCTTGAGTGCCCCAGGAAAGGACAGCACTTGCACTAGATCTCCGGTGCGAAAGGAATGGACTGAAAGAACCGTGACCTGTCAATCAGCTAGAGGCAGCAGGTAGGAGAATAGGGAAGAGAGGTAGCAATAAGTGAAGTCCCCAACTACTAAACTTAAGGCTTATTTGCATAAAATTCAACAATAAATTTCTCCAAAATGTAAATTTAGATTTCTAAAATAAAGGTATACATGTAATCAGCATTACAGTGCATTTATGTGGATGGCATTAGTTTGAGGTATAAAAACCTGGTGACAGTTCTGAGATATAGTGTATAGTCTTTGCATTAAAATGGGTTATGTGGGACTATTTAACCTTTTTACTTTGAGCTTAAAGGAAATCTGTCAGTTGATTTTGTAGTACAATACTAATGTTATCTTTAAGTAGGGCTTAAGGAGACCTTTCAGAATCACTAACTTTTATAGCTCTACATTATTTTGTTTTAAGCTCCAAAGAATTCAGTGTGACTACAGTCTAGCACAGACCTGGGCAAGGGGCGGCCCGCGGGCCACATCCGGCCCGCCTACTGTCTGTGACTGGCCCGCCCATTAGATCAGAGTTGGAGACATGGTGCTGCTTTTCCTGCCGGGCAGGAACTTTTCAAATGACACACGTGCGCTGTAGTGACGATATCAAGGCGCGCGTGTGTCACAGAAAACGCTGCCGGACAGGGAACAGAGGACAGATTCCTGCGTTCCGTTGCTACACTGTGCGGAGCTTCAGGATCGGTCCTCTGTTCCCTGCGGCAGCTTTCTCTGTGACACACGCGCGCCCTGATGTCGGCAGTACAGCGCGTGTGTGTCATTTGAAAAGTTCCCGCCCGGCAGGAGAAGCGGCACCAGCCAGTGCCTGGACAGAGAGACGCAGCGGCGGGGGCAGGGGCCGTACAAGAACAACAGCGGCGCAGCCAGGGCCCATACCAGGGAAGAAGCAGCTCAGCGGAGGACCAGGAGGTGCCTGAGGAGGGAGAGGTGGGTGGTCACTAATAACCTGAGGAGGAGGGGAAGGAAAAGGGGGAGGGGGGGTAACTGGTGTAATATTTGGGTGTAGTGATGTAGTATATTACTGGTGCAGTATATAGTGCTGTAATGCATTACAGGTGCAGTATATAGTGCTGTAATGCATTACAGGTGCAGTATATAGTGCTGTAATGTATTACAGGTGCAGTATATAGTGCTGTAGTGTATTACAGGTGCAGTATATAGTGATGTAATGTATTACAGGTGCAGTATATAGTGATGTAATGTATTACAGGTGCAGTATATAGTGCTGTAATGTATTACAGGGGCAGTATATAGTGCTGTAATGTATTACAGGGGCAGTATATAGTGCTGTAATGTATTACGGGGCAGTTTATAGTGCTGTAATCTATTACAGGGGCAGTATATAGTGATGTAATGTATTACAGGGGCAGTATATAGTGATGTAATGTATTACAGGTGCAGTATATAGTGATGTAATGTATTACAGGTGCAGTATATAGTGCTGTAATGTATTACAGGGGCAGTATATAGTGATGTAATGCATTACAGGGGCAGTATATAGTGCTGTAATGTATTACAGGGGCAGTATATAGTGCTGTAATGTATTACAGGGGCAGTATATAGTGCTGTAATGTATTACAGGGGCAGTATATAGTGCTGTAATGTATTACAGGTGCAGTATATAGTGATGTAATGTATTACAGGTGCAGTATATAGTGATGTAATGTATTACAGGTGCAGTATATAGTGATGTAATATATTACAGGGGCAGTATATAGTGATGTAATATATTACAGGGGCAGTATATAGTGATGTAATATATTACAGGTGTAGTATATAGTGCTGTAATGTATTACAGGTGTAGTATATAGTGCTGTAATGTATTACAGGTGCAGTATATAGTGATGTAATATATTACAGGGGCAGTATTGTCACGCTCCCCGGGTCCTCTGCTCCGCTCCCCGGGTCCTCTGCTCCGCTCCCCGGGTCCTCTGCTCCGCTCCCCGGCTCACCTGCCACGCTCCCCGCTCTCCAGCCTCCAGTGCCCGCGCTTCCCAAGCCTCCTGGTCCCCGCTCCCGGCGCCCGTCGGCTTCCCAGTCCCTGGTCGGCTCTGCTGCGTCCTCCTCTCAGCTTCCTGCCCTGGCTTCTGGCACCCGGGCCGCGCGCATGCGCATTAGGGCGCGCGCGCGGTCACTGACCCTTTCTTAAAAGGGCCAGTGTCCACTGACAGGAAATGATGCATACAGGTACAGGGTATAAAGGGGGTTAATGTCCAAGGGAGCGGGGCCTGTTCTTCGTGTTTTCCCAAGCTAGGAGTCAGGTCTCCTTGTGTTCTGTGAGATACTTACCTCTCTGTCTTCTAGAGCCGATCCTGCATCGCCATCCGGTCCTGCTGTATCTCGAACCCCGAACGCTGCCCATCTGCCATCCTGACAGTCCGTACCATCTCGGTTCCCTGCGGTGACCCGTCATCTCGCTCCAACGGTTCCGGACCCCGCCAGACATCATCACGGCTTCCGAACCTGAGCTCCGTCACCCGGACCACCATCAGTGACCTCGTGGTCCCAGGGACTTCTCCATTGTGTTCCAGTGCACGGACTGTCCTGCTACCTAAAGTGCTCCGGCTACCGGACTCCTTTCCTCATCGGGGAGTTCGGCCCAGTGGATCCACCTCCCGGGTCTGCCCGTCCATCTGGCCCTAACAGTAAGAACAGGCCATGGATCCCGCCGAAGCACTAGCGGCCTTGCAAGAGGAACTCCAACGCCAGCGTGAAGTCCAGACCCGCATGCTGAACTTTATGACCTCCGTGGACGCCCGCTTGAACACACTACAAGCCTCGGTCACATCTTCAGCGCCCCGGGTCTCCACTAGTCAATCCACGGCCCCCGCTCCTGTGGCAGCCTCCTCGGATGCTTCCAGACTGCGTTTGGCCTCACCACCCCGGTACGCCGGAGATCCCAAGACCTGCAGGGGGTTTATAAACCAATGCTTCCTCCATTTCACGCAGCTGCCACATTTGTTTGCCTCCGACCAAGCCAAGGTCGCCTTCATCATGTCTCACCTAGAGGGCGAGGCACTGGCGTGGATGAACCCTTTGTGGGAGAAGGAGGACTCTATGACCAAGAACCTCCAGGAGTTCCTGCAGGCCTTTCGCAGCACCTTTGACGAACCCGGACGCGCCTCCGCGTCTGCTTCATCTCTTCTCCGGTTACGTCAGGGGACTCTGACGGTGGGTCAATACGCCATCCGTTTCCGCACCTTGGCTTCAGAACTCGGGTGGAATAACGAGGCCCTAACCGCCGCCTTCTGGGAAGGACTCTCGGGTCGAATCAAAGATGAGCTGGCTGGACGTGACGTACCGTCCACCCTGGACGCCCTGATTACCCTAGCGACTCGAGTGGACATACGCTTTCAGGAGCGGTCCAAAGAGGTGTCCCGTGAGAGACGTCCGGTAAGGCATTCCTCTCCTCCACAGAAGCCCGCCGTACTCCAGTCAACGGCCTCTGGTGTCTCCATCCATGAGCCCATGCAGATCGACCGTGTGCGACAGTCAGAACAACGCCGAGCAGAGCGGCTCGCCAAGGGTCTCTGCTTCTACTGCGGAGAGGGCACACACCTGCTACGCTCCTCTCCAGAGAGGCCGGGAAACTCCAAAGCCTAGGGTTGGTAGGAGAGGCCACCCTAGGTGCTGGGACTCTCTCAGACCCAGGTACATGGACTGTGCAAGTGACAACGGGAGAGACGCGGTTTACGGCTGAGGCGTACCTCGATTCTGGGGCAGCAGGCAATTTCATCCAGCAGGCCACGGTGGACAAATACCAGGTGCCTGTTACTCCACTCGCCAAACCTCTTGTGATTGCCTCTGTGGATGGGAGACCCCTCTCTGACACCATCTCCTGGATCACCAAGCCGCTTGAACTGCGTATCGGTGCTCTGCACACCGAGAACATTGCTCTCTACGTCCTCCCACATATGTCACATCAAATCCTGCTGGGCCTTCCTTGGTTGCGGACACACGAGCCTTCAGTCAGCTGGGGCACTGGCGATATCACTCGATGGGGGTCTTCTTGCCATGAGAACTGTCTGAAGACCATACAACCTATCCGGCGACCTCCGGTTCCCGAGTCCCTACCGGGACTGCCCTCAGCCTATTGGTCCTTCGTGGACGTCTTTGATAAGAAGGAGTCCGAAGTACTTCCGCCACATCGTCCTTACGATTGTGCCATTGACCTGCTCCCGGGAACTACACCACCTCGAGGACGGATATATCCACTGTCTCCAGCCGAAACAAGGGCCATGTCTACGTACATCACAGAGAGCCTGGCTAAGGGATTCATTCGGAGATCCTCCTCTCCTGCTGGAGCAGGCTTCTTCTTCGTAAAGAAGAAAGAGGGCGACCTACGCCCATGTATAGACTACCGGGGATTGAACCTAATCACCGTAAAAAACAAGTACCCCCTGCCGCTCATCCCCGAATTGTTTGATCGGCTCAGAGGAGCTCGTGTGTTCACCAAGTTGGATCTTCGGGGTGCCTACAACCTGGTCCGTATCCGCTCAGGGGATGAATGGAAGACCGCGTTCAACACTCGCGATGGGCACTATGAATACTGCGTGATGCCCTTCGGCCTGTGTAACGCACCAGCAGTCTTCCAAGAATTAGTGAACGATGTGTTCCGGGACCTTCTCTACGTTTGTGTGGTGGTATATCTGGATGACATCCTTGTCTTCTCTCCGGACCTCCAGACCCACCGAGAGAACGTGCAACTGGTTCTACAAAGACTGAGAGAGAATCGTCTGTACGCCAAGTACGAGAAGTGCGTCTTCGAACAGTCTTCTCTCCCCTTCCTGGGTTACCTCATCACCGATACCGGACTGCAGATGGATCCAAAGAAGGTCTCTTCCGTTCTCAACTGGCCTCCTCCTTCTGGACTGAAGGCAATCCAACGCTTTCTGGGATTCGCCAACTATTACCGCCAGTTTATTCCTCACTTCTCGGCTCTGACTGCTCCTCTTTCCGCCTTGACCAAGAAGGGGGCTAATCCAAAGGACTGGTCATCTGCGGCCGACGCCGCGTTTGGCTCTTTAAAGCGAGCCTTTGCCTCCTCTCCTGTACTCCATCGTCCAGAGTTAAACTGCCAGTTCACCTTGGAGGTGGATGCCTCCTCCTCGGGAGCCGGAGCAGTACTCATGCAGAAGTCCTCCTCCGGGAAGATGGTGACTTGCGTTTTTTTCTCCAAGAGCTTCTCAGCGCCTGAACGCAACTACACCATCGGTGACCGAGAGCTGTTGGCAGTCAAACTGGCTCTGGAGGAATGGCGCTATCTTCTGGAAGGAGCAGTGTACCCCGTCATTATTTACACGGACCACAAAAACCTGGAATACCTGCGGACGGCTCAGCGACTGAACCCACGGCAAGCCAGGTGGTCCTTGTTCTTTGCCCGGTTCGACTTCCAGCTCCATTTCCGACCCGCGAACAAGAATGTACGCGCTGATGCCTTGTCTAGGTCTTTCATGCCCATGGAGCAGGAGGAAGAGACATCCCAACCCATCATCTGCCCTAGTAAGATCATTCCGGTGGCTCCTGTCACTCTGGCCCAGATACCGCCTGGGAAGACCTATGTCTCTGAGACTGACAGGCAAAAAGTGTTACACTGGGGCCATGCCTCGAAAACAGCCGGTCATGCAGGTCAGAAGAGAACATGGAGTGCGATTGCACGTCATTACTGGTGGCCATCTCTTCGCACGGACGTCGCCTCTTTTGTCTCTGCCTGCTCCTCCTGTGCCAGGAACAAGACTCCCAAACACCTGCCATATGGCCGTCTTCTGCCTCTGCCCATACCCTCAGTTCCCTGGCAACACATAGCGATGGACTTTATTACGGACTTGCCATTGTCCTCCGGACACACAGTCATATGGGTCGTGGTGGATCGGTTCTCTAAAATGGCCCATTTCTTTCCTATGGCTGGACTGCCCTCTGCCCAGGAACTCGCGGACGCCTATATACATCACATCTTCCGCTTGCATGGCTTTCCATCACACATAGTGTCTGACAGAGGAACTCAGTTCACCTCCCGCTTCTGGAGGGCTCTCTGTAAACATCTGGGAGTGACTCTGGACTTTTCTTCGGCCTACCATCCTCAGTCGAACGGCCAAGTGGAACGGGTCAATCAGATATTGACCTCTTTCTTACGTCACTACGTCAACGCCCATCATGACGATTGGTCCACGCTTCTTCCTTGGGCTGAATTCTCCCATAATCACCACGTCAGTGAGTCCTCCTCCAGTTCTCCCTTCCATGTCGTCTACGGACTTCAGCCATCTGTCCCATTGCCTGTATCCTCTTCCTCGGACATCCCTGCTGCTGATGCAGTACTCCGTGACTTTACAACCATTTGGGACTCAGTTAAGGCCTCCCTTGCACGTGCATCCCTGCGGATGAAGAGACACGCGGACAAGAGACGTCTGGATCCTCCGTGTTTCTCTCCGGGAGCTCTCGTCTGGCTTGCTTCCAAATACATCCGACTGAAGATACCATCCTACAAGCTGGGACCTCGCTACATCGGACCGTTTAAAATCCTCGGCAAGATCAATGAGGTCTCCTACAAACTACAGCTCCCGGCCACGATGAGGATACCCAACTCCTTCCACGTGTCTCTGCTCAAGCCGGTTGTCCTTGGTCCCTTCTCCGCTGCCGCCAGTCCGGCTCCTCCTCCTATTGCTGAGGACGACATCTATGCGGTAAGGGATATCGTGGCCATGAAGACCGTACGAGGTCGACAGTTCTTCCTGGTGGACTGGGAAGGGTATGGTCCTGAGGATAGGTCCTGGGAGCCCAGGGAGAACGTGGGCACTCCTCTGATCCGTGCCTTCCTGTCCCGGTTGCGGGGAGGGGGGCGTGGGGGGGGGGGTACGGTCACGCTCCCCGGGTCCTCTGCTCCGCTCCCCGGGTCCTCTGCTCCGCTCCCCGGGTCCTCTGCTCCGCTCCCCGGCTCACCTGCCACGCTCCCCGCTATCCAGCCTCCAGTGCCCGCGCTTCCCAAGCCTCCTGGTCCCCGCTCCCGGCGCCCGTCGGCTTCCCAGTCCCTGGTCGGCTCTGCTGCGTCCTCCTCTCAGCTTCCTGCCCTGGCTTCTGGCACCCGGGCCGCGCGCATGCGCATTAGGGCGCGCGCGCGGTCACTGACTCTTTCTTAAAGGGCCAGTGTCCACTGACAGGAAATGATGCATACAGGTACAGGGTATAAAGGGGGTTAATGTCCAAGGGAGCGGGGCCTGTTCTTCGTGTTTTCCCAAGCTAGGAGTCAGGTCTCCTTGTGTTCTGTGAGATTCTTACCTCTCTGTCTTCTAGAGCCGATCCTGCATCGCCATCCGGTCCTGCTGTATCTCGAACCCCGAACGCTGCCCATCTGCCATCCTGACAGTCCGTACCATCTCGGTTCCCTGCGGTGACCCGTCATCTCGCTCCAACGGTTCCGGACCCCGCCAGACATCATCACGGCTTCCGAACCTGAGCTCCGTCACCCGGACCACCATCAGTGACCTCGTGGTCCCAGGGACTTCTCCATTGTGTTCCAGTGCACGGACTGTCCTGCTACCTAAAGTGCTCCGGCTACCGGACTCCTTTCCTCATCGGGGAGTTCGGCCCAGTGGATCCACCTCCCGGGTCTGCCCGTCCATCTGGCCCTAACAAGTATATAGTGATGTAATATATTACAGGTGTAGTATATAGTGCTGTAATGTATTACAGGTGCAGTATATAGTGCTGTAATGTATTACAGGTGCAGTATATAGTGATGTAATGTATTACAGGTGCAGTATATAGTGATGTAATGTATTACAGGTGCAGTATATAGTGCTGTAGTGTATTACAGGTGCAGTATATAGTGCTGTAGTGTATTACAGGGGCAGTATATAGTGCTGTAATGTATTACAGGGGCAGTATATAGTGCTGTAATGTATTACAGGGGCAGTATATAGTGCTGTAATGTATTACAGGGGCAGTATATAGTGCTGTAATGTATTACAGGGGCAGTATATAGTGCTGTAATGTATTACAGGGGCAGTATATAGTGCTGTAATGTATTACAGGGGCAGTATATAGTGTTGTAATGTATTACAGGGGCAGTATATAGTGCTGTAATGTATTACAGGTGCAGTATATAGTGCTGTAATGTATTACAGGGGCAGTATATAGTGCTGTAATGTATTACAGGTGTAGTATATAGTGCTGTAATGTATTACAGGTGCAGTATATAGTGATGTAGTGTGTGTGTGTATATATGTATGTATATATATATATACACACACACACACACATACACATATGTGTATATATATTTATATATACATATATGTGTGTGTATATATATATATATGTATATATATAATATATACATACAGTATTGGGTAGAATTGAGTTAAGTATATCAGTCCGGCCCTCTAAAGGGATCCCAAGTTCTCATGCGGCCCCATGAGAAATTTCATTGCCCACCCCTGGTCTAGCACCTACCAAGGCCAGGCAGGTAGACAGAGTGGGAACAGATAGCAAAACCCGACCCACAAATTCCCACCCCAGTTATCAAATAGCAGTGCATTACTGTAACTTTATTTGCACATATTCCTGAAATAAAACATCCATCTCTGAACAAAAGCTATGCACATACAGCATCCTAGCACCAGACCAGTATAGCACTGGCTTTACTTTATATATATGAAAGTCCTGCTGGACTTAAAGCCGCTTTCCTGTTGGCAAAGTCAGCCTCTGTTTTATGTTTGAGGGCTATATCTATCAACTCCTGTAATCTCACAGTTGTGTTTTGTAACGTCTTTTTCTCCTCCTCAAGCAAAATCCCCATAAATCTTATAGAGGAGGAGATTGATTCTTCCTCCCACTTTATTAGGAGATCAGCTGACCTGGATCTTGGGGCGGGTGAGATAGATATTCTCAAGCCTCTAGGCTAGGGACTATACGACACTTGATGTAGTTGTCGAGGGACTGTACCTCCCACCAGGATTTGATGTTTTCTTTATATCCTATTAATAATTCTGAAAAAATTGATCTCAAAGATTGAGTTTGTGTGGGGACTTCCTCAATAAGCAGTTCAGAAAAGGCTTCCTTGGCATCATCTAGCCAAATGCTATCACGGATGGGTCCAGACAGGAATCCAGCCATAACCAATTCAATTCAAAACCTCCAAAAAATTGTTATAAGGGTATATATCAGCCAATTAAATCATAAAGAAACAAACCCTTAAAATTCAAAAACTTTATTTCATTAACCATAGAAAAAGTGCACATTAAAACACATGCATAGATTTATATTCACAGAGGGGACTCTGGGTAGATTCCCTAATCTCCCCCTTCCTGACTGTGGGGGTTGGCACCCTATTCAATTTGCGTCGTGGCGCCCCCACTCAACCGTAGACTGGCGCTTACAGACCCTATACTGATCACTTCTCAGTGCTGCTCATCTCATGTAGGGCCTTAAAGAATACACCGTGATTCACATGCATATCAGAGTACTGTCAGGAGGGTATCACAAATAGAAATTATTATCCCTCAAAATATGATATGTATCTCCTCCATTATCTCGTGAGTTCAGGTATAATATTGTATTTATCCACTGATGAATTTTTCCAGGGTACAGTCTATTTTTACTATGCAGTAGACTTCAGAATACTCAAATAGGTAAGGTGGCCTCATAGCCACTACTCCGCCATATTCTTTGGCTCTCTGCCCATTCAAAAAAATGAACATGTGAAGCAGCCTAATAGCCAACACTCTGCCGTATGCTGTGGCTCTCTGTCCCAAAAATCCGCTAAATATTATGGCTCTCTGCCCGACGCGTTTCTCCTCCTGGAATTTTATTAGATCGGAGGTTCATCAGGGGCTCTCCAAAGTTAAATCATACGGACAACAGAATGTTCATATCAATATTTCATTCCAACCTCCAATAAGGTAGATCATATGGCAAACAGGCTGAAACAACAATAAGTCTCTATTAGTGAACTGGTCAACATTCCCACCTAGTTGCATGTTGTATATCACCATCTCCATAAATCATTACTCACATGGTGTTCATATCATCAATATTTAATTCTGACCTCCAATAAGGCACTTTCCAAAAACTGCAACAAATATATATATATATATATATATATATATATATATATATATAAGTCTCCTTTATCTTTTTCCCTGGGCACCGATAGACACCTTAAAGAACTATAAATAGACAATACCAAAAAGCACGAAAAATCTCGTGCCATAATTAGAATATGGGAAAAGCCATATACAGAAATTCAATGTAGCAAATAGAAAAGAGTCTGTACAACGGCCTTAAAGTTGCAAAGAGGTATATAAATTTTATTAAATAGAAAATACATAAGACAAGAAAAACATTAAAAGGTGCAGAGACAGGTGATGAATACCGCCAGATGGCGCCCTCACAACGCACTGGTACATGACAGATAGTACAAAGCAGTCAGTGAATGAAACAACCAGGTATCATATAAAGGTCAATAGACATAATGCTAAGACATGCTGACTGTCAGACATTGCCTGTGCTGAGGTTATAATATAGTACCAACTATGATTTTGGCAATGCAGATATAATTAATATCACAAGATGTCCAATCAAACAAAGTCTGCCGTACCTAAAGCGTGAGGTGAGAGTCCAAGGCCCCGACCTATAGGTTTCGGTGTTGTGATCCTTCTTCCGGGGGATTATAACCTCAGCACAGGCAATGTCTGACAGTCAGCATGTCTTAGCACTATGTCTATTGACCTTTATATGATACCTGGTTGTTTCATTCACTGACTGCTTTGTAGTATCTGTCATGTACCAGTGCGTTGTGAGGGCGCCATCTGGCGGTATTCATCACCTGTCTCTGCACCTTTTAATGTTTTTCTTGTCTTATGTATTTTCTATTTAATAAAGTTTATATACCTCTTTGCAACTTTAAAGCCGTTGTACAGACTCTTTTCTATTTGCTACCTTAAAGAACTAGTACTCACTCAGAATATTCCATTATGTGTGTATACGCAGGGCATCTGCTGACAGTGCGGTGGATGGTGACGCCTATTCCACATGGAATCCCAGGGGGTTTAAAAAGGCCCCCGTTCTGGTACGTCATCTTACCTCATTTCCGGTTTCTCTGACAGAGAGAGCTCAGATTGACCCTCCCTCCTCCCTTAGCCTATCAGCTTACATATATCCTCACCGACGCGTCATCTCAGGTCACATTCGGTTTCTATAGTGAGCCGATATGCTTTCCAGATAGACGCGTCATTTCCGGTCCCACAAGCCTCTTCGGCCCGCATCATAGGGGAGATGCTATGCCCCTCTCAACCAGTCATAGCATGCCACGTAGATACTTAGTCACTTCCGGTCTCACTGGCGCTCAGTTGCGATACGTCATTTCCGTTCCCAGCGGCCATATCTCTCGGGGAAGCGCAACGTCAGCTCACTCCCCCATGCTCCCGACCAATCACCGTATACTACATGGGCACTGTTTACTTCCGGTTTCGGCGGGATATCCCCGCAGAAGCCAGGGGACTGTCACATCAAGAGGTGGGCACGATCCTCATTCAAAACATGGGAGGCCCCATTCTGCCTTCCCTCCAATTCCACAGGGACCTGGTATATCAAAAAAGTTGAGAATCTATACCGCCTCATCTCCTATCCACGGCTGAGGCAACCCAACAGAGAAGGGGACAGGAGGGGGGGGGACGCACATCAAAGGCTCCACAGTGGAAAGGATCACATAGTTTCCACCGAGCTATCCAAAGAATATAACTGCTCACTTGTTTCTCTGGGTATCTAGTTCATGTATAATTATAGGGTAAATAAACATTAATTAACATTCATTAAAGGGACTTTACGGTGGAAATGGACCAAGTATGACCTAAAACCTATAATTCATATCTATGTCCAACCTGCACCATTTCTACTAGGTCATAAAGATAATATATTGTCTATTATGGCCATTTATTTAAATGGCCCAAATCATGCCACTCACCTTCCCTTGGAAGGGATATTCTGTGTCCACTGGACCCCCTACCCACTGTGCAGCTACTCTAAATAAAGCACGCAAAACTAAGCTGCTCATTGAGCCCCTCCGGGTGGATAGATTGCAACCAAAAGATCCATCTTGTCTCTCTTTGGATGATGTTTTTATCCCAGTCCCCTCATCTCACAGGCATAGTTATTGTTTCAATGGCACTAAAGGATAGAGCACCTACATCCCCCGCCATGACTGTTGTTTATATGGCGGGCAATGGGGGTGTCCCTCTTATTCCTCACATCTCCCAGATGCTCACTAATTCTGGTTCTAAGTTGCCTTTTAGTTTTGCCCACATAGTTTAGTGGGCATTTGCACGTACATAAGTAGACGACTCCTTCCGTTCTACAATTTGCAAAATTTCTATTTTTATAAACTCTTCCTGTACTGACACTTGGTAGAGAGGACTGTGGAAAAACCAAGCGCAAATAGGGTTTTACCCCAATATGTACGGGGTAAGGAGGGGGGAGTAAGAATACTCACCGAATGTAGTTGTGAGAGTCACAACTACTATGAACGCATGTGATGTGGATCCCAGGCAGCAGCCACCAGCAGACAGCAGATCACAGAGAGTAAAGGAGAGAGGTGTTCACTTGCTGCGCCAAAGAGATCACTCCAGCGGATGTTCAGATTAATGCCACTTTATTAATCATATAGGTCAACGCGTTTCCGGAGCATCTGCCCCCTTCATCAGGACCATCAAGAACAAGAAACATCAAATCTTTCCCAGTCGGACAGAGACATACATTATATAGTATATATGACGTCATCAAAGCAAAAAAACAGGCGGGAAGCACAGCCACGCTGTCAAAACGTGACGTACTTCAGCTAGCCTACTCAATTAAAAAAAGAAATAACATGTGTCGCCCATCAGAAGGCAGTACCAATGTGATAACACCACCACCATCTGAACCAATTGAAATTGAGAAAAATATATAGATAGGTGAAAACGTAAGCAAAATATAATAGTGAACACACCATTCACTAAGTGTGCAATTTGAGATTTAGTGTGCAAAAGCCGTATATATCACAATTTTAACATATCCAAACTCGAAGTGGAGAGGTACACGAACTCTGGAAGCACTCAGTCTGCAGATCCCATTAGGACAGGGATATACGACTGAGCTCATGCTGCCACCCGAGCGTGTGTATTCCTCCCATTGAAAAAATGTATCTCACGTAACAAGTAAAGTGTATTTGTGAATGGATATGCAGGAGCATGAAACCCGCTACAGATCAGCAAACCAAGCAGGGTTCACGGAAGGACAGAAGCGTGGGAAAAAATCAAAGGACGCATGCGTCAGTGATATGGAGCCAGATCTAGGGTTCACTGGAGGACAAGAGCGTGGGAAAAAACTAGGTGCGCATGCGTTAGAGTGAAAATGAAGAGAACCTTTTCACCCATCATGAGAAACTAAGCAACCCATTGAACCAGTGTAAAAGGGTATCCGAAAATCCTTAGAGGGAGTGTATATATCTCAATCTGAGCCAATAAAGTGCAAAGGGAAAAAATGTGGACCCCCGGGGATACCACAAACTCCTGTGCAGTAATGATTTATAGTGAAATCAAGGAATAGAGCAAACAGACAATCACCAATAAAGATATAGAAATATAAAAATATAAGGGAGCCCATGAATCTTTAGAACATCCTCACTACTAAAACAGAATGTCCCGACAATCAGAACGATATATCGGAGTAAAATCCACATGCAGAAAAATATATATATATACATATACACATAGAAATATAATTACATATTACCTCCAACACAAACATATTAAAAACACATGATATGTCCATGATAAAACCAGGTCCATGTGACGGTATGATCTCATAATATAAAACGCATAAGTATGATTTAAAATCATCATAGGAGTGACATCATATCATATCAATAAAAAATTAAAAAATTAATAAATTTAATAATATTATAAAAAATGTATATATAATAATAAAACTGACAATTAAAATGACTAAAATAAATTACTGATCAACCTAGTAAGAATTAATGAAATAAGTCAGTAACCTCATTCAGGCCCTGAGGCTTTAAAGTATTCAACTTATATATCCAATATGTTTCTTTTTTGTTTAGGGTATCCATCCTATTAGGAACAAATGGGGGTATTTGTTCGATTGGGGTCACTTTTAGTTTAATCTTCTTCTCATGACATACAGTGGTGTGCCGAGACAATCCATGCAGTAAGAATCCCACCTTAATATTGTGTCTATGGGAATTAATTCTTTTATGTAGGGCTTGAATAGTCCTCCCTATGTATCGTTTGCTGCAGTCACACTCAATTAAATAAATTACATAGTCAGATTGACACGTAAGGTGTCCCTGTATTAAAAATTCCCCACTGTCAGAGAGAGAGCCAAAACTGACTCTTCCATGTTGAATGGACCTGCAACAGAGACAATTCTTAGTCAGACACTTGTATGATCCCATGGGTTTGTCCGTCCCCATAATACAAGGTGGATTCCTAAGTCTACTCGGGGCCAAATGGTTTTTCAGGTTGGCTGCTCTACGGAAAGTGACACCAGGAAGATCAGGTAACACCCCTTTAAGATAGGGGTCATTTTGTAATATGGACCAATGCTTCCTTAAAACCCCTTTGATGGCCTCACCATCACAACTAAAAGTCGTCAGGAAATTGGAGGAGAAACTCTCTTTGAGTATACCTTTCTGTAGCCCCCTGTCACTTGTATCTAGTGCATCATATTGCGTCTGATGCCTATTATCATGATATGCTCTCTTGATGACCGTCAGGGGATAGTTTTTATCTATGAACCTTTCTTTCAGGATTTTAGCCTGATCTTTGAAGTCCTCATCTCGCGTACAGTTTCTCCTGATTCTATGATACTGGTTCTTAGGGACATTAAGTAACCATTTATCATAATGGCCACTATTGAAATTGATGTAACTGTTACTGTCTACTTTCTTAAAGAAAGTTTTCGTAATAATGGAATTATTGTCATGCGCGATAGTGAGGTCAAGGAAGTTGATAGATGTCTGATCAATAGTAGGCGAGAATTTCAATCCCCACGTATTGTTCTCAATACCTTCCAAGAACAATGAACAATTATTTTCGGTGTTATCCCAGATGATGAACAGGTCATCAATATACCTTTTATAGACCACTACGTGTCTAAACAATTCGGACGAGTAAATATATTGTAGCTCAAACAGTCCCATCACTAAATTAGCAAAGGTGGGTGCTGCCCTAGAGCCCATGGCAACGCCACAGCACTGATGATACACCGTATCCTGGAAACTAAAGAAGTTATTTTCAGATATAAATCTCATACTGTCAAGGAGGAATCCCTTTTGTGCAACCGGTAAGCGATCATCAACCTCCAAGAATTGCTTAAAACACTCGAGACCCAGATCGTGTGCAATATTGGTATATAAAGACGCAATATCCAGAGTCAGAAATAGAAACGACTCCTTCCAAGTAATATCCTTTAAAATCCCAATGAGGTGGGGTGAGTCCCTAAGAAAACTTTTTAAATTACTAACATGTGCCCTCATTATGCAGTCCACATAGGCTGCCAGGTTCTCGGTGAGTGACCCGATCCCAGATATAATTGGTCTCCCAGGGGGATTGCTCAGACATTTATGGATTTTGGGCAATCCTCCTCCTGTACTTTCATCGGTTGGAGACACGGAGGAGGTTTTTACAGAGTCTGCTGTAGATGGTGCTTCCTTCAAGGGAGATCATACTGCAGTTGCCTCTGTGTTTCCCCCTCCCTCCAGAGGACCCATTGACTTTGAGGATACAAGGCAGCAAGTTGAGTCCTTAAGACTGCAGATTGAGAGAATCCGGAAAAACAGGGACTCTCTTTCTTGTTTGGATACAATTGTAACCCCTTTACCGAAAGGGGATCTCCCAGATAATGATTTTATCGACTTACTGGATATATCAGTGCATGATGATTTTTTACCTCTACCTACTTCATCTGAATTGACTGATTGTGATCCCGGTTTTGAGACACCTCTATCTGAGCCAGGTACCTCTACCGATGGTTTGATCACCATTGATAATACCCGCAAGAATGATGTTTGCGTGCCTTTTTTACCCCTTGCCAGGTGCTCACAGACGCCTATCACAAATTTCCTGACTCCCAGAGGAGCAAAAAGAAAAAACACTACAGAGGGACTAGAGCAGGACTTAGGCTCAAGCAAAAAAGAGAAAAAATTCACCTGAGTAAAACTGATAATTTTGGTATATTCAACCTTTCTAGCCATACCCTGTCTAAAAGTGAGATTAATGTCCTTAAAAAAGGTCTTTCTTTCTGCCCTACTAAGCCTTCTAATGATTTCGAGCTTTTTGTGGATTTTCAGAAATTCATCAGAAAGCTCACACTCACCAGGCACTTTCAAATGAATAGACCAATTTCCAATAGTAAAGGTGATAGCGTTGATGTTTTCCTTCACACTGACTATAGGGTCAAATCGAACTTTTATCCCTTGCACAGTATAGGGCACCACATCAAAACTTTCAAGGACCTGGTCTTGGAAGATTTTAAGAGAATACAGAAAAATAAACAGCCCCAGAGGTCCAATCTATCTAGGGAAGAAAAAATGGCACTGATATCCTTGAAAAACAACACCAATCTAGTAATCCGTAATGCGGACAAAGGAGGGGGTATTGTCCTGCAGGATAAAAGCAGTTATATCCAGGAAGCATTGAGGATGCTGTCCAATAATACTCACTACGAGACAGTGGGGTTATCTACATATCAGGAGTCGATTTTTGAATATCGGGCACTGATAAAAAAGGCCTCGGACTTGGGGATTTTGAACCAAGATGAGTACAAATTTTTAGATATTAAGAATCCAGTATTGCCATTCTATTATCATCTCCCGAAAATCCATAAATGTCTGAGCAATCCCCCTGGGAGACCAATTATATCTGGGATCGGGTCACTCACCGAGAACCTGGCAGCCTATGTGGACTGCATAATGAGGGCACATGTTAGTAATTTAAAAAGTTTTCTTAGGGACTCACCCCACCTCATTGGGATTTTAAAGGATATTACTTGGAAGGAGTCGTTTCTATTTCTGACTCTGGATATTGCGTCTTTATATACCAATATTGCACACGATCTGGGTCTCGAGTGTTTTAAGCAATTCTTGGAGGTTGATGATCGCTTACCGGTTGCACAAAAGGGATTCCTCCTTGACAGTATGAGATTTATATCTGAAAATAACTTCTTTAGTTTCCAGGATACGGTGTATCATCAGTGCTGTGGCGTTGCCATGGGCTCTAGGGCAGCACCCACCTTTGCTAATTTAGTGATGGGACTGTTTGAGCTACAATATATTTACTCGTCCGAATTGTTTAGACACGTAGTGGTCTATAAAAGGTATATTGATGACCTGTTCATCATCTGGGATAACACCGAAAATAATTGTTCATTGTTCTTGGAAGGTATTGAGAACAATACGTGGGGATTGAAATTCTCGCCTACTATTGATCAGACATCTATCAACTTCCTTGACCTCACTATCTCGCATGACAATAATTCCATTATTACGAAAACTTTCTTTAAGAAAGTAGACAGTAACAGTTACATCAATTTCAATAGTGGCCATTATGATAAATGGTTACTTAATGTCCCTAAGAACCAGTATCATAGAATCAGGAGAAACTGTACGCGAGATGAGGACTTCAAAGATCAGGCTAAAATCCTGAAAGAAAGGTTCATAGATAAAAACTATCCCCTGATGGTCATCAAGAGAGCATATCATGATAATAGGCATCAGACGCAATATGATGCACTAGATACAAGTGACAGGGGGCTACAGAAAGGTATACTCAAAGAGAGTTTCTCCTCCAACTTCCTGACGACTTTTAGTTGTGATGGTGAGGCCATCAAAGGGGTTTTAAGGAAGCATTGGTCCATATTACAAAATGACCCCTATCTTAAAGGGGTGTTACCTGATCTTCCTGGTGTCACTTTCCGTAGAGCAGCCAACCTGAAAAACCATTTGGCCCCGAGTAGACTTAGGAATCCACCTTGTATTATGGGGACGGACAAACCCATGGGATCATACAAGTGTCTGACTAAGAATTGTCTCTGTTGCAGGTCCATTCAACATGGAAGAGTCAGTTTTGGCTCTCTCCCTGACAGTGGGGAATTTTTAATACAGGGACACCTTACGTGTCAATCTGACTATGTAATTTATTTAATTGAGTGTGACTGCAGCAAACGATACATAGGGAGGACTATTCAAGCCCTACATAAAAGAATTAATTCCCATAGACACAATATTAAGGTGGGATTCTTACTGCATGGATTGTCTCGGCACACCACTGTATGTCATGAGAAGAAGATTAAACTAAAAGTGACCCCAATCGAACAAATACCCCCATTTGTTCCTAATAGGATGGATACCCTAAACAAAAAAGAAACATATTGGATATATAAGTTGAATACTTTAAAGCCTCAGGGCCTGAATGAGGTTACTGACTTATTTCATTAATTCTTACTAGGTTGATCAGTAATTTATTTTAGTCATTTTAATTGTCAGTTTTATTATTATATATACATTTTTTATAATATTATTAAATTTATTAATTTTTTAATTTTTTATTGATATGATATGATGTCACTCCTATGATGATTTTAAATCATACTTATGCGTTTTATATTATGAGATCATACCGTCACATGGACCTGGTTTTATCATGGACATATCATGTGTTTTTAATATGTTTGTGTTGGAGGTAATATGTAATTATATTTCTATGTGTATATGTATATATATATATTTTTCTGCATGTGGATTTTACTCAGATATATCGTTCTGATTGTCGGGACATTCTGTTTTAGTAGTGAGGATGTTCTAAAGATTCATGGGCTCCCTTATATTTTTATATTTCTATATCTTTATTGGTGATTGTCTGTTTGCTCTATTCCTTGATTTCACTATAAATCATTACTGCACAGGAGTTTGTGGTATCCCCGGGGGTCCACATTTTTTCCCTTTGCACTTTATTGGCTCAGATTGAGATATATACACTCCCTCTAAGGATTTTCGGATACCCTTTTACACTGGTTCAATGGGTTGCTTAGTTTCTCATGATGGGTGAAAAGGTTCTCTTCATTTTCACTCTAACGCATGCGCACCTAGTTTTTTCCCACGCTCTTGTCCTCCAGTGAACCCTAGATCTGGCTCCATATCACTGACGCATGCGTCCTTTGATTTTTTCCCACGCTTCTGTCCTTCCGTGAACCCTGCTTGGTTTGCTGATCTGTAGCAGGTTTCATGCTCCTGCATATCCATTCACAAATACACTTTACTTGTTACGTGAGATACATTTTTTCAATGGGAGGAATACACACGCTCGGGTGGCAGCATGAGCTCAGTCGTATATCCCTGTCCTAATGGGATCTGCAGACTGAGTGCTTCCAGAGTTCGTGTACCTCTCCACTTCGAGTTTGGATATGTTAAAATTGTGATATATACGGCTTTTGCACACTAAATCTCAAATTGCACACTTAGTGAATGGTGTGTTCACTATTATATTTTGCTTAAGTTTTCACCTATCTATATATTTTTCTCAATTTCAATTGGTTCAGATGGTGGTGGTGTTATCACATTGGTACTGCCTTCTGATGGGCGACACATGTTATTTCTTTTTTTAATTGAGTAGGCTAGCTGAAGTACGTCACGTTTTGACAGCGTGGCTGTGCTTCCCGCCTGTTTTTTTGCTTTGATGACGTCATATATACTATATAATGTATGTCTCTGTCCGACTGGGAAAGATTTGATGTTTCTTGTTCTTGATGGTCCTGATGAAGGGGGCAGATGCTCCGGAAACGCGTTGACCTATATGATTAATAAAGTGGCATTAATCTGAACATCCGCTGGAGTGATCTCTTTGGCGCAGCAAGTGAACACCTCTCTCCTTTACTCTCTGTGATGTACTGACACTTGAAAATTCCTTGGAGGAAGTAATAAATTTGCAAAACGAGCACCTTCCGCATCTAAAAGGTGCCCACCTCTCTCTGCTCCAACCATGTTCCCGCTTTTGGTGGGGGAGAATATAGACTATGTACCACATAATCTTTGATCGTCTGGCCTCTCCTATATGTAACTGATGGTCCACTAGTGATTGAATCTCTAATATCAGGGTCACTTAACAAGATCCCCCAATATCTTCTCAAAATCCCCATTACTTTTCCATTTTGGTCATCAAATGTGCCTATTAGGCATGTTTTCAAGTCGCTCTCATCCCTATTCTTTGGGACCAGTAGTCTATCCCTTTCACTGAGCCACGCGTGATCATACGCCGCATTGATAGTGTCGATTGGATATCCTCTCTGGAGGAATCGATTTTTCAGATGTTTCGACTGTCTATCAAAATCTCCAACCAAGGAGCAGTTCCTGCGTAATCTCAGGAACTGCCCCTTGGGGATGCCTCTTTTTAGGGGGGCCGGATGAAAGCTCCTCCAGTGCAATAAACTGTTGGTACTGTTGGGCTTTCTATAAATATCTGTCCTCAAACGGCCGTTTTCATCCTTTTGAAAGAAAATATCCAGAAATGGGATGCTGTCTCCCCCAATTTCGTATGTTAGTTTTAGGCCAAAATTATTGACATTCAGATGTTCTACAAACGAAATAAAGGTTTCATTAGTTCCAGTCCACACAATAATAATGTCATCAATATATCGCCCCCAAAAAGCTATCTGGGGGCTCCATATTGTGTCTTCCTCGCCAAAAACTACCGTATCCTCCCACCAGCCTAGGAACAGATTTGCATATGTGGGGGCACACGGGCTCCCCATCGCTGTGCCCCTGAGCTGGTGGAAAAATTTTGAATCAAATATGAAGTAGTTCCTGGTTAAGTAGTTCCTGGTTAAGTTAGTTCCTGGTGAAGTAGTTCCATAAGTTTTCGTACAAAATCATTGTGGGGACTGTACTGTATCCCTTGGGATGATAAGAAATACTCAATGGCTCTGAGACCGCAAATATGGGGTATTCGACTATATAGTGATTCAACATCAATTGACACTAGGATGGCCTCTTTCTCCACTGTCATTCCCTCCAAGCGTCTCAGCAGATCCATAGTGTCCTTGATGTGCGACGGAAGGGCTGAGACGAAAGGTCGTAGGATGTGGTCCACATATGTACTGCTGTTCTGACATAGGGCATCGATTCCTGAGACGATCGGTCTTCCCTTCAGGGGGTCGAGTCCCTTGTGCACCTTAGGGTGTTTAGGTAGGAGAAATTCAAACTCCTCCTTTGAGATAAGTTTGTTGTCCCATGCTGTTATCAGTAGTGACTTTAGTTCTTTACTGTAAAGGCCCCATCACACTAAGCAACATCGCTAGCAACATCGCTGCTAACGAACAACTTTTGTGACGTTGCTAGCGATGTTGCTGTGTGTGACATCCAGCAACAACCTGGCCCCTGCTGTGAGGTTGTTGGTTGTTGCTGAATGTCCTGGGCCATTTTTTAGTTGTTGCTGTCCCGCTGTGAAGCACAGATCGCTGTATGTGACAGCAAGACAGCAACAACTAAAATGTGCAGGCAGCAGGAGCCGGCTTCTGCGGAGGCTGGTAACCACAGTAAACATCGGGTAACCAAGAAACCCTGTCCTTGGTTACCCGATATTTACCTTTGTTACCAGCCTCCGCCGCTCTCACTGTCAGTGCCGGCTCCTGCTCTGTGCACATGTAGCTGCAGGACACATCGGGTTAATTAACCCGATGTGTGCTGTAGCTAGGAGAGCAGGGAGCCAGCGCTAAGCAGTGTGCGCTGCTCCCTGCTCTGTGCACATGTAGCTGCAGCACACATCGGGTAATTAACCAGATGTGTGCTGTAACTAGGAGAGCAGGGAGCCAGCGCTCAGTGTGCGCTGCTCCCTGCTCTCTGCACGTGTAGCTCCGTGCGCTGGTAACCAAGGTAAATATCGGGTTGGTTACCCGATATTTACCTTAGTTACCAAGCGCAGCATCTTCCACGCGGCGCTGGGGGCTGGTCACTGGTTGTTGGTGAGCTCACCAGCAACTCGTGTAGCGACGCTCCAGCGATCCCTGCCAGGTCAGGTTGCTGGTGGGATCGCTGGAGCGTCGCAGTGTGACATCTCACCAGCAACCTCCTAGCAACTTACCAGCGATCCCTATCGTTGTTGGGATCGCTAGTAAGTTGCTTAATGTGACTGGACCTTAAGTGTCAGTTGGGTCCTGTCTCAAAACCTCGTAGGTATCCTTATCATTTAACAGTGTCAGACACATATGCACATATTTGCCTCTGTTCATGAGTACTGTATTTCCTCCTTTGTCAGACGGCTTTATGATAATTTCCAGGTTTTTCTCCAGATCTTTCAAGGCCTCTCTTTCTTGTTTATTGAGGTTAACTGGGGCTGGGTTATGTTTCAGGTCAAGTTTTATTAATTCTTTTGTGATTAATTTACAGAATATCTCTGTGCTATCATGATCACCCTGAGGGGGCATCTTCGTACTTTTATTCTTCAGTGAGGAGAAAGGGCCTTCACCCAATCTCCTACTGCCCTCTTCCTCTAAGGCCAAAAGATTGTCCAAATCATTCATCATATCCATCGGAATATCAAGTTTTTGACTCCTTGCTCGACTATTCGTCGCAAAAAACGTCTTCCATTTAAGTTTGCGAATGAACAGGTGCAGGTCTTTGACCCATGTATAGGCATCGTACCTCACCGTGGGTACAAATCCCAAACCCGCTCTCAAGACTGATATTTCACTGTCTGATAACCTATAGTCCGATAGATTGATAACCTGTGATTTGGTCCCCGTCATAACTCCAGCCCCTCCTAGGTTTTGTTTATTCCTGCAGGTACCCGGTCTCTCAGATCGTAAGGTCTCATATCTTTCCTCTCTAAAAAAGAGGAAGTCGGAGCAACTGGGAGGAGCGATGGGGCAGAAGAGTTGGAAGGCTGCACAGATGCAGATGTACCAAAGCCATTCGCACCCCCCTGATGGGTGCCTTGAGTATATCGTCCTCCCCTTCCCCCTCTTCCCATCCCTCCCTTCCATTTTTTCTTTGTTGGTCCTCTTGGGATCCAAGGATTCCTGTTGCTCCTGACTTCTGAGTCTGAGGACTCTACCTCAGTTGATGAAATGTCACTAGGAGGGACTTTCCTACTGTTATCCACAAAATTATATGCCTGTTTTTCTCTAAAATCTTTAAGGTCCCTAGAGAATCTCTTATGTTTTCTATCCTTAATGCTGAGCCTGTACCGCTCGACAGATGTTTTTAAAGCCGCTTTCCTGTTGGCAAAGTCAGCCTCTCTTTTATGTTTGAGGGCTATATCTATCAACTCCTGTAATCTCACAGTTGTTTTTTGTAACGTCTTTTTCTCCTCCTCAAGCAAAATCCCCATAAATCTTATAGAGGAGGAGATTGATTCTTCCTCCCACTTTATTAGGAGATCAGCTGACCTGGATCTTTGGGCGGGTGAGATAGATATTCTCAAGCCTCTAGGCTAGGGACTATACGACTCTTGATGTAGTTGTCGAGGGACTGTACCTCCCACCAGGATTTGATGTTTTCTTTATATCCTATTAATAATTCTGAAAAAATTGATTTCAAATATTGAGTTTGTGCGGGGACTTCCTCAATAAGCAGTTCAGAAAAGGCTTCCTTGGCATCATCTAGCCAAATGCTATCACGGATGGGTCCAGACAGGAATCCAGCATAACCAATTCAATTCAAAACCTCCAAAAAATTGTTATAAGGGTATATATCAGCCAATTAAATCATAAAGAAACAAACCCTTAAAATTCAAAAACTTTATTTCATTAACCATACAAAAAGTGCACATTAAAACACATGCATAGATTTATATTCACAGAGGGGACTCTGGGTAGATTCCCTAATCTCCCCCTTCCTGACTGTGGGGGTTGGCACCCTATTCAATTTGCGTCGTGGCGCCCCCACTCAACCGTAGACTGGCGCTTACAGACCCTATACTGATCACTTCTCAGTGCTGCTCATCTCATGTAGGGCCTTAAAGAATACACCGTGATTCACATGCATATCAGAGTACTGTCAGGAGGGTATCACAAATAGAAATTATTATCCCTCAAAATATGATATGTATCTCCTCCATTATCTCGTGAGTTCAGGTATAATATTGTATTTATCCACTGATGAATTTTTTACAGGGTACAGTCTATTTTTACTATGCAGTAGACTTCAGAATACTCAAATAGGTAAGGTGGCCTCATAGCCACTACTCCGCCATATTCTTTGGCTCTCTGCCCATTCAAAAAAATTAACATGTGAAGCGATTTAATAGCCAACACTCTGCCCTATGCTGTGGCTCTCTGTCCCAAAAATCCGCCAAATATTATGGCTTTCTTCCCGACGCGTTTCTCCTCCTGGAACTTTATTAGATCGGAGGTTCATCAGGGGCTGTCCAAAGTTAAATCATACGGACAACAGGATGTTCATATCAATATTTCATTCCAACCTCCAATAAGGTAGATCATATGGCAAACAGGCTGAAACAACAATAAGTCTCTATTAGTGAACTGGTCAACATTCCCACCTAGTTGCATGTTGTATATCACCATCTCCATAAATCATTACTCACATGGTGTTCATATCATCAATATTTAATTCTGACCTCCAATAAGGCACTTTCCAAAAACTGCAACAAATATATATATATATATATAAAAGTCTCCTTTATCTTTTTCCCTGGGCACGGATAGACACCTTAAAGAACTAGTACTCACTCAGAATATTCCATTATGTGTGTATACGCAGGGCATCTGCTGACAGTGCGGTGGATGGTGACGCCTATTCCACATGGAATCCCAGGGGGTTTAAAAAGGCCCCCGTTCTAGTACGTCATCTTACCTCATTTCCGGTTTCTCTGACAGAGAGATCTCAGATTGACCCTCCCTCCTCCCTTAGATTATCAGCTTACATATATCCTCACCGACGCGTCATCTCAGCTCACATTCGGTTTCTATAGTGAGCCGATATGCTTTCCAGATAGATGCGTCATTTCCGGTCCCACAAGCCTCTTCGGCCCGCATCATAGGGGAGATGCTATGCTCCTCTCAACCAGTCATAATATGCCACGTAGATACTTAGTCACTTCCGGTCTCACTGGCGCTCAGTTGCGATACGTCATTTCCGTTCCCAGCGGCCATATCTCTCGGGGAAGCGCAATGTCAGCTCACTCCCCCATGCTCCCGACCAATCACCGTATACTACATGGGCACTGTTTACTTCCGGTTTCGGCGGGATATCCCCGCAGAAGCCAGGGGACTGTCACATCAAGAGGTCGGCACGATCCTCATTCAAAACATGGGAGGCCCCATTCTGCCTTCCCTCCAATTCCACAGGGACCTGGTATATCAAAAGAGTTGAGAATCTATACCGCCTCATCTCCCATCCACGGCTGAGGCAACCCATCAGAGAAGGGGACGGGAGGGGGGGGACGCACATCAAAGGCTCCACAGTGGAAAGGATCACATAGTTTCCACCGAGCTATACAAAGAAAATAACTGCTCACTTGTTTCCCTGGGTATCTAGTTCATGTAAAATTATAGGGTAAATAAACTATTCATTAAAGGGACTTTACGGTGGAAATGGACCAAGAAACTATGTGATCCTTTCCAGTTTTTATAAGCATTCCTTGAATGTAATATTGTTTTATGTGGTCAGTGACGTATCCTGAATGCACTCCTACAAAAGGGGTGGTGTGTCGTTACCACATGTGGACCCGTGGAAGCCTGATTGCCAGGCGAAACGGCCGTCGTCCCCTGCTAGGAGCTTGCATTCTGGTCTCCTGCCTTTTAACCTGCACATGATCGAATGAAACTGACATCCAGCACAGCGGACGAGTGCAGTTTCTTTCTTATATTTTGTACCATATGGACTTTCTGTCAACGAGCACCCCGCTCAGGATGTTTTCTACTACTTTGGGCTAAAGACTCCAACCGCACATGCGATACCGCAGGTAACACATAGTGGTGCAGGACAATTTCCTACACGTTATATGCTGAACTGGATCTTCGTTGGTCTTTTTTGCACACTATTTAGTCTGTTACTTATGTGTGGTCTGTTTTTGTTGGTAATAACCACGCTTTGATACGGCGGTATGGAGGTTACGGATAGCTCAAATGATCCACCACCTAATGCTTCAGGTGTGCAGGCAGGACGGGCCAATGCAGGATCCTTTTTTGAGGAATGCAATCTCAAGAAGGAAACGGAGGTCCTTTTAGTCAAATCACTTGAATACAATATACACACGCTGTCGGAAAAGGAGATAAGGTTATTTTGGACTATTCAGTCACTACAGTCTTAAGGCCCCGTCACACTAAGCAACATCGCTAGCAACATCGCTGCTAGCGAACAACTTTTGTGACGTAGCAGCGATGTTGCTAGTGATGTTGCTGTGTGTGACATCCAGCAACAACCTGGCCCCTGCTGTGAGGTCGTTGGTTTTTGCTGAATGTCCTGGGCCATTTTTTAGTTGTTGCTGTCCCGCTGTGAAGCACACATTGCTGTGTGTGACAGCGAGACAGCAACAACTAAATGTGCAGGCAGCAGGAGCCGGCTTCTGCGGACACTGATAACCACGGTAAACATCGGGTAACCAAGAAGCCCTGTCCTTGGTTACCCGATATTTACCTTCGTTACCAGCCTCCGCCGCTCTCACTGTCAGTGCCGGCTCCTGCTCCTTGCACGTGTACTGTAGCTAGGAGAGCAGGGAGCCAGCACTAAGCAGTGTGCGCGGCTCCCTGCTCTCTGCACATGTAGCTACAGCACACATCGGGTAATTAACCCAATGTGTGCTGTAACTAGGAGAGCAGGGAGCCAGCGCTAAGCGGTGTGCGCTGCTCCCTGCTCTGTGCACATGTAGCTGCAGTACACATCGGGTAATTAACCCGATGTGTGCTGTAACTAGGAGAGCAGGGAGACAGCACTAAGCAGTGTGCGCGGCTCCCTGCTCTGTGCACATGTTGCTGCAGCACACATCGGGTAATTAACCCGATGTGTACTGTAGCTAAGAGAGCAGGGAGCCAGCGCTAAGCGGTGTGCGCTGCTCCCTGCTCTCTGCACGTGTAGCTGCGTGCGCTGGTAACCAAGGTAAATATCGGGTTGGTTACCCGATATTTACCTTAGTTACCAAGCGCAGCATCTTCCACGCGGCGCTGCTGGCTGGGGGCTGGTCACTGGTTGCTGGTGAGCTCACCAGCAACTCGTGTAGCCACGCTCCAGCGATCCCTGCCAAGTCAGGTTGCTGGTGGGATCGCTGGAGCGTCGCAGTGTGACATCTCACCAGCAACCTCCTAGCAACTTACCAGCGATCCCTATCAGGTTGGATCGTTGTTGGGATCGCTGGTAAGTTGTTTAGTGTGACTGGGCCTTTACGTAGAATGTAATCGAGTCCCTAGAGGACTCCACATTATAAAGACTCTTTCTCACTTTCAAGATGACAGCTTGTTTAACCAGCAATGGGAGGATATATATAGTGGCCCGGTCCAGATTGTGTCTGTTTCTTTAAGTACATTTACTTATATGTAATATTATGCTATATGTTAGAAGTAAAGCATTTTTCATTTGTTGTGTTCTAGCACCATCTACTGGTGAACACTGTAAGAATCTGAAGTGTTCATTGGGTGTTATCCTATTGGCTAGTTCTTGGTCACATGGCTCAATAGGTGGAGCTATTCTCCAGCTTCTGTCTGGAAAGAACTGGAATGTTCTGGTTCTGGCTGAGTCTCCTCTGAGGGAAGACATTATGTGGAGAATCTCTTCACCACAAGACTCCTGCTAGGCCCGAGGCCTAGAATTTCACCATTTACTGATTTTTACAGCCAATATGCTAAAGGCTTCCTATCTTGACATTGTGCATCTCTTCAGACAGTAGGGCATACTGACTATATACAAGACCCTACTGCATGCAGATTGGGGAAATTTGAGGGTCTCCCGCCCCACTGCAATATTAGTGGCTTTCATGCCATTGTCCACGCACCAGCCGTCCGCTCCCCGTAGCGCGCTGGGCAACTGTCTTCATTTGCTTACAAGTACTGCACGTGTCTAAACTAGCAGTGAAATTAACCCCAGGACTCCAGGTCTGTACAATCTTATCATATCTACCCTCTAAACTCAAGAGACTCTGAACCTAAAGCATACCAGTATTAATTCTGAAACAAATCGTGTACTTAAAGCTCCAGTACCCTAATTGCACTTCAGCATTCAACTCCAAGCTGTATTTGCCGTGGCCTACCCACGAGAGACTGTGAAACATATATTCCGTATTGATTTGCTTTGTTCCTGCTATATTAAAGCAACTGTTATCCCCAAGACCGTGTCTGTGGACTGTCCATCAGCTGTGGATACTGTGTGGGGGTGGATAGCAGGGAACATCTGGGCCCTTACAAAGGTCGAATTTGGCGTCACGAACAGGATCATTCCTCTGTGTCTATCTTCTCTTACTGCACTACAAGTCTCAGCATTGCTTATTAACCTCTATCTTGCCAGTGAATACTGCCAAAGACTGTTACCTGTTTCATGCTGGGGTTAACAGCACCTGCACCAGCTCTTCTACTCTGCTGCCATTCAAGTTACTCAAATAAGTGCAAATCCTCATTCACCGCAGTGCTATTTTCAAGAGGGGGAGCCTTCCATCTCAGAGACTGTGTTGGTGCATAACAGTGCATCCCTTAAAGCTACAGGGTCATCATTATGCTTAAAGAGACAGTACTTGCATCATCACCAAAATGTCTGAACCTCTCCATAATGGCCAGGCCGAGTCTGTTAACTCTGTATCATGATCCTCATCAGCTAGTGCTCCAGTGGAATGGGCTAATGCCGCCAACCCAGTTTCAGCCCCTGTCATGGCTACCGGCATGCCATATTTCATTGGAACCTCTAGTCTCCCAAACTACAGAGGAGATCCTCATACACTTGCTGGGTTCAAAGAAAAGATGATGCATACTCTTGAGCTTTTCTCACTTTCTCCCCATCAGCAGGTACAACTTCTCCTGGGACAGCTTGATGGACCAGCTGCTGAGGAAGTCCGTTCCTGGCCATCTACTGAGAAAACCAATGTAGAACAGATCCTTACCCGCCTGAGAAAAGAATTTGAACGCGAATCACCCACCGAGGTTCGTCTCAAATTTTACAACAGACGTCAGGGACCAGGTGAGACTCTTAGGGACTACGCACTAGCCCTTCAGTCTGCATACAGGGCCTTACAGCAAATAGACACTATAGATCCTGCTGCTGCAGAAAACATAATCACCGACAGATTCATAGAAGGTGTGGACTCCAGGCTAGTACAAAGTCAACTCCACATGCTAGCAGCACAAAATCCAAACATGACTTTCTTAGACTTTAAAGCTCTAGCCCTGCGAGTAGTGGGTACTGACTCACCTTGTACCAGCTATGCTCTTGCGCCTCGTTCCTCAAACTTGCTGCTGGAACTTCTACTGTATCTCCTCTTTCACCTGTTTCCCCTATGCAGGCCACACAGTCTGTGCAAGCCCCTACTCTCAATCATGCACCTCCTACCACAGATGCACTTGTCCAAGTCCTTGAATCTGTATGCCAAGCCTTAAAGGAGCTAAAAGGCCAACCCCCTGCATCATGTGAATCATCTGTAAATCGGACTTTGTCCCAAGAACCACATTC
Source organism: Anomaloglossus baeobatrachus (assembly GCF_048569485.1). Classification (NCBI taxonomy): domain Eukaryota; kingdom Metazoa; phylum Chordata; class Amphibia; order Anura; family Aromobatidae; genus Anomaloglossus; species Anomaloglossus baeobatrachus. The sequence continues at coordinate 237,569,863 of NC_134357.1, read as the reverse complement.
TAGTAGGTCAAGTCCTGATAGGCCCCCTCCTGGAAGGCCTCCATCTGGTGATTGTGTGTACTGTACTTATTGTGAGCGTCTTGGACACTACAAGTATCAATGTTATAAGTTAAACGGAACACCCCCGAGGCCAAGGGCCATCCCTCGGGAGGTGAATACAAGGGCCCAAAGGGACAATCACAATGGATTTCCCGGTTCATCTCCAAATGCCCGTATATAACCATATGGATCGATGGTGTACCTCTAGAAGCTTTAGTGGACACTGGTTCACAAGTCACCACAATTAAGCGACGAGCCTTTGAAAAGAATTGGGACTTTGATCTCCTGAATCTAGTGGGTAAAGCAAAGTTAGACTTAATTGCAAGTAATGGTCAACCTATTTCCCAGCTAGGCAACTGGGAACCCACAATCCAAATTGGTGATCGCAAGTTACCAGGTCAAGGTGTAATTGTTACTGAGGCTGAGGGAGATACAACAGCAGTAGTGTTAGGCATGAATGTCATTCGCCATGTGTTTACTGAATTGCTCGCTGCCTTGCATGCTTCTCTCCCTTCTGCTTCTTCCCCTTACAGGCAAGCTGTTCAGCGGACTATCAAAGTGCTCTGTGCCCAACAGAAGTTTGCCAACAGTAAAGGTGAGATCTGCCGTGTTCGAATCACTGACGCACGACCAGTTACCCTCTCAGCCAACAGCGAGACTCTAGTCTGGTGTCGAGCTCGACCAGGAATTGACAATGAGGACTATGTAGCTCTTCTTGACTCCATCCAGATTGAAGGACAGCCCCTGGTAAAAGCTGCCAGACGTATTGTCACCATCTCAAACGGTAGAGTACCAGTACGGCTAGTCAACCTAAGTGATATTCCTATCGAGCTATACAAGTTTAATTCAGTTGCTCAACTGTATAGTCTTGATCCAGAAGACATCATAGATGAAGAGACACTTGCTCATCAAAAGTCATTAAAAGCCACTCCCAAAGGCTCTAATACACCCACTACCTTCTGGTGGAATGAACTTAATGTTGGAGATGCTAACACTCCTACCGAATACATCAATGGTGTAACTAAACTTGCTAAGCGACACAGCCAAGCTTTCAGCAAACACCCCCTTGACTTCGGCAAGACTACTCTGATCCAGCACAAGATCAACACAGGTGATCATCCTCCTATCAAAGAAAGACACCGTCTAGTACCTCCTGCTAACTATCAACAAGTAAAGAAGCTGTTAAAAGAGATGAAAGATTCTGAAGTCATCCGAGAAAGTCAAAGCCCATGGGCTGCACCCATCGTCCTGGTGAAGAAAAAGGATGGTAACATCAGATTTTGTGTCGACTACCGAAAGTTGAATAATGTTACACACAAAGATGCCTATCCTCTTCCACGGATTGAAGAATCCATCACTGCTCTTGGCTCAGCTGCATACTTCTCCACTCTTGATTTAACCAGCGGGTACTGGCAAGTACCCATGGCTCCTGAGGATAGGGAGAAGACAGCTTTCATCACCCCAATGGGACTCTTTGAGTTTAATGGTATGCCGTTTGGGTTATGCAATGCCCCTGCTACATTTCAGCGACTCATGGAAAGATGTCTTGGTCACCTCAACTTCCAGAGCGTTCTGTTATATCTTGATGATGTTGTCGTATACTCTCGCACTTATGAAGACCACCTATGCCACCTTGCAGAAGTATTCCAGGTACTTTTTGAACATGGCCTGAAACTAAAACCGTCAAAGTGTCATCTGCTCAAGCCGAAAGTCAACTACCTGGGTCATGTTGTAAGTGCCGAAGGTATCCAGCCTGACCCTGAAAAGATCTCAGCTGTGAACAACTGGAACACCCCAAGAACCGTCAAAGAAATCAGAAGTTTCCTAGGTTTTGCGGGCTACTACCGCCGCTTCATACCTCATTTTGCGCAAATAGCAGAACCCCTTACAGAGCTCCTACGAGGTTGCCCTAGAGAAAACTACGACAGAAGACTTCCAATTAATTGGTCTGAGCGACAAGAAACTGCCTTTCAGATGTTGAAAAGTCTATTAACTTCACCTCCAATTCTGGCGTACCCTGACTACCATCATCCTTTCCGTGTCTACACGGATGCTAGCCACCAAGGCCTCGGAGCGGTACTATCACAAGTCCAGGGTGACAAAGAGAGAGTCATTGCATATGCCAGCCGAAGCTTGAGAGGTGCAGAGAAAAACGATAGCAATTACAGTTCGTTCAAGTTAGAGCTGCTAGCTCTTGTGTGGGCAGTCACAGAGAAGTTCAAAGATTACCTCGCTGCTACACCCTTCACAGTTTACACATCAATAATCCTCTCGCTCATCTCAATACTGCACGGCTAGGTGCTCTTGAACAGAGATGGGCTTCAAGATTAGCGAATTTCTGCTTTGATATTAAGTATCGCAGTGGCAAGATCAACATCAATGCTGATATGTTATCCCGTTTGCCCGAAGGAGAAGAGCCTCCTGAGGAAGATCTGTGGGAAGATGTTGAGATGCCTCCCTTCTATCAAAGGTTTGCTACACAAAATGCTGTTGCTGCTACACATACTGATGATGTTTCTCCACAGAAGCCTGACCTATTCCAAGATCCATCAAGATGGAAAACTCTTCAAAATGAGTCTCGTGTCCTAGGTGAGATCTATGATTACCTGACTACTGGGAGAATACCTTTCAGACGACACAGAAGATGTCCTGATGTTGAGCTTAATCGTCTCTGGAGATAGCGCAAAAGACTCTTCATTCAAAGGGGCTTGATCCTGCGCAATACCTTAGACCCTGTTTCAGGTGAAAGGCTACATCAGATTCTAATCCCACGGCGAGATGCCAGAATTGTTCTTGATGCCTACCACGACCAGTCTGGGCACTTTGGTGTGCACAAAACTGAAGCCACCATACGCCAACGCTTCTATTGGATTGGGATGCGGTCAGACATAGAAAATTGGTGTAGTGAATGTCCAGCTTGCAACCTCACCAAAGTCGGTAAGAAAGATGCCAGAGCTCCTCTTCATCCAATTCATTCTCAGAAACCAAACGAGCTAGTCGCTCTTGATCATGTGAAGCTAGCACCAACTCGTATAGGCTACACGTATGCCTTAACCATGGTGGATCACTATACTAAGTGGGTTGCTGTTGTGCCAGTAAAAGACCTTACAGCTCGGACTACAGCTATCACCTTCTACCGTGAATATGTGAGACATTACGGTTGCCCTGAAGCAGTCCTCACAGATCGTGGATCTGCATTTGAGTCACAATTATTTCAAAAACTCTGCCAATTCCATGAGTGCAAAAAGCTGAGAACAACCGCCTCTCATCCCCAAGGGAATGGCCTCTGTGAGAAAGTCTACCAGACCTTCATCAATATGCTGCGAACAGCATCTGTTACCAAACAAGCTGAATGGCCTCAATTGCTTGACGAGTTAGTGGAAATCTACTCAATACTGTCCACTGTTCTACAGGCTACTCGCCATATTATCTGATGTTTGGAAGACAAGGTCAGCTCCCAAAAGATCGTTCTCTTAGAATCCAAGTCCCTGATGTGATCAATCCCCTGCCAAAAACTGATTGGGTCTCAGAGCATCAGCGAAGAATACACGAAGCCCAACAGATTGTTGATTACCGCATGGGTGAAGCTCACCATTAACAAGAAGAGAGCTACAATCAAAGAGCTAATGCTTCCCCACTTCAAGTTGGAGACAAGGTCTGGCTGAAGAAGTACCACCGTACAGGAAAACTCGACTCGATCTGGGAAACAGAGCCATACACAGTTACAGCTATCCCATATCCTGAGTCAGATGTCTGTGAAGTGAATAAACCTGGAATGGCCCCACAGACAGTGCACAGGAACCGCATGAAGCTATGCACCAAAGAGGATCTACTGGTGATGTCATCACCTCCTCCACAAGTCTTGCCGGTCTACACACTAATTCCTAAAATGGAAACACCAGCCAGACAACCTACTGTGGAAGAGTCCCTCTACAACACTCAATTTATCCTTCCATGCTATCAATATGTCCCCGTCTCGGTTCCTGCTCCAGTTGCTGCTCCTCTGCCAACTTCACCTGAGCCAGCAAACAATATCTTTCCTGCTCAAGAGGAAGATCAAGTGTTGAGGCGTTCAGAGCGAAGCACAAAAGGAACACTTCCAGCCCGCTACAGAGACTAAAAGGTCATATCCTTTTCCATGAGTATATAATCTCGTGTTTATTTATTTAGCTGGATGGTCAGTTTAGTAATGTTTAAGCCTCCGCACCTGGGTAATACCAAGCACCTTGTTTATTATTTGCACAATTTTCTGTATACAGCCATGGACTTATGGACTGGACCACTAAAGTGCCTTTCCAGAGCCTTTCATATGGACGATAGTATATTGCGGAAAGAGACTATCTCATATTGGCACTACCACATTCATGTTTTGCATTTGTTCATTGCCTTATTGTTACTGTGCCTTAAATATATATTTCCTTCCTTTCTTAGCAGTCCTCCACTCGCACAATCGCCGAGGACGGCTCACCTTCAGAGGGGGAGTATGTAGTGTCCCGGTCCAGATTGTGTCTGTTTCTTTAAGTACATTTACTTATATGTAATATTATGCTATATGTTATAAGTAAAGCATTTTTCATTTGTTGTGTTCTAGCACAATCTACTGGTGAAAACTGTAAGAATCTGAAGTGTTCATTGGGTGTTATCCTATTGGCTAGTTCTTGGTCACATGGCTCAATAGGTGGAGCAATTCTCCAGCCTCCGTCTGGAAAGAACTGGAATGAGCTGGTTCTGGCTGAGTCTCCTCTGAGGGAAGACATTATGTGGAGAATCTCTTCACCACAAGACTCCTGCTAGGCCCGAGGCCTAATTTCACCATTTACTGATTTTTACAGCCAATATGCTGAAGGCTTCCTTTCCTGACATTGTGCATCTCTTCAGACAGTAGGGCATACTGACTATATATCAGACCCTACTGCATGCAGATTGGGGAAATTTGAGGGTCTCCCACCCCACTGCAATATTAGTGGCTTTCATGCCATTGTCCACGCACCAGCCGTCCGCTCCCCAGCGCGCTGGGCAACTGTCTTCATTTGCTTACAAGTACTGCACGTGTCTAAACTAGCAGTGAAATTAACCCCAGGACTCCAGGTCTGTACATATACAACTGGAATGTTCAATGAAATTGTTAAAGTTGGTTTTGAAAAAGAATGAAGATGATTATGCCGCTCTGGTGACTGAACTGGACACTCTCAAAGAGGAAACCCGGGCACGGGTGTCTGCTGATTATTGGTCCTCTTTTATTCAAAAACTGGATAAAAAATTAATTGTGGTCCAAACAGACATTAAGAACAAAAAAAGAGAGAAATTCATGAGGGATAAGAGGGACTATGATTCAAAACAGATTTTTTGTTGGTCTAAGGATAAGTTGAAAAATTATAAACAGAAATCCTATATAAAAAAGAAAAATACAGGTGGAAATAACAGAGGGTACTGGACCACGGACTCCGAGTCTAGTGGCTCTGAGGACGCGGTTCCTGGACCCTCTGGTATTTCGTCCACCATATTAAAAACTACGGCCCCTTTAGAAAACGCATACGGAGGGGGGGTGGGAAAAGGCGCAGGAGGAAAGGGCCGAAAAAGGAAATCTGTTTCATGGAGGAGTTAGGCGTGTTGCCTGACTCTCAATGTCCAGACAATACCGTTATCAATTTATCCTCTCATGAGTTATCACCTGAAATGATCTCAGTATTATCAAAGGGTTTGAAGTTCTGCATCCCTGAAGAATTCAATTTTGCTGACTTTAGGGTGGACTTGTTTAAGGCGACCAGGAAGATTCACCTGTTTAAGCATTTTCGGTCTGGTACCGGCGTAGCCAGTACGGTTCCCGAAGGACATGTGCCTTGTACAGTGGAAGAAGGGATGTATGATGTGACGGGGGCATTTGACTCAGCAGTGGCGCAGGATGCCAGATTACTGCTGAGTTTAAATAAACCTGATTTTATCCATACTAGTGACGCATATGTGACCCGCGATGAACCGACCAGGTTCACTAAGGGAGTCAGTTCTAATTTTTTTCCCCCCACTGCCCAAGGCAATTTGATAGATCTATTTTAAGATGCAGTCCTAAAGGACATTGAGTCGTTAATATATACTAGTCCTACCCAGAATCTCAGTCAGGACGAATTAGCTGTTGTTCATACCATGCGCAGCTGGAAGGACACAGTATTCCGTCAGGCAGATAAGGGGGGGTAATGTTGTTTTCCTCACTCGTGATGATTATATACATGAGTGTTTAAAACAACTGGAGGATCGAACAACATATACCCCCTTACCTTCCAACCCTTTGTATGAATATAAGAAACAGTTAGTGCGGTTTCTGAACAAGTACGTGAACTTAGAATTCCTCTCTCAGGGACAGGCTGAAAAATTGATTCCCCCTTATCCAACTAAGCCATACTGGTACTGTATCCCCAAAATACACAAGAATAGGGAAAAACCACCCGGACATCCAATTGTGGCAGGGATAAGTTCACTTACTGAACCCCTGTCCCATTATTTGGACTGGCTTTTAAGACCTATCCTGTGCCATATCCCTTCGTACGTAAAGGATAGTGGCGATTTTTCTGGCATTATTAAAGGGGATTACTTGGCAGGAGGGCTTTCAGTTGGTGTCAATCGATGTCGAAAATCTTTATTCCCGTATTCCTCAAAAGCTGGGGGTACAGGCTTTTAGAGAAATAGTCGCACACAGTGGAAAAAGCAGTCTTTTCTGCGATTTTGTGGGAGAGGCTCTGGAATTTGTGTTATCAAGGAATGCCTTTATGTTTGTAGATCGTTGGTATTTACAATGCGGGGGTACCGCGATGGGTACCCCCGTATCATGTGCTATGGCCAACATTTTTCTGGTTTTTTTTTAATGCAAATACATTTTTTCTGATAACAATCCGTTCTTGAGGCATATTCGCCATTATTTGAGGTACGTGGATGATGTGTTCATTGTATGGGATGGCACAGAGGAATTGTTTTCCAGTTTTGTGGCCCACCTTAACACCATTAATACAATGAACATGTCCTTCACTTCCTCTTTTGGTGGCGATAACATCAGTTTTTTAGACGTGGAGGTGTCAATTGTTATGGTGCTATCCACACCAAAGTATTCAGAAAACCCACAGCTTCTAATGCACTCCTACATTTCCAAAGCGCCCACCCTAATTATACAAAATCAGCTTTACCGTACAGCCAATTTTTGAGATTACGGAGAATCAATAATAATGATGACACGTTTTTCCAACAGGCATCAGATTTAAAAATGAGATTACAGGAAAGGGGGTATCCGGCTAGTTTGGTTAAAAGTTATTTCTGGGGATTCGCAGATTGTTTAGACAGTGCGCAAAAAAAGAAATAAAGACACACCGAAGAGATTTATTTTCAGTTTTAAATTTGGACCTTTGGAGGACGTTATTAGAAAAACCTTATGTAAAAATTGGCATATCCTTGAGAGAGATATGGATTTAGCAGAGATGACAAAAAACAATCCATTAGTCACGTTCAGAAGATGTAATAATCTGAGGGATTTGCTCGTGAAAAATAGAATTTCAAGTCCCGTAACATGGTTGGACAAATGTTGCCCCTCCTGGAATTTCCGTTGCGGCAATTGTAAATTTTGTAATTTACACCTCACGGGCAACTCTTTTCAGATAGGTTCACATCTACACAGGGTGCAGCAATTCATCTCTTGTAAGACGAAGTTCGTGGTCTATGCGATCTTCTGCCCGTGCGGGAGATTTTACATAGGCAAGACCATAAGATGTGTTTATATAAGATTTAGAGAACATTTCAGTTCTATTTCATCCGGCAGGGGTTCCCCAAGGCTGATCGCCCATATCCGCGAGCAGCATGGGGGTGTCCCTGGCGTGTTGCGCTTTGCAGGATTGAAAAAAGTCACTCTCCCTTCCAAAGGAGGTGACTTGCATAAATTGCTATTGCAGGAGGAAGCAAAATTAATAATTAATTATGGAATGCAAGGAAACTTAGGTCTTAATGACCGTCTTGATCTAACCGTATTTTTGTGATTTGATTCATTTTTTGCTCGGTCCTCGTGTTCTCCCCCCTTTTTTTTGTATATTTATATGTATATTTGTTGTTGTGGAATTTTTCACATGCAATTGTGTTTTTTTAAAAAAAAAAGAAAATATATGACACAGTTTTTATAAGCATTCCTCGAATGTAATATTGTTTTATGTGGTCAGTGATGTATCCTGAATGCACTCCTACAAAAGGGGTGGTGTGTCGTTACCACATGTGGACCCGTGGAAGCCTGATTTCCAGGCGAAACGGCCGTCGTCCCCTGCTAGGAGCTTGCATTCTGGTCTCCTGTCTTTTAACCTGCACATGATTGAATAAAACTGACATCCAGCACAGCGGACGAGTGCAGTTTCCTTCTTATATTTTGTACCGGACACTGGATACACTGGTCTTCTGATATGCCGTACAAAGGACACGCCAGACTAAAGCAGGCTTTACATGCTGCGACATCGCTAATGCGAAGTCGTTGGGGTCACGGAATTTGTGACGCACATCCAGTCGCATTAGCGATGCCGTTGCGTGTGACACCTATGAGCGATTTTGCATCGTCGCAAAAACATGCAAAATCGCTCATTGTGACATGGGGGTCCATTCTCGAATATCGTTGGAGCTTCAGGTACGAAGTAGTTCGTCAGTCCTGCGGCAGCACACATCGCTACGTGTGACGCCGCAGGAACGAGGAACCTCTCCTTACCCGCCGCCGGCCGCAATGCAAAAGGAAGGAGGTCAGCGGGATGTTACGTCCCGCTCATCTCCGCCCCTCTGCTTCTATTGGGCGGCCGCTTAGCGACATCGCTGTGACGCTGCACGGACTGCCCCCTCAGAAAGGAGGCGGTTCGCCGGTCACAGTGACGTCGCTAGGCAGGTAAGTAGTGTGACGGGTCCGGGCGATGTTGTGCGATTTGCCCGTGTCGCACAACAGATGGGGGCGGGAACGCACACTATCGATTTCGGTACCGATATCGCAGCGTGTAAAGCGGCCTTTAGGCAGGATACTGGAATCAACCAGGATATTGGACCTGTTCTGGCGGGACATAATAACAGACTTCAGGAGCACAAGCAGGACTGGTACAGGTACACAGGCAGGACAAGGGAGGCATCGGACCCTGGATACTCTGGATATGCCAGAGGCAGAACATGCTGGACTCAGACAGGACATCAGACTAAGGCCCTGTGCGCACGCTGCGGTTTTTGCCGCAGTTTTGCTGCATGAATTCCTGCAGAAAATGTTCATAACCTTTCTGCAGTCCTTCCCTAGCAAAACCTATGTTAAAAATAAAATGCTGTGCGCACACTGCATTTTTTTCCCCTTCAGGTTTTGCTGCAGAATTTCTGCAGCAAAAAGAATTTGCATGTCATTTCTTTTCCACAGGGACCTGCATTTTTTGCTATAGATAATGGTAAAAAAACGCAGGGAACAATCTGCTGAAAATTTGCGGCAATACCTCGGCCAAACCGTGATAAAAGCACATGCGGTTTTCGGCTATGTTTTGCTGCGTTTTTTTACCGCAGGTGCGGTAATCTTTAAGAGGGTGCGGAATTTTCTTAAGAAATTCCATTTTCTATTGCGCACAGGGCCTTAGGCAGGATATTGGACTCTGGCACAAAGCCTGAATGGGACCAGAGAACCAAACAGGTTAGGTACACAGGTTAGGAACACAGGCTAGACAAGTCCAGGAACACAGACCGGTCAGGTACAGGAACACAAGCTGGATGGGTACAAGAAGACAGTCTGAATGGGTATGTACCACCCCGCGGCCTTGGCTGCGGCCGCCGAGCCGCTCGGATCCGGGCTCGTGTGTCGGTGGCTCGAGCGCCTCTGGACCCGGAGGTCACGTTGCTCTGGAAGGATGTAGTGGCGGTGCACGCAGGGGTTTTGGGGGTGGTTGTTTGGTAAAGTTCGTGACGCCACCCACGGGTTGTGGTGATTGTGTGGTGGACACCACCGCTGCCGTTGACTAGGCCTCCCGGGGACGGTGTTATGTAGCTTGGTGTTAACCCCTCCGTGGGCAGAGGCGATGGTCCCGGGGGCCCGCGGGAAGGTGAGGGCCGGGGTGCAGGGCGCAGTGTTGCGGTGCAGCGCGGTGTGGTGCCTGACGGTACTGGTGTACTCACTCTGACACAAGATAACGGAGTCTCTGGTAAACCAAATGGTAGATTGGACGGGGCCCACAGCCGGCTGCGGTGTTCTCCCTGGACAGGCTGGTGATGACTGAACTGTTTGACTGAACTGTCTTTGTTTTCCCACCTCGAGGCCTGTGAACTCCTCGGTGAGTGGAGTCAACCGCCTGGCTCCGCCCCACCTGGTGTGGACATCAGACCCTGGAGAGTGGCAACAAGGATTCTTGTTTGACTGTTGTCACCTGTCCGGGGAAGGGGTGTGTGTGGTGTTGTGTCTGTGACTACTTGGCTAGTCCAGGGCGTCACAGGTACAGGAACACAGACCGGTCAGGTACAGGAACACAGGCTGGATGGGTACAAGAACACGGACCGGTCAGGTATAGGAACACAGGCTGGATGGGTACAGGGACATGGACTGGTCAGGTACGGGAATACAGGCTGGATGGGTACAGGGACACGGAGTGGTCAGGTACAGGAACACAGGCTGGATGGGTACAGGAACACGGACCGGTCAGGTACAGGAACACAGTTTGGATGGGTACAGGAACACAGACCGGTCAGGTACAGGAACACAGGCTGTATGGGTACAGGAACATGGACAGGTTAAGTACAAGAACACTGGATGGACGGGTTCAGGAACACAGGCAGGTCAGCTACAGGAGCACAGGATTATTGATTGCAGGACCACGGACAGGTCAGGTACAGGAACACAGAAGAACAGGTTCAGGAACTGAGCAGGCACAGGACTGAATAAAGGCAGGACTGGTGCTGGATACAGACACACTGAAGCAACAGCCTAGACTAAAATGACAGGACTAGGCTATAAACCTAATGAGTTACTCAGGCGCCTCCCAACTGGGGAGGGAGCCTTAAATACCAGTTGCCTCCCAACGATAGGCTGGGGATACCTTTTCAAGGTGCGTGCTGCACCTTAAAGAGACGGGGAGAGCACAAACTAGGCTAGTGCTCAGGCAAACATGCCTGCCCAGGCCCAGGGACCTAGGGACCACAACAGGAGCCAGGGCTTGAAACACATGTTGGTTTGGCGCCCTGGACAAGCCAGGACGTCACAGGTACTGCAACAACACACCCCACACCCCGGTTAGGCACATCAGCCGCACACACAAATCCTTGTTGCCTCCCTCCAGGGGCTGATGTCCACACCAGGTAGGGCGGAGCCAGGCGGTTGGCTCCTCCCACCATGGAGTTCACAGTCCTGGAGGCGGGAAACAAGTGAGATAGTGACGAGAGGAGAGAGAGAGTTTGGAGAAGCATACTGACCGTGTCCGGGTACGTGGCCCGGGCACCTACAGCAAGGTTGGCAGACGGTGGTGACCGTCTGCAGGAGAGGCAGATTGACGCAGACCGTAAGAACCGGGGACGGGCGGTGGCCCGCCGGTACCGGATCGGGGAGTGAAGAGAAGCCAGCACCATCCAGCAGGGCCTACGAACTCCGACCAGGCTAGGAGTCGCCGTTAAACCGGTCAAATCTGTCAGCGACGGGAACCTCCGGGGTTTCCCAGCAATAAAGACCCGACTGAAGGCAACCGTCCAAACCGTGAGGGAGATAGAGCTACCGCCAGAGCTAGAGCTCCCAGGGCCAGAGCCTGTGGGCAACAAAAGGGCTCCCTTAGCCAACATACCACTGGGGAGCGGGTTACCAGTGGGAAGCCATCGGGGCCGAGAACATAACACCGGTGCAGGGAGAGACAGTTACCGCCAACCTACCGGGAGTGACCGTCGCAGCCGTCTGTGGGACTCGTCCATCCAGCCGTTTGTTTTACCAGAGACTCCGTGTGCGTTACTGGCTGAGTAAGTACCACCGTGCTGTCAGGCACTGCGCTGCCCCGCGACCCTGCACCTGGCCAAGCCCCGCAGTCCACCAACCGGACAACAACTCCGGGCCCCGGGACCACCAAAATCCCCCCTACCCACGGAGGGGAGAGAAACATCTCAGCTGCTCCCTGTCATCGCTCCCGGGATCCCCGTACAGAGCAGTGGTGGTGTCCCAACCTCACCACACACCGTGGGTGGCATCACAAACCGACATCCCAAACACCAACAAACCACCCCTTTCACTCACGGGCGAGGAGCGCCACTCGAGTCCCCGGATCCGGCCCACTGCTCTAGCCACCGAGCAGCAGCAGCGCCGGACCCGAGCGTGGTGAGCGCAGCGCCCCGCCGCCCGCGACATTGGCATCCCCAGAGTAGAGCCAGGGACCGCACTACACATGGGCAGCAATGCAGGAGAGCCAGGGACCAAACCAAGAAGACCCTGCGGCACAAGCACGGCCACAAGGACAAGCGGACGGCAAGGAGATAACTGTGTCAGTGTCCCTGCAGGATAGGGGGGAATGAAGAAAGTAAGGTCATCGGAAAGGTGGCATAATCAGGAATAGGGAGTCCGGCGTTATATATGGATCAGGAAGACGTTATATGGCTATTGCAGCCATGAAGAAAACACTATTGGGTAAATTCTTTTTTTACAATTTGGATCTTTATACTTCTGGAAGTTGGAGTTTAAAAGTAATCCATGGTTGTCCAGTCAGCTATATATTTAATAAAGAGGATTAGTCTTAATGAATGCAAGGTAAATGAAGGTGATATATTAAACTTACATGGTTTTGCTCTCTTGCCAGGTGCAATTGTCGCGGATGGGTGCCGCCTCCGCTGTGGCAACGGAGCTGCTCGAGTGGCGCTCGGATCCGGGATTGTGTCTGGGGCTCGAGTGGTGACCGGACCCGGGGATTGTGCAACCGCCCGTCCTTGCAACAGTGAAAAGGGAGGTATTTACAGGGGAGATTGTTTGTGACGCCACCCATGGGTTGCCGTGATGGGATGGTGGCACCACCGCTGCCTATCGGGGCTGGCGTCCGGGACCAATGGTGTGGGGGCAGCAAGGTGGGGCCCAGGTGTAGGTAGGGAGAAGTGCTGAGGTGCCGTCGACAAGTTGGACCGGATGACACCGGTGTACTCACAATTTGGAATGATTTATACAGAGTCTGTATTGTAAACCAAAGCCGGATGCCGGTTGCCTCTGGAGGGGTGTGCTGGTCCCGCACACTGGTTGGCAAGGTAGGGACCCTTCCTCCTGCACTTGTGTCTTGCTGTGTGTTGATTAAACCCGCTTGGAATGGGAGAAATCCGCTCCCCTGCAGCTTTATACGCAGAGGGAGCAGTTGCCCGCAGACTCTGACCCATGGGATCTTAATGGATTCTTGGCGGACACCCTATCCCCTGCGTTGGGCTGCCGGTCTGCTCTATCTGGGCTTCTCTCTTCGGGAACAAGGCTTGGTTGGCTCCCGCTGGTCAATTAACAAGGGGCTTGAAGCTTGCCTCGTCCTAGGGTCGAAGTACCCTGGCTACAACCCTGCCCCGGTCCACTTCAGATCTCCCGCGACCGGATCTCCATCGCCTGTGGCCCTACAATGCCATCTGCCACCTAGTCGGTCCTCCCATGGTCCAACGGCTCCAACCCTGACCACACGGCACTTCAGCTCCTCTCACCGACTACTCTTCTCAGACTAACTTCGACTCACTAACTTCAACTCTTACTTCCCTCCCCTTGTCACCTCAAGACCCCTAGGTGGGCGTTCCCATCCGCCTGGTCCCGCCCACTGGTGTGTCCTGGCTGTCATTGGGAGGGAGACCTATGGTTATTAGGCCACCCCCCCAGCCTAAAAATAGCAACCTGCATTCCCTCGAGATTGTCCCATCCATTAGATGAGGCAAGCTAGGCGCTTTAGCTGGCTCTTCCCGATTTCACTGGCAATCGGAGTAATGAGGGGGTTAATAACAGCGCACAACTGTCATCAAGCCCAAATTTAGTGATGGGTTATTTATAGAGTGTAAGGACAAGTCGCCAGATTGTAAGGTTATTCATAGACCCTAGTTATGTCCTGATACAGAGCTCCAAACCCCCTGCAGAGTATAAGGGACCAGTCAGCAGATTGTAGGGTTATTCATAGACCCTAGTTATGTCCTAATACAGAACGCCAAACCTTCTACAGAGTATAAAGGACTAGTCACCAGACTGGAAGGTTATTCATAGATCCTCGTTATGTCCTGATACAGAGCTCCAAACCCTCTGCAGAGTATAAGGACCAGTCACTAGATTGTAGGGTTATTCATAGACCCTAGTTATGTCCTAAAACAGAGCTCCAAACCCTCTGCAGAGTATAAGGACCAGTCACCGGATTGTAGGGTTATTCATAGATCCTAGTTATGTCCTGATACAGAGCTCCAAACCCTCTGTAGAGTATAAAGGACTAGTCACCTTATTGTAAGGTTATTCAAAGATCCTAGTTATGTCCTGATACAGAGCTCCAAACCCTCTGCAGAGTATAAAGGACCAGTCACCAGATTGTAAGGTTATTCATAGATCCTAGTTATGTCCTAATACAGAGCTCCAAACCCTCTGCAGAGTATAAGCACCAGTCACCAGATTGTAAGGTTATTCATACATCCTAGTTATGTCCTTATACAGAGCTCCAAACCCTCTCCAGAGTTTAAGGGACCAGTCGCCAGATTGTAAGGTTATTCATAGACCCTAGTTATGTCCTGATACAGAGCTCCAAACCCCCTGCAGAGTATAAGGGACCAGTCAGCAGATTGTAGGGTTATTCATAGACCCTAGTTATGTCCTAATACAGAACTCCAAACCTTCTACAGAGTATAAAGGACCAGTCACCAGACTGGAAGGTTATTCATAGATCCTCGTTATGTCCTGATACAGAGCTCCAAACCCTCTGCAGAGTATAAGGACCAGTCACTAGATTGTAGGGTTATTCATAGACCCTAGTTACGTCCTAAAACAGAGCTCCAAACCCTCTGCAGAGTATAAGGACCAGTCACCGGATTGTAGGGTTATTCAAAGATCCTAGTATTGTCCTGATGCAGAGCTCCAAATCTTCTGCAGAGTATAAGGACCAGTCACCAGATTGTAAGGTTATTCATAGACCCTAGTTATGCCCTGATACAGAGCTCCAAACCCTCTGCACAGTATAAAGGACCAGTCACCGGATTGTAGGGTTATTCATAGACCCTAGTTATGCCCTGATACAGAGCTCCAAACCTTCTGCAGAGTATAAGGACTACCAGATTGTAAGGTTATTCATACATCCTAGTTATGTCCTGATACAGAGCTCCAAACCCTCTGCAGAGTATAAACGACCACTCACCAGATTGTAGGGTTATTCATAGACCCTAGTTATGCCCTGATACAGAGCTCCAAACCCTCTGCAGAGTATAAGGACCAGTCACCGGATTGTAGGGTTATTCAAAGATCCTAGTATTGTCCTGATGCAGAGCTCCAAATCTTCTGCAGAGTATAAGGACCAGTCACCAGATTGTAAGGTTATTCATAGACCCTAGTTATGCCCTGATACAGAGCTCCAAACCCTCTGCACAGTATAAAGGACCAGTCACCGGATTGTAGGGTTATTCATAGACCCTAGTTATGCCCTGATACAGAGCTCCAAACCTTCTGCAGAGTATAAGGACTACCAGATTGTAAGGTTATTCATACATCCTAGTTATGTCCTGATACAGAGCTCCAAACCCTCTGCAGAGTATAAACGACCACTCACCAGATTGTAGGGTTATTCATAGACCCTAGTTATGCCCTGATACAGAGCTCCAAACCCTCTGCAGAGTATAAGGACCAGTCACCAGATTGTAAGGTTATTCATAGACCCTAGTTATGCCCTGATACAAAGCTCCAAACCCTCTGCAGAGTATAAGGACCAGTCACCAGATTGTAAGGTTATTCTTAGACCCTAGTTATGCCCTGATACAGAGCTCCAAACCCTCTGCAAAGTATAAGGACCAGTCACCAGATTGTAAGGTTATTCATAGACCCTAGTTATGCCCTGATATAGAGCTCCAAACCCTCTTCAGAGTATAAAGGACCAGTCACCAGATTGTAAGGTTATTCATAGACCCTAGTTATGTCCTGATACAGAGCTCCAAACCCTCTTCAGAGTATAAGGGACCAGTCACCAAATTGTAGGGTTATTCTTATATCCTAGTAATGTCCTGATACAGAGCTCCAAACCCTCTGCAGAGTATAAAGGACCAGTCACCAGATTGTAAGGTTAATCATAGACCCTAGTTATGTCCTGATACAGAGCTCCAAACCCTCTTCAGAGTATAAGGGACCAGTCACCAGATTGTAAGGTTATTCATAGACCCTAGTTATGCCCTGATACAGAGCTCCAAACCTTCTGCAGAGTATAAGGACTACCAGATTGTAAGGTTATTCATACATCCTAGTTATGTCCTGATACAGAGCTCCAAACCCTCTGCAGAGTATAAAGGACCAGTCACCAGATTGTAGGGTTATTCATAGACCCTAGTTATGTCCTGATACAGAGCTCCAAACCCTCTGCAGAGTATAAGGGACCAGTCACTGGATTGTAGGGTTATTCATAGATCCTAGTTATGTCCTGATACAGAGATCCAAACCCTCTGTAGATGATAAAGGACCAGTCACCAGATTGTAAAGTTATTGATAGATCCTAGTAATGTCCTGATACAGAGCTCCAAACCCTCTGCAGAGTTTAATGGACCAGTCACTAGATTGTAAGGTTAATCATAGACCCTAGTTATGCCCTGATACAGAGCTCCAAACCCTCTTCTGAGTATAAAGGACCAGTCACCAGATTGTAAGGTTATTCATAGACCCTAGTTATGCCCTGATACAGAGCTCCAAACCCTCTGCAGAGTATAAGGACCAGTCACCAGATTGTAAGGTTATTCATAGACCCTAGTTATGCCCTGATACAGAGCTCCAAACCCTCTGCAGAGTATAAGGGACCAGTCACCAGATTGTAGGGTTATTCATAGACCCTAGTTATGCCCTGATACAGAGTTCCAAACCCTCTGCAGAGTATAACGACCAGTCACCGGATTGTAGGGTTATTCTTATAACCTAATAATGTCCTGATACAGAGCTCCAAACCCTCTTCAGAGTATAAAGGACCAGTCACCAGATTGTAAGGTTATTCATAGACCCTAGTTATGCCCTGATACAGAGCTCCAAACCCTCTGCAGAGTATAAGGGACCAGTCACCAGATTGTAGGGTTAATCATAGACCCTAGTAATGTCCTGATACAGAGCTCCAAACCCTCTGCAGAGTATAAGGGACCAGTCACTGGATTGTAGGGTTATTCATAGATCCTAGTTATGTCCTGATACAGAGATCCAAACCCTCTGTAGATGATAAAGGATCAGTCACCAGATTGTAAAGTTATTGATAGATCCTAGTAATGTCCTGATACAGAGCTCCAAACCCTCTGCAGAGTTTAATGGACCAGTCACTAGATTGTAGGGTTAATCATAGACCCTAGTTATGTCCTGATACAGAGCTCCAAACCCTCTTCAGAGTATAAGGGACCAGTCACCAGATTGTAAGGTTATTCATAGACCCTAGTTATGCCCTGATACAGAGCTCCAAACCTTCTGCAGAGTATAAGGACTACCAGATTGTAAGGTTATTCATACATCCTAGTTATGTCCTGATACAGAGCTCCAAACCCTCTGCAGAGTATAAAGGACCAGTCACCAGATTGTAGGGTTATTCATAGACCCTAGTTATGCCCTGATACAGAGCTCCAAACCCTCTGCAGAGTATAAGGGACCAGTCACTGGATTGTAGGGTTATTCATAGATCCTAGTTATGTCCTGATACAGAGATCCAAACCCTCTGTAGATGATAAAGGACCAGTCACCAGATTGTAAAGTTATTGATAGATCCTAGTAATGTCCTGATACAGAGCTCCAAACCCTCTGCAGAGTTTAATGGACCAGTCACTAGATTGTAAGGTTAATCATAGACCCTAGTTATGCCCTGATACAGAGCTCCAAACCCTCTTCTGAGTATAAAGGACCAGTCACCAGATTGTAAGGTTATTCATAGACCCTAGTTATGCCCTGATACAGAGCTCCAAACCCTCTGCAGAGTATAAGGACCAGTCACCAGATTGTAAGGTTATTCATAGACCCTAGTTATGCCCTGATACAGAGCTCCAAACCCTCTGCAGAGTATAAGGGACCAGTCACCAGATTGTAGGGTTATTCATAGACCCTAGTTATGCCCTGATACAGAGTTCCAAACCCTCTGCAGAGTATAACGACCAGTCACCGGATTGTAGGGTTATTCTTATAACCTAATAATGTCCTGATACAGAGCTCCAAACCCTCTTCAGAGTATAAAGGACCAGTCACCAGATTGTAAGGTTATTCATAGACCCTAGTTATGCCCTGATACAGAGCTCCAAACCCTCTGCAGAGTATAAGGGACCAGTCACCAGATTGTAGGGTTAATCATAGACCCTAGTAATGTCCTGATACAGAGCTCCAAACCCTCTGCAGAGTATAAGGGACCAGTCACCAGATTGTAGGGTTAATCATAGACCCTAGTAATGTCCTGATACAGAGCTCCAAACCCTCTGCAGAGTATAAGGGACCAGTCACTGGATTGTAGGGTTAATCATAGACCCTAGTTATGTCCTGATACAGAGCTCCAAACCCTCTGCAGAGTATAAGGGACCAGTCACTGGATTGTAGGGTTATTCATAGACCCTAGTTATGCCCTGATACAGAGCTCCAAACCCTCTGCAGAGTATAAAGCACAAGTCACCAGATAGCCCATTGGGATTTACAATCCCCTGCTGCTCCTCAGTGGATTATTGTGCATACTACAATATCTTTCAACCCCATCAAAAACTTTTCTTAAAGGTATATTGTGTGCTTTGACACACCATGTGTCAACATACACAGGTGCTGTTTGATATTTTTTGATCTTCGCTACCCACCTGGATGGCTACATCTTGCCTTATATGCACCTTACAGCAGACACAGCTTGTCATTTTGTGACTGCCTTCAACCTTGGCCTGAAATTCTTGTCCATAGTGAGTTGTATCTAGATGCGCTTACGTCATATTGTCTACCTATAGTGCGGCCATTTGATTAAGACCAACTACTGTAGGTCGAAATGTCAGAAATTGTCGCCCATGACACACACACACTGTTTTTTCCACATCTGTGTTGCCAATCACTGTAAGGCTGGTTTCAGATGTCTGTGTATCAGGTGTGACATCCGTTTTTAACACAGATGCCGCACGTAGCCATGTTATTCTATGCTGTACTCACACGGCCGTATTTTCTCATGGTCCGTGTGACCCCTCGTGGCCCCGCACGCAGACATGTCCGTTTTTTCTGGCAGCACAGGTGTCACACAGATCGCACAGGTCTTTTAAATAAAAAGATGTTCTATATTTACCTGTATGCAGCGGTGTGCTGTCTTCGGCTCTGCTGTTACCTGCTCCTGACCCCCGTTCATTATATTCATTGAATATTCACTGCACTGAGGAGCTGGAAGCAGGAGCAGCGCTGGAGACTTCAGTGTCGGGGACCGCATCACTGGGGACAGGTGTGTGTGTGTGTTGTGAGATGCCGAGGGGAGAAGTACTAGAGAACAGGTATGTTTCCCCTCGGTTCATTTCATATGCCTCCATGTACTGACTGTGGAGCAGTCAGCCCATGCAAATGGACTGGGAAAAGCTGGGAAGGTTATATCTGGCTCAACAATAAGTTAGTCACTGAAGCCTGTTTATTTCAGCGTAATTTTGGGCTCGGTTTTTCCTGGAGCAATCAGTAGGAATGGCAGTGGGACTGGTTGCTCCCTTCTCCACATCCAATCCAGGTTTTGATTCCTCACTGGATCAGCTGAAATAATCAGGAGGCATTCAGTACAAGGAGACTGCTGAGGAGAGCAGTACAAGCTCATGGCTGCTGGTGCTGAGACTCGATACCTCCGCTTGCCGTGCTGAGGAATTGACACCGTAAGAGAATACTGTTTTGTTTGTTACATAGGTTTATTTTGTAGTTAGCATTCTGTTGTTAGTTAAGTGGCCAGACAGCCTTAGACATTTATTTTTGTGTTTTTGAATGTGTAACACTGAGAGATAAGTGTACACAATAAACACGGCAGTGGCCGTATCTGTGTGGAACCTGCCAGTCTGCCGCTGTCATCTGTGAATCCATAGCCACTCACTTGGACCAAAGCAAAGATCCCAGCTGAGCTATATTCCCTGTCTCACAGAGAGTGTGTGTGTGTGTGTGTGTGTGTTCGTGTTCAGTGTATACATGCATGTGCGCTGTGTATGTGCTCGGTGTATCCATGTGTCTGCTATGTGTGTGTGTATATGTGCTGATGTGTGTGTGCAGTGAGGACCTGGAAGCTGGATCATGGCGGCGACAGCATCGGGGAGTCATCAAAGTTCCCAATGAACTCTAATGAACCCATGAAGTCACCGTCCTGACACTTGCTATAGCGCAGATGTCGCGGGGGTGTCATCAGGATGTCATCAGAGTTCATTGGGAAATCCAATGACCTCCTGGACGACACTGCACAAACACTGCTAGCTATATATGTGGCACCCCTGAGGTTTCAGGCGCCACAGGGTATTGCACCTATTTTAGGGGGTAATATCTATCTCAGGTTAGGAGGGGGTTAACTGTTGGTGCCTTCACAAAACACACATACAACAATAAGGTACTTTCCCCCAGGGGGTTGGACTAGGGCAAACAGGGTAGTGAGCTATCATGAAGCATGGAACTTTCCGATCGCTAGGACAAACACTGGGGATGGGCACTACTTGGTGTAAGAAGACTTTCCCCGGCACAGCTTGGGACAACATCTGACACGAACACTAGGAGGATAGTGTTTCCCTTCCTTCGTGGCTTGGAGCAGGAGGCTTACCCCGGGTTGGATAGCAACCGGGGGACACGTCACTAGAAAGACTTTTTTACCGGCACCGGCGGTGACCGCCTACTATCCAGGATTGTCTGGAGCCCATCATGGCAAAGACCGGTACTCTGGGGCAGCGCTTGAACCGACAGTGAGTAAAAGATCTGGAACTGCAGCCCCTGCCTCTCATTTGCTGGCACCTAGCGCTGCGAATAAAAATAGCAACAAAAAGAGGACAATGTCCTCCAAAAATTAAGTATTACTCACAGCAAGTTGGGCTGTAGTGTGTACATCGCCCAGGCCAAAAGCTAATGCTCTACCAGGATACAGCTAAACCCCCACTAATGTGGAAGCATCACAGGTGCAGGAGAAGCAGATCACACACACACCTCCATGGAATGGAGGGGAGGCGAATGCTAGATGATAAAACTGCACACAAGTGGCTTGCATAGAGCGCTGTTCACATGCAGATGGCACAGTCACAAACCCGCAGCCTACCAACAAACCAAAAACCTCATATTTTTTTGTTTGTACAGGATACAGCCAGGCCCCTTTCTGTTGGGCCTTGCATTGTAGAGTGTCTGTCCGTGCATGATACACAGTGGGGTACGGCTTGGCAGCCCGCCTGATCTAATAGAAGGGTGTCACCTAATAGGCTGCGGGTTTGTGACTGTGCCATCTGCATGTGAACAGCGCTCTATGCAAGCCACTTGTGTGCAGTTTTATCATCTAGCATTCGCCTCCCCTCCATTCCATGGAGGTGTGTGTGTGATCTGCTTCTCCTGCACCTGTGACGCTTCCACATTAGTGGGGGTTTAGCTGTATCCTGGTAGAGCATTAGCTTTTGGCCTGGGCGATGTACACACTACAGCCCAACTTGCTGTGAGTAACACCTAGCGCTGCGGCGCCAACAGGAACAACCACCACCCCCGTCTCTAGCCTCCATCATCCTCCCGGGGCAATCCTGGCCCGCCTGTGGGGAGCGACACCATCCCGGCTGCCACCTTCACTATCAGCCCCGGAGAGCAGCACCCGCAGCGGTGACCCATACCTGGCCGAATATCACAGGTGGTGTCACGATCATCTATCGACTGTCCTCCCCGTCACCCCCATCCTCCACTCCCAACTACCACCACCATCCTTCCTACTACCCTCCACCCTCCTTTCTGTACGCCTCTGGGCAACGGAAACGGGCCAGGCCACTCCGTGACATCGCAGAGGATCTGTGTCCCCGGCCCGGCAACGAGTAGGTTAAAACACCTGACGTGGGGCGCTACATATACTCACCTGTCTCCACGATGCTGTCCTCAGTGTTGCTGTCTCCAGAGCTGTCACCGCGACGCTCCGGCTTCCAGATCCTCAGGCAGTGAATAATCGATGAATATAATGAGCGGGGGTCAGGAGCGGAAGGCAGCAGAGCCGAAGACAGCATCGCTGGATACAGGTGAATATAGAAAATCTTTTTATTTCACAGACACGTGTTTTCTCCGGTACATGTCACATGTATGCAGACACAGATGTCACACGTGTGACATATGTATGACCATAACCATGCGTGTGACTTGTACCTGATTAAACACGGACATCTGAAACCAGCCTAAATGAACTTTTTTGTCTGCATCCGCAATACAAGTGTGCTGCAATCTTTTTTGGACTTTAGTATTTTAACGGCCTAATAAGAACCCTCTTTGCTAGCACCTTATTTTTTTCTAATTTCCGTGTGTTCGCAATCTTTCTATCACTAAAAAATGTCACGCTGGCAAGTGTGGACCCACTGTGCATGGACTGGGTTTACCCTGAAGGGGCATGACTAAGTGTTTACAGGGTCTTCACCAGGGCCTCTGAGGGTGAGGTTGGACTGAGCTGCTGGTAGACACCAGGTACCACTTCAGTCCCTGATACTGCAGCAGCTGACCGGAGGGTCAGGTACGTGGGTATGGGAGATGAGACAGCAGGAAGTTATAACAGCAAGCAGGAGCAGGTATTGGAGGCTAGCAAGACTGAAGGTTTAAAATGGTACTGGAAAGTAGCAGAAGACTAGTATACTAGCATAAGCTAGACACACAAGGAACCTAATTTAACAGGCACCTGCGCAATGATGAAGGAGCCTCAATACATACTGACTTAGAGCCCTAGGCTGGGGACACTTTAGAGCGCTCGCGCTGTCCCTTTTAAAAGGTGAGGAGCACGATCATGTTTCCTAATAATACTGCTGGGAGACTTGCATGATGTGCACAGGCCATAGGCCCCACAGGCTATTGCACCGATTTTAAGGGGTAATATCTATCCTGGGTTAGGAGGGGGTCAACTACTGCCTTCACAAAACACACACATACAACAATCAGGTACTTTGCCACAGGCGGGTTGGACTAGAGCAGACAGGGTAGTGAGCCTCATGGAGACAATGGCCAGAGGAAGCTCCCCAGATGGAGCAGGAGGAAGGAGCCTCTAATACATAGTGACTTAGAGCCATAGGCTGGGGATACTTTAGGGTGCTCGTGTAGCGCCCCATGGGGCAGGTGTTTTAACCTACTCGTTGTCGGGCCGGGGTGCAGATCCTCCTGTGTCATCACAGGGTGGCCTGGCCTGGTTCCGTTGCCCCGAGTTGTACAGGAAGGAGGATTGGAGAGTGTCAGGTAGGATGGAGGTAGTAGTCGGGGGTTTTAATAAAGTCTATTAGGATCGTGACGCCACCTGCGGTATGCGGCCAGGGATGGGGGCTGCCGCTGCAGGGTCTCTTATTGGGGCAGATGTTAAATGCAGCTGGGATGGTGTCGCTCCCCACAGGTGGAGCGGGATTACCCCGGGAGGATGGCGGGGGGTTGGTGGTAGTCACCGTTGGTGCCGCAGCACTGGACGTCGGCGCAGGTTAATGGAGAGACAGGGGCTGCGATTCCAAGTGTTTTTGCTCACAAGTCCTTCAAGCGCTGCCCGAGGTACTGTTCTTTGCCACGATGGGCTCCAGCCGATCCTGGATAGTCGGCGGTCACCGCCGGTGCCCATGAAAGTTTGTTAGTGACGTGTCCCTCGGTTGCTGTGAGGAACCCGGGCCAAGCCTCCTGCTCCAAGCTACGGGCCCATGAATAGAGAAGAACAATAACTCCAGTTGTCAGTGCTAGGTGTTATCCTAAGCTGTGCCCAGGAAGGTTCTGTCTAAAGTGTGTTGATGGCTCCTACTTCTACCCCATGTGGTGCCTGCCCCCAGTGGTTGTCCTAGCGACTGGGAAGTCCCATACTTCATGATGGCTGTCTGCCCTAGTCCCACCCCCGGTGAGTTAGCACCTGCTTTTGTTTGTGTGTGTTTTGTGAAGGCACCGGCAGGTAAACCCCCTCCTGACCCGGGATAGATCTTACACATAAAATTGATGCAATACCCTATGGCGCCTGAAGCCCAAGGGTGTCACATTACCTGGTGGCAAATGGCAGCACTCCCGGGCTGCAACATTTTACAAAGATTACTGCATTTTTGTTATGCATTAAACCAAAACATTATGTCTTCCCTTTATGGGAACCACAGCAAATAAACATTTCAAACAGGTCAGCAAGTCATCAAGGCATTTTCAAAGTGCAGCATAGAAAATCAACATTAACTTTAACTTTTTCTTATGCAAGAAAACATTTTCTTTCACTCTTTCTTGTCTGCTGCTGGTGGAGATGGCTGTACCAGGGAACCGGTCCCAGCCCCCTGGTTTTGAACAGTCATAGGACACCCTCTTGGAAAATGTCCCGCTTTTCCACAACGGCGACAGATGGGCTGACCATCGGCAGTATACTGATCAGGAATTTGGGACAATGGGTTCTTGTCGCTTCATCGCCAGGGAAGATTATCAGCACTGGAATTATTGATCTCTGATAATTATGTGCTAGAGTTGTATATGCCAGTTTTCTAAAATAGATCATTTCACTTATAAGCACATTTATTTAGCATTAATACCTTTTTTAAAACGAGGGTTATTAATGAATTACCAACACAAAATTAAATGTTTATATATACATATGCAATTTATGCATTCATTGTATATTACTTATTATGCACTTTGGTATATTCATTCTGATCTGTTAGTTTTAATTGTGCAACACAGCAGCACTGATCAAATACATTATTTGTATGCATTTTCGTCCCTCATAGGAATGTGTCTGATGTTTGTTTATTTGTATATTTTTTTTCACAAATATCTTTATTAAAAATCTTTTTGCATGAATCTCTTGTCTCCATTGTTTTATATAATGATGGTTGTTTGAGTGAATTGTATACAGCACAGTGCAGACCCAGATAGCATTAGGCACCTTCATGTAGTATACAGCTCATATATAGCACAATGCAGACCCAGATAGCAATAAACACCCTCATGTAGTATACAGCCCACATATACTGTAGCACAATGCATACCCAAATAGCATTAGGCACCTTAATGTAGTATACAGCCCAAATATAGCACAGTGCAGACCCGGATAGCATTAGGCACCTTCATGTAGTATACAGCCCGTATAGAGCACAGTGCAGACCCAGAGAGCATTAGGCACATTCATGTAGTATACAGCCCGCATATAGCACAATGCAGACCCAGTTGCATTAGGTATTTTCATGTAGTATACAGCACAGTGCAGACTCAGCATTAGGCACCTTCATGTAGTATACAGCCCATATATAGCACAGTACAGATCCAGATAGTGTGACGCCCTGGCCTAGCCAGGTAGTCACAGAAGAGTGCATCCTCCTTGGTAATTCCACACATACCCCCACATGGTGCATATGAGCCGCCGCCCCTCCCCCCCCCATGGTAGGAAGTGAAGAGATCAGGAGGGGAGGAGTTGAGGTCAGTTGTAGGAGAGAGGCAGAGCAGTGAGGAGTGTGTCTCCTGGGCTGCTGGAGAGAAAGATAAAGAGCAAGCTGTGTGGCGGAGGAGTCTGCAGAGAAAGGAGCAGAGCGGTCAGGGGTTGGAGCCCCTGGACTGTGGGAATAAGTCTGGCATTAGGAGGGGACCCGGGCAGGGTAGTGGCCTCCCGGCATCGTGAACAGGAACCCAGACTAGTGCAGGGGAGTGGACTCTCCGTTCCAACCAGAGAAGCTAAGCAGACGACGACGTGCAGTACAACACAGAGGGCCCATGCTCATTGAACCGTGTGTGGAACCCGGACACTACTCGCCTACGGCTCCCGGTCACCGGCAGTTCGGTTTACAAAAGGACTCTGTTTTTACTGACCCTCCACATCAGTACAGCCTCATCCAGCACCACGACAACCAACTGTAAGTGCTCTACTTTCTGCCTTCTAAAGACTGCTCCCTGCAACCTCTCACATTACCCTGGGCCCCGGGACTACACCTCCCCTACTCGTGGAGGTGATCCCACCTTGCTGCCCTGCTCCATCAGCCCCGGGCACCCCCATATCTAGGCAGCAGTGGTGTCACCATCCATCACCGCAACCCAAGGGTGGCGTCACAGACAATCTCCCCTGTAAATATCCCCTTTTCACTCGTGGGCAACGGACGGCTGTGCGAGCCCCGGATCCTGCTGCCACTCGAGCCACAGCCACTGCCCGGATCCGAGTGCCTCGAGCGGCCCCCCGATTGTGATCCGTCCCCCGGCCGTGGCAATAGCATTAGGCACCTTCATGTAGTATAAAGCAAGAAAATAGGCATATCAGCTCAACAATTGCTGCAGTCCCGTAGTCATACCTCCCAACCGTCCCGGATACAGCGGGACTGTACCGGATTTCAGCGGGTGTCCCGATCGTGAGGCTTTTGTCCTGTGGCTCCGCCCATCCCCTCTCTCCCCGTCTGACTTTCTCCCCCCTCCTAATGCACATGAGCAGAGCAGAGCCGAGCGCTGCTTCACTGCTCTGGCTATGTGCTGCCGCTGTTATGGGTGGGCGGCAGCAGCACTCTGGCTGTCGGCACTTTAAATCGGCACCTGCAGCTCAGCGTGCACTCACTGCTCATTGCTGGGCTGTTTGTGTACGGAAGTGCATCTGTGGGCGGAACTACCGAACAACATGCTGAGCTCTGTCCACAGATAGAGACTGCAGGAAGAGGGGCTGAACACCAAGGAATGCTGTATGCCCCAACCCCCTCCTTACCAGAGCTATATGCCTCCAGTCACCCTCCTCAGCACATCTGTATGGCCCCCTCACCAAATTTGTATGCCCCCCCACCAGATCTATATGCCCCCCCAGCTCTGTATGCCTCCAGCCCCCTCCCACCAGATATGTAAACCCCAGCCCCCCTC
The DNA here is from genome assembly GCF_048569485.1 of Anomaloglossus baeobatrachus. Classification (NCBI taxonomy): domain Eukaryota; kingdom Metazoa; phylum Chordata; class Amphibia; order Anura; family Aromobatidae; genus Anomaloglossus; species Anomaloglossus baeobatrachus. The sequence goes on along the minus strand of NC_134357.1, from coordinate 237,542,697 downwards.
ACGAGATCAGTATGCCCCAGCAGCCATCTCCTCACCAGAGCTATATGCCTCCAGCCATCCCCCTCACCAGATTTGTATGCCCCCCAGCACCCCCCAGCTCTGTATGCCTCCAGCCGCCTCCCACCAGATCTGTATCCCCCAGCCCTCTCCTCACCAGATCTGTATGCCTCAGCCCTTTCCTCACCAGAGCTATATGCCTCCAGCCACCCCCCCTCACCAGATTTGCATGCCCCCAACCCCCACACCAGATTTGTATACCCCCAGCCCCCACACCAGATTTGTATGCCCCCCCACTAGATCTATATGCCCCCCAGCTCTGTATGCCTCCAGCCCCCTCCCACCAGATATGTATCCCAGCCCCCCTCACCAGATCTGTATGCTCCAGCCCTCTCCTCACCAGAGCTATATGCCTCCAGCCACCCCCCCTCACCAGATCTGTGTGCCCTCCAGCCCCCACACCAGATTTGTATGCCCCCAGCCCCCCCCCCATCGGAGCTGTATGTGCCCCCAGAGCTGTATAAGCCCCAACACCAGAGCTATATGGCCCTTAGTAATATCTATGCTACCAGTATTTTGTATGCCCCACAGTAAGGGCGGCTTTGCACGTTGCGACATCGCAAGCCGATGCTGCGATGTTGCACGTGATAGTCCCCGCCCCCGTCGCAGGTACGATATCTTGTGATAGCTGGCGTAGCGAAAATTATCGCAACGCCAGCTTCACATGCACTCACCTGCCCTGCGACCGTCGCTCTGGCCAGCGACCCGCCTCCTTCATAAGGGGGCGGGACGTGCGGCGTCATAGCGACGTCACACGGCAGGCGGCCAATAGGGGCGGAGATGAGCGGGATGTAAACATCCCGCCCACCTCCTTCCTTCCGCATATTCTACGGAAGCCGCAGTGACGCCGGTAGAAGATGTTCCTCGCTCCTGCGGCTTCACACACAGCGATGTGTGCTGCCGCAGGAGCGAGGAACAACATTGGACCGTCCCGTCAGCGTAATTATGGATTACGCCAACGCTGCACCGATGATACGATTACGACGATTTTGCGCTCGTTAATCGTATCATCTAGTCTTTACACACTACGATGTCGCATGCGATGCCGGATGTGCGTCACTTTCAATTTGACCCCACCGACATCGCACCTGCGATGTCGTAGTGTGCAAAGCCCGCCTAAAGTGTATTTCCCCCAGTAATGTGTATACCCTTAGTAACGTGTATGCCCCTCAGTGAAAAACACAGACGTTCTTCACTGACGTGTTATACATGCATATGTCCCTTCATACTCCGTGATTCACAGCACACAGTGGTTGTCCATGTGCAATCCATGATACGTGATCCGTACTCCGTGATGATTGCACATGTGGACATATACTCGCCTGCCCCCGCTCCTGCTCTTCATGGTGCTGAAGAGTCCCGCATTCAGCCACCGCTCTCTCACCTCTGCAGCTACTTCCGGGTCGGCTCTGGCTGCATAAATGAATATGCATGCCATAATGTGCCGGTCAGGAAGAAGCAGAGAGCAGCTGCCGAACTCAGCATCGCTGGAGAAGGTGAGTTGAAAAAGCTTTTTATTTTAAATGTCCGTGTTTTTCTGGTACGTGTTTCATGGATCACACCATAGTGTGGTCTGTGGGACATCAGTGATGCCAGAAAAAAACAGACATGTTTCTGTGCGGCAATCACGGATACGCATGTACGCCGCACGGAGACACGGTCAGTGAAAAATCACTGATGTGTGTGCAGACCCATTGATTATGATGGGTCTGCATAGGTCAGTGATTCTGCTACGTATAAGGCCCGTTTCACACGTCAGTGAAAAACAGTGACGTTTTTCACTGGCGTGTAAAACACGCACATGTCCCTGCGTGTGCCGTGAATCTCGGCACACGTGGGTTGTCTAAGTGCAATCCGGGCTCCGTTCTCCGTGGCCCGTGATTACACTTAGAAAACAACTCACCTGTGCGTGCTCCCGCTGTCCATGGTGCTGATCGCTCCCGCGGTGCAGCATCCGGCCGGCGGTGACCCCCGCAGCAGCTGCTTCCGGGTCGGCTGTGTCGCGCGTCATGAATATGCGCAACAATAATGAGCCGGCTCCGAAGCAGCAAGCTGCACGGGCTGCAGAGGACATCGCTGGACGCCGGGTGAGTAAAAATGATTTTTATTTTAAAAGCACGTTTTTTTTCTGGCACGTGTTTCACGGACCACACCACTGCGTGGTCCGTGGAACATCAGTGATGCCAGAAAAAAATGGACATGTCTCCGTGCGGCAATCACGCACACGCGGGTACGCCGCACGGAGACACGTGCAGTGAAAAATCACTGACGTGTGAGCAGACCCATTGATTATAATGAGTCTGCGTATGTCAGGGATTCTGGTACGTTTAAAAAAAAAAAAGCACAAACGTACCAGAATCACTGACGTGTGAAAGGGGCCTAAAAGCTAGCACATACATACCAGAATCACTGACATCTGAAACAGGCCTAATATGGATGCCCCTCAAGTACTGTCTATGCCCCCAGCCCCTCCTCCTGTGCTGTGTATATACTGTATGTGTGTGTATATATAATATATATATATATTATGATATAAAACCCCCATTCTCCCTTGTGATACATACACAGCGGTGTCAGTGTGCACTGTGCGTGGCTAGGTCTGTTAAAGTGTTGCCAAGTGATCACATGCCGAGGAGGAGCTGGATAGAGACAAGCGGGGTAGGTGAGTGCGGCTGCTGCCGGCTTCCCCATATTATTACCTCCAATGTGTGTATATGTATGATGTATATATCTATGTATGTCAGTGCAGATGAAAGTGTATAGATTTGTCTGTTTATATGTATTTTAGGGAATTTGTCTTCAAATATGTACCGTATATGTGCGTATGCCTGTGCCCACGATCAGGACTCACTGTGTCCTGGAGGCAGCGGGTCCTGACCTGCGGGGCTGCACGTCTCCTCCGCAGGAGACCACAGCTGCCTATGCCCACGATCAGGACTCGCTGTGTCCTGGAGGCAGCGGGTCCTGACCTGCGGGGCTGCATGTCTCCTCCGCAGGAGACCACAGCTGCCTATGCCCACGATCAGGACTCACTGTGTCCTGGAGGCAGCGAGTCCTGACCTGCGGGGCTGCACGTCTCCTCCGCAGGAGACCACAGCTGCCTGTGCCCATGATCAGGACTCACTGTTTCCTGGAGGCAGCGGGTCCTGACTTGTGGGGCTGCACGTTTCCTCCGCAGGAGAACGCAGCTGCCTGTGCCCACGATCAGGGTTCATTGCGCTGCGGTCTCCTGCTGTGTTCTCCCTACGGAGGATGCATGTAACTGCAGCAAACAATTAATATGCTGCAGTCTGGAAAGACGCTCCGCAGGTCAGTCTAGAAATCACTCCACTGTGCTTAAAAAAAATTGTTTAAAAGAACAGAGAGTCCTCAGTGGTTGATACCTTTTAATGGCTAACTGAAAAGATGGTAATAATTGCAAGCTTTCGAGACTACTCAGGTCTCTTCATCAGGCATGGTATAACACAAAATCTGAAGAGTCACGTATTTATACACAACAGGACTTAGAATAGTGCAGTACAATGCAGCGTTTTAGACACAGCAAAAACACGCTACATCCAAAATGCTGCAAACACTGATCGTTGGCACGCAGCCTTAAATAATGTGATCAGCAGTGCTGAAAAGGATTGGATGTGGGCGTGACAGATTGCAAAATGGGTGTGGTTAGGGGCGTGGCTTAAAATTGCCGCGGCGCACTACGCGCGCTGCATACTTTGTCCCTCTTTCTCATCTTTAAATGTTGGGAGGTATGCCATAGTGGAGAGTCAGGCGCACGGATGGTTTGAAGTTACTAGATATATGAAAAGACATTAATCCAGCCCCGTCCCATATTAGATTAGATTAAGACAGTTTGTTGAAACGCGTTGCTCTGACCTTGGCAAAACTATACGTTTTGCTGCATGTTCCTGGATTTTATTGAAACTATATGAATAAAGAAGAATTCTTTTAATCTAATATGGGACTGCGCTGGATTCATGTCTTTTCATGAAGTATACAGCTCGTATATAGCACAGTGCAGATGTCGCGGGTGGGGAGGGGGCGCTGCGCTCACCACGCTTGGGTCCTGCGCTGCTGCTGCTGCTCGGTGCCTCGAGCGGTGGGCCGGATCTGGGGACTCGAGCGGCGCTCTTCGCCCGTGAGTGAAAGGGGTGGTTTGAGTTGGGGATGTGGTCCGTGATGCCACCCACGGTGTGTGGTGAGGTTGGGAATACCACCGCTGCTCTGGACGGGGATCCCGGGAGCGATGACAGGGAGCAGCCGAGATGTTTCTCTCCCCTCCGTGGGTAGGGGGATTTTGGTGGTCCCGGGGCCCAGTGATGGCGGCTGGGAGGTGGATTGCGGGGCTTGGCGAGGTGCAGGGTCGCGGGGGCGGCGCGGTGCCAGACGGCACGGTGGTACTCACTCAGCCAGTAATGTAGACGGAGTCTCTGGTAAAACAAACGGCTGGATGGACGGGTCCCACAGGCGGCTGCGGTGGTCACTCCCGGTAGGTTGGCGGTGACTGTCTCTCCCTGCACCTGTGGTGTGTTTTCAGCCCCGATGGCTTCCCACCGGTAACCCGCTCCCCAGCGGTGTATTTGCCAGAGGAGCCCCTTTTGCCCACAGGCTCTGGCCCTGGGAACTCTAGCTGTGGCGGTAGCTGTATTTCCCTTCACGGTTGAGCGGTTGCCTTCAGTCGGGTCTTTGCTGCTGGGAAACCCCGGAGGTTCCCGTCGCTGATGGATTTGACCGGTTAAACGGCGACTCCAAGCTTGGTCGGGGTCCGTAGGCCCTGCCGAATGGTGCTGGCTTCTCTTCGCTCTCCGGTCCGGTACCGGCGGGCCACCGCCCAACCCCGGTCCTTACGGTTGTGCGTCAATCGGCCTCTCCTGCAGACGGTCACCACCGTCTGCCAACCTTGCTCTTAGGTGCCACGTACCCGGACACTGTCAGTTTGCTCTTTCTCCTCCACTACTACTTCCCTCCTTCCACTTTCCCTCACTTCACTTAACTAACTTCCTTTCCCGCCTCCAGGACTGTGAATTCCTCGGTGGGTGGGGCCAACTGCCTGGCTCCACCCCACCTGGTGTGGACATCAGCCCCTGGAGGGAGGCAACAAGGATTTGTGTGTGTGACTGGTGTGCCTAACCGGGGTGTGGGGTGTGTTGTTGCAGTACCTGTGACAACCTGGCTTGTCCAGGGCGCCACACAGACCCAGATAGCATTAGGCACCTTCATGTAGTATACAGCCACCATATCATTTACACGGACCCAGCTCCTGGCACCGTCCTTTCTCTTTCACTACTTCAGGTCTCTCCGTCCCCTCCCACCAGGTGCTCTAGTCCCCTTTGTTTCTGACTACCAATGAGCCCTGATGTGAGTGGCAACTGGGGTTTTGGTTGTGTTGCTGTTGCTGGCACTGGTGTTCCAGGTCCCAGGGGGTAGGTCCTGCAACCCTGTGAGGATGCAGTTTCCTGAGTGACTCAGGGGCGCTAACATAAGCAATTCAGTGTCCTTCATAAAAAAGGGAACCTTTCACCAGGTTAAAAATCACCAGTTTTTACACACAGCTTTATTTTATTATCACTGCTCCTCTTAGTATTCTGTATTTTGTTTTTTTTTTTTAAATCCAACTGTTTCAGAGATTTGTGCCTTTTTTAGTTCTACTTTTTATGGTCTTTACCAAGAGGGAATTTCATGCAGGATACCCTGGGGGTCTGTCTTTAGGCTGCTTTCCATTATTACTCTGTGAGTAATGTCTCCCTGTAAAGACCATAAAATATAGCACTAAATAAAAAGATCCATATCTCTGGAAACAGTGGCGTAACTAGAGTTTGATGGGCCATGGTGCAAAATTTGGACCGGGGCCCCCTCCATGTACACTGACACTTAGGGTACGGGATAATGACACTGACACTTGGGGTACAGGATAATGATGCTGACACTCGGGGTACAGGATAATGACACTGACACTTGGCTTTTACCCACAGCACCCAGGTTTCCCATGAGCTAAAAACCCTCTATCAGCACCCAGCTTTCCCATGATCTGATATCCATTTTGTCCTCGGCACCCAGCTTTCCCACGCTCTGTCATACATCTTTCCCTCAGCACCCAGCTTTCCCATATCAGAGCATGGGAAAGCTGGGTGCTGAGAGATATATAGCAGAGCATGGGAAAGCTGGATGCTGAGGGAAAGAGCCTTTTCCCTCAGCACAAAACGTTCCCTCCCATGCTTGTATCTTTGTCCCCCTTTGTATATATTTCTCCAAATACTATAATGGCCCCCACATAGCCTTACATAACCACATAACCCTTCATATATTAGAATGCACCTCCATAGTCCTCCATGTATTATGTATAATCTTTCTTTATTGAATAGAAGAGAAAGAAAATAACATACAAATAACCAAGGATACAGAAATGGCTTCACAAGTATCATTATTATATGAATAACAGTACTATAAACTTTTTTCAACTGATACACTACATCCTGCATAATATTAGAGCTATCCACTTCATTCTGTCTTCCTGTATCGCTACTCAAAACTGATATTTGCATATTTAAGGAGTAAAAATAAAAAAAGAAAAAATGCCAGTCCTCACTTATTTTACTTTATGATCACCTCCACCACCTGGCTCATTCTTTTTAATGAGAACTTATTGTACTCAAAATCTAGTATGATCCTTAAAAATAACCAACTCCTTCCAATTTCACCTGTACCGAGATAAAAAAGAAAAAAGTATCGAGAGAAAAGAATAAACATACATAGACCAGAAAAGTAAGCTTTAAGAAGATAAAGAGAAACATCTAAGGATTTGGGAGGGGGGAGGGAGGTAGCCACTTATGAAGCCTATCCTGATCCGTCCACTAACTATTGACGTTCCACTAAGGCTCAAAATAGTGTTTGGTAACCCTCTGTGTCTTTGAAAAGTATCCAAGGGAACTACCACAGGCGTTGGGTATAAAAGCGAAATTCAGAGTGGAAAGGGCCCACAGAGTGGGACCATTGAGGCAACAAGAGATGAACAAAGGAGAAGGACAAAGCCCAAGCAGTAAATCCCCGCCAAGAGCCAGACAAGTGATAGTCAAATACCTCGACTACACGCACAAAGAAGAAATATTGAAGGCCTTTAGAGAACGTAAACGGCCCCTACAATACCAAGGAAATAGACTGCTGATCTTTGGGGACTATTCGGTTGATGTATCCAAGCGGAGGAAGGATTTCAGCAAGCTGTGCACATTTCTGTACAACAAAAGAGTAAAATGCCAACTACTTTACCCAGCCATACTAAAGGTCAGGAACTCCAATGGAACATTCTCATATTATAAAGACCACAAGGAAGCGGAAAACATCCTTCTGTCAGATCACGACAGAAGTCGGGCAGAGGCTCTGGAGAGGAGATCTAATGAAGGAGGAAATTACAGAAAAGGCTCCTCTACAGGTTCAGGAAGAGGGGACGGACAACACAGCAGGCAAACACAACCTGAGACCAACGGAGAGGGGAATCGGAGTCCAGATCAGCAACCCAGCCCCAGACCGGACTTCAGGGAGCAGCACTCTTGAGAGCCACCAAGACACGTGATGACTCTTGAACTGACTTTTACTGGTTTTTCTCTGATCCCCTTGACCAAAGAGGGGGAGCGGGCCGAGAGGGGGGGGTCGGTGTGAGGGGGACGGAGAGGGAACCAATCGTTTTTCCTACCTTCGGTGGCAGGGGAGAGGAGAAGATGAGAGGTCCTTTCTCTGCTTCCTCTCTCTCTTCTCCTTCCTCTCCTCCTTCTTTTTCTTTTCCTTCTTCTTTTACCTTCTTCCTCTCCTTCTGCCTTTCTTTCTCCTTCTACTTCTTCTCCTCCCCCCCTTTTTTTCCTCCTCGTCTCTCTTTTTCCTCCCCTTTCTCTTCCTCTTTTTCTCTCTCTTCTTCTCCTCTCTCTCTTTTTCTTCCCTTCTCTCTTCTTCTTCTTCTTCTCCTTTCTCTGCTTCTTCTCCCCTCTCTTTCTTCTTCTTCTCTTCTCTCCTCTTCTTCTTCTCCTCTCTCTTCTTCTTCTTCTTCTCTTTCTCCTTCTTTTTCTCCCCTCTTCCTCTTTTCTCTCTCTCCTCCCTTTTCTCCTCTCTTTTTCTTCTGCTCTTTCTCCTCTCTTTTTCTTCTGCTCTTTCCCCTCTTTTGCCCTTCTTCTGCTCTTTCTCTTCTTCTTCTTCTTCTTCTTCTTCTTCTTCTTCTTCTCCACTCTCTTTTTCCTCGCCACTCTCTTTTTCCTCGCCACTCTCTTTTTCCTCGCCACTCTCTTTTTCCTCGCCACTCTCTTTTTCCTCGCCACTCTCTCTTTTCTATGCTCTGCTTCTCTCTCAGATCTCAATACAGTGGATCCGAACGGGTTGAAAGGAAGGTCCCACAAAATCAGGACTAAGCCAGCAGAAGAACTCTCGCTAAGGTTCTACTATATACGACATATTGTTTAAATCTTTGCATAATACTTAAGGTTGTTGTGTGTTACTCGGGGGAAAAAACATAGAATTTGTTTATCAGGGGGGTGATTAGGGAGACTCATATTTTGGCCAGGAAGAAGGGAAGTCACTAACATGGCAAAAAGAGCCGAAAGTCCCTTTAAAGGGAAAACCTGTTTGGTCGTTATAGGAGTTATATTTTTCATATGTTGTATAGGGGTTTATTTACGAGTTGGGGAAAAGAAATGCCATTCTGTAGGAACCACTTGTGAGTGCATTGTTGACAGTCGTGTCTCTCTTACAGTCGAGGTCTTGAAGGGCAGTATCACCAAGAGCAAACCGTTCAGACAAACATGGTGCAACTAATAACGTGGAATGTTAAGGGCCTTAGATCACCTAACAAGCGAGCAATGATACTAAGACACTTGAAAAGACTAAAAACTGATATTGCACTTCTACAAGAAACCCACTTAGGGAGGGAAGATTTTTTCCGCATAAAAAAATACTGGGTGGGTTCAGTATATGGGGCAGCGGCACAGGGAAGGAAGGCGGGCACAATGATTTTGATAAACAAACAGCTTAGCCATGAAGTGGTGGCTCAGGAGGAGGATGATCAAGGAAGTTGGCAGCATTTAACAATTACCAGTCCAGTGGGAACACTCAGTATATATAATGTGTATGGCCCAAACTCGAAACAGAATCAGTTCCATGACACCATAAAATCCATAATTCTCTCAGATAGGGAACCTAACATCATAGTGGCGGGGGACTTTAATGCAGTGCCAGACTCAGCGGAGAACAGAAGCAAGGGAGGGGGTGTGGTGGGACACGGGGACAAGGGCTCAGCCCACAGTGAGGTTTCTTTGGAGGATGTAGGACTAAAAGACATTTGGAGATTAACTCACCCACATGACAGAGTATACGCACTTCTCTCATCCACATAACAGTTGGTCTCGTATAGATCAGATTTGGTTGTCTTTGGAACTGGCAAACGGTGTGCAGAACTGCATGATTGAGAGTATGGTGATCTCAGACCACAGTCCGGTGAGAGTGGGTCTTAGAGAGAAATTCAAGAGGGGATCAGACATTATATGGAGATTCCCGACGTTTCTCCTAAGACAGGACAATTTTCACAAGATAATAAAGGAATGGTGGGAAGAGTTCTCAGAAAATAATAAGGAACATAGGGCGACGCCAGTATTATTCTGGGAAACGGCGAAAGCGGTCTTGAGAGGACGCTTGGTGGGGTATGCGGCTATGGTTAAACGTAAGACGAACGTGAAATACAATTTTCACAGCGAGGCAGTGCGGATAGCGTATACTAATTATCTGACAGACAGGTCTATCACGGCAAAAGATAGGTGGATGGCGGCCAAGAGAGACTTTGACGAGTGGGCAAAAAAAAAGGAACAACTATTCTGGTCATATAAAGAGGCGGATCTTCATAGATTTGGGAATAAGGCGGGGAGGATGTTGGCAAATTTAGCAAGGGGCAACAGAAAGATGACGGTAATCACTAAAATGAAAACAAAGGGTGGAGGGGTGACATCGGATCCCAAGGAAACTAATAAGGTCCTGGGAGAATATTACAGAAAGTTGTACGGGCCAGGACATAACGACATGACTGAGGAGGCGGAGTGGCTAAGGCAAGCCCAACTACCTAGCTTAATGGAGGAGGAACTGGAAGTCTTAAACGCAGATATCACAGAGGAGGAGGTTTCAAAAACAATTGGGGAACTTTGTACTGATAAGGCTCCAGGGCCCGATGGTTTCAACAGCGAATTTTATAAAGTCCTCAAGGATCTGATTTCTCCGGACCTAACTTCAGTCTTTAACGCAATTCTGGGGGGAACAGAAATCCCTAAAAATGCCAATCTAGCATACATTAAATTAATACCCAAGGGAACCAAGGACCTGGACGACCCTTCGAGTTATCGGCCCATCTCGCTCATCAACCAGGACTTAAAAATAATGTCTAAAATCATGGCGGACAGATTGGCCACGGTCTTACCTAGGTTAATTTCAGAACATCAGGTAGGGTTCATAAAAGGGAGAAATGCGGTGACCAACATTAGGAAGACGATTCTAGTGGTAGACGCAGTGAGATTGGGGCGCACGAAGGGGGGGGCAAGTCCTGCATTAGTCACACTCGACGCCGAGAAAGCGTTCGACAATGTTAACTGGAACTGGTTAGACAAGGTGATGGAGGCCGCGGGGATATTGGGTAAGATGAGACTTTATATTAACAGCCTATATGCCAACTCAGGAGCAAGGATCCACACCCCGGGTTTTTTGTCCGACGTGTTCCCCCTGAAGAAAGGGACGAGACAAGGATGCCCGCTATCCCCATTGTTATTTAACCTGGCAATTGAACCCTTATCAAGAGTGCTGCAGGGTCATAATAGTTTTAAAGGGATCAACATAAGGGGTACAGAAATGAAGATAGCGCTTTTTGCTGATGATGTGATTCTATTTATGGGGGATCCTGGTGCGGACCTGCCCCGGACACTTAGCATGATAGAAAAATTTGGCACCTTTTCAGGTTTTAAATTAAATAAAAAGAAATGTGAGCTGCTATTCCTGAGCGGGGATCAAGGGCCAGCTGGGGGTATCTTAAGCGAAGGGCATGTGAATGGAATTCCGGTAGCACAAACATCAGTCAAATACCTGGGAGTGCATGTAGGAAGGACGGTGCAATCAATTTATAAAATGAACTATGGCCCACTGATCAGAAAAATCATAAATCAATTGAAGGGCTGGAAGGGACTACCCCTGCCATTATTGGCAAGATGTCACCTCATAAAAATGATGAGCTTCCCTAGGCTGCTGTACCCCTTCCAAACGATTCCATTATTGTTAACACTAAGGGATGTCAACAGACTCAACTCAGCGTATGCAGATTTTATTTGGAGGGGAAGGAAACCCAGAATAAAGCTGCGCACGCTGATGAAGTCTGTGGAGGAGGGAGGGATAAATTTTCCGGACATCAGAGGGTATAACGTAGTGTGCATCATGAGACACGTGATCGATTGGCTGAGAGGAACGAGTAGGCACTCGGATTATGGTATGGAACTCAAGTACGTTGAGCCATGGGATCTGACGTCTATTCTTCACTCCCCATTGTCCAAGGTTGAAGGTCACATAAGAAACTCCGTTATATTCCGAGACACCATGTTGGCCTGGAGATCGGTAAGACGGAAATTGGGACTTTCATGGAAGGTATCAAAATACCTAAATCCTTGGGCATCACCAAACTTCCCCCAGGGGAGAGAGAATAGACTATTCCTCAAATGGAAAGAGAAGGGCGTTAGGAGAATGATAGATGTAATGAATGTGGAAGAGAGAAGGTGGATGACAGGTCGGGAAGTGCTTGATAAATACAACCTCAATGGCTTCCACATTATTCAGTACGAACAATTGAAACATGGAATAATGAGAGAGCTGGGTGAGATTGGAAGGGAACTGAACAAGAGTATGATTGACGAGCTTATGGAAGGCAATGTAACAAACCTGAATGTCTCTCGAATATACCGAACATTTAGAGGTGTGCTAATATCACGGGAAGATAGTCGTACACTTTTAGCATGGAAAAAACAACTGAAAGGGCAAGAAGTGGTGGAGGTCATATTGAAAGGATGGGTTCAGATGCGGAAACAAGTCACCAATGAGAGCTGGAGAGACACCCAATTTAGGATATTACACAGGGCAGTTTTGGGTTTCAACATACCGGGCAGGGAGGCACGGTGTCCTAAGTGCCATAAAGAAAAAACAGACATGTTACATGGCCTGTGGGAATGCAGGGTGATAAAGAGGTTCTGGAATCAAGTCGGAACACTAGCCCAGACAACATGGAAAATTTCCTGCAAACCAGAGCTAATGGTGTGGATTTTTCACTTCTTTGAGGGCGGAGTGAGAGGGGGACTGAATTCTCGGGACAAAAAGACATTTGCAATCATACATGACATAGCTATGATAGCTAAAAGGTGCATCCTAAAGCACTGGATACAGGAGGAGGCTCCATCCACAGGGGAAGTCATCGGGGAATTACATAATCTTTTGAGGATGGAGAAACTAGAAGCAGAAAGGGACAAAGAAAATAGGACTACCAAGTTTTTTAGTAGGTGGAAAGCTTTTATTTAAGTTTATTTTAAACAGGAAGAAATAGATCATTTAGTGGCACCTTTTAGGCATACGGAGTGGTACCTTCTGAGTGAAATCCAGGGCAGCTTGGGAAAATTGAGGATTACTTAGCGGGGACTAAGGTGAAGGATAAGGGTAAGATGGTATGACATGATCAAGGCACGGCATCAATAGTAGAAATATTAAAGAGTGGCACAGGGACTTAAGGGTTTGTTTCATGTAAGTTATGTTTGGATTCAATAATTTTGACTTATTTTATGTCATTGTAACCTGATAATACTTCGTATGATACGATATTGTGTAGAATTTGTAAAATCAATAAAAACTGTTTGGAAAAAAAAAGAAAAGTATCCAAGACATCCAAATTTTCACAAACCTCTCGTTGCGTCCCTCTGCTTCTGCCATTAATTCTTCCATATGGTAAATATACTCAAATTCCTGCGTCCACTCCCTCAAAGCCGGGACCTCTTTTGATCTCCAGTGTCTGGGTATCACTGCCCTAGCCGCTGCCAGACAGAACCGTAGTATATCTCCTTTTTGGGCTTTAATAGAACCTGGGAGCATTGACAACAGTGCTATTTGAGGGGTCTGTGGCACTACTGTCCCAGTTATTTTTGTATATGTTTGAAAAATTGCCTCCCAAAATGGTTTAATTTTGGGGCAGTCCCACCATATATGCGTCATCGTCCCCGGACTGTCTCACAGCGCCAACACTCCTCAGCGACAGAAGGGAAGATCCTGTGCAGCTGTACCGGACACTGATACCATCTTGTCAAAATCTTATAGTTTTTCTCTTTTGTGTACCCTGCCGTTGACAGTTTATGTGTAAATATATAGGCTCTCTGTTTTTCTGTGTCTGTGAAAGTCGTCTCCAGTTCTTCTTCCCACTTTGTCATATATTTGGGATCTGAGTCCGCGGAGGGAACTGCCTGACCTATCAACTTATATATGAGGGACATCAGATATAGTGGTGTTGAATCCTGCATAAACAATTTTTCAAAGGGCAAAACCAATGTGTCTGACAGACCTCCTATTCCCCGTGACCTAGAGTTGACAAACGAATAGAGTTGTCTGTATTCAATCCAGGACAATATCCGAGGGGGTTCCATATTTTGCATATCCGAGAAAGATCTCATGCTGGACCCTGCGAGGGTGTGATAAATCCTACCATCCTGTTGTACATTCCATCTTAAAAAGTTAGTCCGGCCAACTCCCGGGGGAAATTCTGGGTTGGAAATGATAGGTGCTAGAAGGAAGGGGCACCCCACCAACCCACCTCTCTGTTTTACCTGGTCCCATACCCTCAACGTGGCTCTAATCAAAAAATCCGCCGAAGATAATCTCACCCCCTCTCTGGACTCAAGCCATGGAAGATATTTTAAGGGAGTTGAAGAGCTTTCCTGTTCAAGTGTGACCCATTTCTTAACCTTTTCGTTAAAATGCCAGTCAAACAGTTGAACTAACAGGGCTGCCTTATGATATCCGCGCAGGTCTGGAAGTCCAGCGCCCCCAGTAGTAATATGCCGTGTAAGTGTATGATATTTTATTCTGGCTCTCTAGAGTGTCCCCATATAAAGTGCGTTAGAGCAGACCTGAGGGTCCGAAAAAAACTAGCGGGAGGGAGAATCAGCACTGCCTGAAATATATATATAGAAACCGGGGTAGTATATCCATCTTAAACGTATTGATACGGCCAAACCAAGATATGGGTTTTCTATGATATGTCCGAAGCTCTTTGACTGTTTGTGTTAGTAATGCTAAGTAATTCATAGAGTACAAGGATCCCAGATCTGCGGGGACACTTATGCCCAAATATTTGATAGCCTGGAATTGCCACTTAAATGGGAAGTTACTTTTAGCCAATAACACTTCCTGTGGCTGCAGCGTGACATTTAAGGCCTCCAATTTCACATAATTGACCTTGAAATTACTTAGATCCCCAAATCTCTCGAACTCTGCCAACAAAGAAGGGAAAGTAAAGCTGGTGTCACACATAACGATGACGACAACGACGTCGCTGCTACGTCACCATTTTCTGTGACGTTGCAGCGACGTCCCGTCGCTGTCGCTGTGTGACATCCAGCAACGACCTGGCCCCTGCTGTGAGGTCGCCGGTCGTTGCTGAATGTCCAGCTTCATTTTTTGGTCGTCACTCTCCCGCTGTGACACACACATCGCTGTGTGTGACAGCGAGAGAGCGACGAAATGAAGCGATCAGGAGCCGGCACTGGCAGCTGCGGTAAGCTGTAACCAGCGTAAACATCGGGTAACCAAGGGAAGACCTTTCCCTGGTTACCCGATGTTTACGCTGGTTACCAGCCTCCGCTCTTGCTGCCAGCGCCGGCTCCTGCACTGTGACATGTGGCTGCAGTACGCATCGGGTAATTAACCCGATGTATACTGTAGCAAGGAGAGCAAGGAGCCAGCGCTAAGCAGTGCGCGCGGCTCCCTGCTCTCTGCACTGTGACATGTAGCTGCAGCACACATCGGGTTAATTAACCCGATGTGTGCTGCAGGAGAGCAAGGAGCCAGCGCTAAGCGCGGCTCCCTGCTCTCTGAACATGTAGCACAGCGACCTTATGATCGCTGCTTCTGCTGTGTTTGACAGCTAAGCAGCGATCATAACAGCGACTTACAAGGTCGCTGTTACGTCACCGAAAATGGTGACGTAACAGCGACGTCGTTGTCGCTGTCGTTTAGTGTGACACCAGCTTAATGTGTGGCTGGGAAACCTATATTAACAAATCGTCCGCATACAGCGCTGCCTTATATGTCTCTCCTCCTATTCGCATACCGTGTACACTGGGAATTTTCCTGATCGCATTAGCGAGGTGTTCCATTGTACGTACATACAACAGCGGGGAAAGAGGACACCCCTGTCTTGTTCCATTTTTAATTATAATAGGTTGTGATAAGAAACCATTTGCCTTTTATACGGGCCGAAGGACAGGTATATAAGGCCATTACCTTATTTAAGAAGCATGTACCCAGCCCTATTTGCTTTAAAGCCTCCCTCAGGAAGTCCCAATGTACACAGTCAAATGCTTTTTCTGCGTCCACCGATAGTATACCCAGTGGCTGAGACGAATTTTTGGCATGAGCTATGAGCAGCAGAGTCTTATTAACATTATCCCGCGCTTCCCTCCCCTGTATAAATCCTACTTGATCCGTATCAATGATGGAGGGGAGAAGGGGAGCAAGCCTATTAGCCAGAATCTTGGAGTATAGTTTTATGTCTACATTAAGTAATGATATTGGTCTATAATTAGCCACCAAGGTGGGATCTTTACCAGGTTTTGGAAGAACCGTAATATGTGCCTCCAGTGACTGAGCTGCAAAGGGGGTTTCCCCTGAAATTGCGTTAAATACCTTTGTTAGGAATGGAGTAAGCATTTCTCAAAATGTTTTATAAAATGTAGGAGAAAATCCATCTGGGCCTGGACTCTTCCCATTTGGAGTATTTGTAATAGCTTCTCCCACTTCCTCTTCCGAGAACCTGCTTTCTAATTTTAGTACCTCCTCAGTTTTCAGAGTCGGTAAAGCTGTGTTCGCCATATATCCCTCAATGCGCTCAGTCAATGCCTGTGGCTCCATATCAGAGAACTTCCCTCGGATATTATACAGATCCGAGTAAAACCCCCTCAATTCCTCCAAGACCTCTGTCGGATTGCTCGTCTCCCCTCCCCCTCGCCGCCTCACTCTAGGAATGAATGTTGTGAGATTACGGGGATGTAACAGGTTTGATAAAGATCTGCCGCATTTGTTGGCGTGCTGATAAAGGAAACGTTTATAATGATTGCGATACCGGAGATATCTTTCATTCAAAGAAGTCCGAAGTTCCTCCCTACATTTTGTAAGTTCCGTCAGTGTCTCCCTCAACTGTCTACCCTTATGTGCTGTTTCCAACTCCTGAATCTTGTCCAATAACTCTTTTATTCGGGTATTTCTCATCTTCTTGATACGTGCCCATGCTTTACCAGCACCCCTCTAATTATACACTTAAATGCCTCCCACTGCAAAGGCAGCGAAGTGGGGTCCGATTCGTGAGTGGACATGAAGACCCCAACCGTATCTCTGATATCAGACATGCAAATTGCATCTTTAAGCAGGTTATCATTGAGTCTCCACGTCCACTCCCGTCTCCGACCATCTGGGGGAGAAAAAGCCAAAAAGATGGGGGCATGATCAGACCACACAAAGCTTCCAATCGTGGGATCCGGTCTCCAGGCCAGCACACAATGGCTGACCAAAAATAAATCTATGCGACTGTATGAGTCATGTGGAATGGAATAAAAGGTATAGTCCCTACCCGTAGGGTGTATGCTACGCCACACGTCATTTAGTTGCATCTGATATATGTCCCGCTTCAGGGACGCCAGTCGCTTCAGGGGGATGTTGCTCCTTCCGGCCGATGTGTCTACTAAGGGATTCAAAGACAAATTAAAATCACCCCCCACTATCATTATTCCCTCCGCGAACTCAGATAAAACCTGCAAAAAGGCCTTACAAGTCTGTGTCTGCTCCACATTTGGAGCATACCATCCTGCAACCGTGTATACTGTATCAGATATCCGAAGCTTAATTATGACATATCTACCCTCTGCATCCTGTTTCATATCAAGGATGGAGTGTGGCAGGCTTCTATGAATGGCCAGCGACACACCCCTAGACCGAGATTCGGTGTTGGCGCTGTGGAACCATGTCACATAGTTACGGTCCCTCAAAGTTGGGATATGTCCCACCTTAAAATGTGTTTCCTGAAGAAGCAGTATATGGACTCTCTGTTTGTGCGTTTCAGTTAGAATTTGGGCCCGTTTTTGTGGTGTGTTAAAACCTTTTGTGTTTAAGGATCCAAATTTCAATTCCGCCATATTTGTTTTGTTTTCCTGGCTACCTGACATACAAGGGGAGGACACAAGGGGGTAAAGAATAGAAATCAAGAAGGGTTACTTCAAAAAAGAGTATAGATGAAGATTTAGGAAAAGAAAAGATCAGAACAGAGAAGAAGATTTATATAGTACCGTAGTACAGAGAGAGAGCACCAACGACGATGCCCAAGGAACTCAGTCCACCTTTATTGTTGGGGGAAACTGTGTCTAGCTATACCTTGTCCAGCACGGTATAGCGCCCCTCAAAGTGAGGTGGTCTTTCCAGGGAGAGTCACTCCCCACCGGCGCGGTTCTGCACCACCTAACTAAAACAAATATACTTCCAACTGCATTAAACCAAATAACGGGTTGAGACCTATCCCAGCTTATCTTACTATATCACTACCCCATATACCTCCCCTCTGCTTGAACAGCGAGCAATATCCTGAAAATATCCCCTCTATAAATCCGGCCCTGTTATCGCTTAACTTTAACAATGGACATTTCTCCAAACATCAACTATTAAGTCTTTCTTGTCTGCAACAATCGGGGTCCCTCCCCTGTCGCCAGAGAAGCTCAAGAACCCCTTCTCCAACTGGTAAGACTCCAGACTCAGCCAAGGTCCATAGGAGCTCCTCTTCTCCTCCTCTGGGGAACTACGGCATGTGGCTCTACCCCAGGAGCCCCCGGAGGTAGGAATGGCCAGTCCCGGATCGTCACTGATGGAATTTGAAGGGCTGCGGTGAATGCTGGTATGCCACCTGGGTGACTGAGAACGTGCATCCTTCCCGCCCTCCGGACTCTTAAGCGAAATGGAAAGCCCCAGGTATATGGTATGTTGCGCTGACGTAATATGTCCAGTAAAGGTTTCAGAGCCTTCCTCTTCTCGAGCGTCCATCTTGACAAGTCAGATAGAATTAGGATCCTTTGTCCCTGATAAAATATATTTCCAGCCTTCTGTGCTTGAGCCATTATATTATCTTTAATTTTGTACTTGTGTACTTTACATATAACGTCTCTAGGGTGCTCTGGATCCATGGCCTTGGAGCCCAACGCTCTGTGTGCCCTGTCTAGCTCCAGTGGAGAATCAATAGGCACTTGCAGTATATCATTGAAAATATGGCATAAAGTCTCGTTAAGTGCTGTATGTTCCACCGACTCAGAGAGGCCACGTACTCTGATATTATTTCGCCGGTTTCTATTTTCGACATCATCTAGCATATCTGCTAAATACTGAAGCTGTATAGTATGAGATGCGTATCCAGCTTCTTGTTCTGTTACTTTAGAGGACAGTGACTGCACTGAGGATTATGCTGTTGTGACTCTTTCTCCTAGCTGTTGTACTTCATCTTTGAGTCCAGAGAGTTCAGCCTTATATGAGTTCTCTAGCCTGGAGATATACTGCTCCATGTCATTTTTTGTGGGGATATTTTTAATGTGTGCACTCAGCTCTCCAATATTCCGCCATAGCTGGCTGATATCTTGGCCAGCCTGCGCCCCCTCCTGGCTATTCATTTGAGAACTGTCCATGTTTGGAATTCTTCCATTAACCAAAGTTGTATCTATTATCCTTGTGGGATGCATTGTTGTATTTATCTGGGCTTGCCTGCCTCCTTCTTTCTCTGAGCTGAGCTCTTTATCAGCCCCATCTTTACATGCGCTCTCCAGTCGCCTCTCCTCAGGCATTACTCTGCTCCCTCCCCCGCTGCCTTCCTGGTTGCTGTGCTTTGGCGTCTCAGCGCCATCTTGCGCATCCAGCGCTGATATACCAGGCGTCCCTTTTACACCCGATCGGTCAGCACTCACCGCTCCCTGGGCCGCCTCCACGCTCACCGCGACCTCCGCTGCCTCCACCACTTCTCCTGTCTCTGGTGCAGCCGCCATCTCCCTGCAGAGCGCGCGGCTGCTCCTAGTGACCATGGATGCATCGGCCATCTTAGGAGCGGATCCTGCCGGCGCTGTCTGTACCATATACCGCCGTATACTCTGCGCTGCGGTATTTGGTCGGGCTGGGAGTCTTCCCTCTTTCTCCTGTTGCCCATTCGCGTTATGGGGCTCCTGTGATGTGTCTCTGATGTGATGTTTCCCCGCGCCGGCTGAGGAGCTGCTCAAACACACGTCTCTATCCCTCCATGGCCAGGCCACGCCCGTCCTCCATGTATTATAATGCATTTCCAATAGTTCTTTATATTTTACTAGAAGGTGGCCCGATTCTACGCATCGGGTATTCTAGAATTTACGTATTGTGTAGTTAATGTATGATTTTTGTTATATATATATATATATATATATACATATATATATATATATATATATATATAGATGTTGTTGGGTTCTGGCACCATCCCCAAAAAGAAATGTACCGCTAAAGCTAAACGTTGTGCAGTGTGTGATGTTAAACTCCCTGACACCTGTGTTAAGAAGCTCTGCGAGACCTGTATTACAAAACTGATCTCTGAAGAGCAGACTACCCTCCTGTCGGACATGAGGTCCATGATACGGGAGGAGGTTCAGGCTGTCGTTGCAAGTCACGTCCCCCCACCAGAGCCCCCGGCGCCTCCTTCACAAAAGCGTCCACGCCATCTGTTAGAGTCCTCAGAGGAAGATGAGCTGTCCAGGAACTCCGACTCCCCAGGGGAAGATGAGGTCCTGGGTCCCTTGCCTGAGGAAGAACGGCGTTACTTGTTTTCCGCAGGCGACACGGATGAGTTACTCCGTGCCGTATGGAGGACTATGATGGTGGAGGATACGGAACAGCCACGGACCATACAGGATGAAATGTTTGGGGGGCTCCGGTCTCAGCGCCACAGGGTCTTTCCAGTAAATCACCATGTGCGTGCAATGATCCTGGCCGAGTGGGAGGAGGCGGAGAAAAGATTGCTTGTTCCCAGGGACTTTAAAGCCAGGCTGCCGTTTGAACCCGACGACATCAAGGAATGGGAGGATGTTCCCAAAATTGATGTTCCCGTGGTAAAAGTCGCACGGAAGACGTCAATTCCGTTTGAGGACTCCTCGGGTCTCCGGGACCCCATGGATAGGAAGGCTGATGGCCTTTTTAAAAAAGCCTGGGAGGCTTCTGCAGCCACCATTAAGGCCAACATTGCCGCTACTTCCGTGGCTCGGTCTATGTCCCGTTGGTTATCGGACCAGGAAACTCAGGTTCGGGATAACGTCCCTAGAGACGCCATCTTGGAATCCCTTCCTATGCTGAAGCTGGCAACAGGATTCATGGCAGATGCTTCCGCTGAATCTGTGCGGTTTTCTGCCAGGAATGAGGCCCTTACTAATTATGCCCGCAGGGCCATATGGTTGAAGACCTGGTCTGGTGACGGAGCGTCCAAAAATAAGCTGTGCTCCCTCCCCTTTTCAGGTGCTCGGGTGTTCGGTCCTGCTCTAGATGAACTTCTAGAAAAGGCTTCCGATAAAAAGGGCGGTTTCCCAGAGGTTGGACCCCCACATTCCCTTCCCTCCCGGAGGTTTCGGCCAGCTAGGCAGGACTATAAGGGTAGGGGTAAGACGGGCAGGTGGGGTTTCCATAAGGGCGGTCCAGATAGGCAACCCCACTTCGAACCCCGCAGGAAACAGGATAGATCCTGACGCCATTATCAGGGGGAGGCTCAGCCAGTTTTTGGGCACCTGGCAACAGATAACTTCCAATCCATGGGTCCTTCAAGTGGTGGGGGAAGGTCTACGGCTAGAATTTTCAGGGACCCCCCCCCAACCAGATTCCTCCTGACGAAACCGCAGTCGCAGTCCCTTGCCAACCGCCTATGGTCGGATGTGGATACCTTACTACACACCGGAGCAGTCCTCCCGGTTCTGATCTCAGAACAGTTCCAGGGCCACTATTCTTCCCTATTCTCTGTTCCCAAACCCTCTGGAGAATTCCGGACTATCATAAATTTAAAGGCCCTCAATCGGTGGGTCCGGTACAAAAGATTCCGGATGGAATCAATAAAATCCACCATCCCTCTTCTCAACACCCATTCTGTCATGGCCACGGTAGATCTGAAAAATGCATACTACCACATAGCCATTTACCCACACTAACAGAAATACCTGAGGTTTGCGTTGGGGAGGGACGGAGTAATGTATCATTTCCAGTTCCGGTGCCTTCCATTCCGTCTCTCTTCTGCTCCCAGGGTGTTCACGAAGATAATGACGGAAGTTGTGACGCACCTGCGAAGATCCAACGTGTCCATCGTCCCTTACTTGGACGACCTTCTGCTGTTGGCGGATTCCCCGGAGGAGCTCTCCCGGACGATCGCCACCACCTTGACTCTGCTGACGTCCCTCGGCTGGATCATAAAAGATCAGAAGTCCAATCTCCGGGCGGAGACGAGAAAGGTGTTTCTGGGCATTCTTCTGGACTCTGATGCGCGAACATCCTTTTTGCCATCTCAAAAAGTAGTCAACATCAGGTCAAAAATCCGGACCTTCGGCCAAAAGAACCAGTGCTCCGTCAGAGAGGCCATGAGCATCCTGGGCATGATGACTTCCTGCATCCAATGTGTTCGCTGGAGTCAATTTCACTCCAGGCCACTCCAATAGCTGATCCTGTCTTACACTGTGGGGTCCCGCTGGTCCCTCCATTGCAAGATTTCCCTGACCCCTCAGGTCATTCAAGGTCTCAGATGATGGATGTGCTGGAAAAATCTTCAATTGGGCGTCCTGTGGGACTGTTCGCCCTCCGTCACGCTCACAAGAGATGCCAGTCAGACAGGCTGGGGCGCCCATGTGAACTCCCTTTACTTTCAAGGCAGGTGGCCCCTGGAGGTGTCATCCCAGTAGTCCAATTTCAGGGAGCTGCAAGCGGTCTGGCAAGCTCTACAGGCGGCTCCTCCCTTATTCCACGGTCGCCATGTTCGGGTCCTCTCGGACAATGTTACGGCGGTGGCATTCCTTCGTCATCAGGGGGGCTCTCGCCACCCGCCCCTGCAGGCTCTGGCATCACGGATCTTTCAGTGGGGGGAACGCACGGTTCTCTCTCTTGGCTATCCATCTCAGGGGCTCGGACAACCATCTCGCGGACTTCCTGAGCAGGCGCACGATCGACCCATCGGAATCGGAGCTGAAGGACAGTGTCTTTCAGGATCTGGTCAAAAGATGGGGTACACCCCAGGTAGATTTGTTCGCGTCCAGGACCAATGCCAAACTACAAATCTTCTTCTCTCTGAATCCCCGGGATGCTCCGGCTGCGATCGACGCCATGGCCCAGCCTTGGTCCATGGGACTGGTGTACGCCTTTCCACCCCTGCCGTTGCTCCCCAGGGTACTCCGGAAGATTCAACAGGACGGCGCCCATGTGATTCTCATAGCCCCGTTTTGGCCCAAACAGAGCTGGTTCTCTTTGCTCAGAAACCTGTCAGTTGCAGATCCGGTTCTCCTTCCCCTGACGGACGATCTCCTCAGCCAGAGTCCAGTGCTTCACCCGGGCCTGGCTCACCTTCAGCTGTCGGCCTGGATCTTGAAGGGTGGTTTCTGAGACGGAAAGGTTTGTCGCTTGATGTCATCTCTACACTCCAGGCAAGTCGTAAGCAGATTACCCGGACCATCTACGGGAAAATCTGGAAGAAATTCTGCTCCTTTCTGGGTGAAGAACCTGCTGACAGTTCTTGGCCTAATGTTCCGAAAATCTTGGATTTCCTGCAACTCGGATTCCGCAAGGGTCTTACGCCTAGCACTTTAAAGGTCCAAATATCAGTGCTCAGTGTCTTCTTTGACATGCCACTGGCGTCCAATCCCTGGATTGCCAGATTCGTGAAGGGGATTCAGCGCCTTCGCCCTACAATTCGGCCCACAGTGCCTCCCTGGGATCTGACCTTGGTGCTCAATGGCCTTTGTGATTTCCCCCTTTGAGCCGTTATCTACCATTTCGATGGAACATTTGTCCTTCAAGACCAGGGGTGGGCAATTAATTTTCCCATGGGGCCGCATGAGAAATTGGGATTGGTTTAGAGGGCCGGACTAATATAATTAACTCAGTTCTACCCAATATACTACATCACTACACCCCCTCCATATACTACACCTGTAATATACTACACCACTACACCCCCATATACACCTGTATTATACTACATACCCTCCATATACCTGTAATATACTACACCCCCATATACACCTGTATTATACTACACCACTATATAATACACCTGCAATATACTACATCATTACACCCCTATATACTACACCTGTAATATACTACATCACTACACCCCATATACTACACCTGTAATATAGTACAACTGTAATATACTACACCTCCATATAGCACACCTGTAATATACTACACCTCCATATAGTACACCTGTAATGTACTACATCACTACACCCCATATACTACACCTGTAATATAGTACACCCCCATATAGTACACCTGTAATATACTACATCACTACACCCCATATACTACACCTGTAATATAGTACACCTCCATATAGTACACCTGTAATATACTACACCTCCATATAGCACACCTGTAATATACTAAACCTCCATATACTACACCTGTAATATAGTACATCACTACACCCCTCATATACTACACCTCCATATAGTACACCTGTAATATACTACATCACTACACCCCATATACTACACCTGTAATATAGTACACCCCTATATAGTACACCTGTAATATACTACATCACTACACCCCATATACTACACCTGTAATATAGTACACCCCCATATAGTACACCTGTAATATACTACACCTCCATATAGCACACCTGTAATATACTACACCTCCATATAGTACACCTGTAATATACTACATCACTACACCCCTATATAGCACACCTGTAATATACTACACCTCCATATAGCACACCTGTAATATACTACATCACTACACCCCTATATACTACACCTGTAATATACTACATCACTACACCCCATATACTACACCTGTAATATAGTACACCCCCATATAGTACACCTGTAATATACTACACCTCCATATAGCACACCTGTAATATACTACACCTCCATATAGCACACCTGTAATATACTACAACTCCATATAGCACACCTGTAATATACTACACCTCCATATAGCACACCTGTAATATACTACACCTCCATATAGCACACCTGTAATATACTACACCTCCATATAGCACACCTGTAATATACTACACCTCCATATAGCACACCTGTAATATACTACACCTCCATATAGCACACCTGTAATATACTACACCTCCATATAGCACACCTGTAATATACTACACCTCCATATAGTACACCTGTAATATACTACACCTCCATATAGCACACCTGTAATATACTACACCTCCATATAGTACACCTGTAATATACTACACCTCCATATAGCACACCTGTAATATACTACACCCCCATATGTCACACACCCTGCTCCCCATACAGCCTGCACCCCTATATCACACACACTACACCCCCATATGTCACACACCCTACTCCCCATACAGCCTGCACCCCCATATCACACACACCCCCATATGTTACACACCCTGCTCCCCATACAGACTGCACCCCTATATCACACACACTACACCCCCATATGTCACACACCCTACTCCCCATACAGCCTGCACCCCCATATCACACACTACACCCCCATATGTCACACACCCTGCTCCCCATACAACCTGCACCCCCATATCTCACACACCCTGCTCCCCATACAGCCTGCACCCCCCAGATCACACACACTACACCCCGATATGTCACACACCCTGCCCACATATCTCACCCTGCCTGTACCCCAACTTACCCCTCTCAAACACTCTGCACCCCTTCACATCCTTCTGTCAGTCTGCAGCCCTCATATGCCACTCACCCTGCAGCCCCCCACCCCCTCATGTCCCCTCTTTTCTCATTACCAGTCATCATGTGTCCACATCTCCTTCAGGATTCAGTATCTTTGCTTTCTGCCCGGCATCCTGTGTCTCCTCCCACACAGTAACATGGGTGTGACGTCATCGCAGGTCCTGCAGGATGGCTTATTCCGTCTGCTGTGCTGCTCCTTCTCCTGCCGGGCGGGAACTTTTGAAATCACACACGCACGCAGCGCAGTACTGACAACGTCAGAGCGCGCGCGTGTCACTGACAATTAGTGCCGGCAGGGAACAGAGAGACTCCTGCGTTCCACTGCCTGCACTTACTGTGCGGACCTGCAGGATCTCTCCCTGCTCGGCACGCTGCAGCCCGGCTCCACTGCACCGGCTGAAGACGGGCGGGCCGGTCACAGAGAGTAGGCAGGCCGGATGTGGCCCGCGGGCCGCCCCTTGCCCAGGTCTGTTCAAGACGGTGTTTTTAGTGGCCATCACCACGGCTAAGCGGATTGGTGAATTACAGGCTTTGTCTATCAGGGAGCTGTATCTTCAGGTCCTGGATGACAGGATTGTGCTGAAACTTGATCCGACGTTTTGCCCCAAGGTGGTCTCCTCTGCTACCCTAGAACAAGAAGTTGTTTTGCCATCCTTTTGCCACAACTACACGAACCAAAAGGAACAGCGGCTACATTCCATGGATGTCAGGCGGACAGTACTGAGCTATTTGGAGGCCACCCGGAACTGGATATTGGACTCCACCTTATTCCTTCAGTTTAGGGGAAAATATCGAGACAAATCGGCATCTAAGGCTGTCTTGTCTCGATAGGTTCGGGCCACAATATCCTCAACCTATCAATTGGCGGGTAAGACCCCGCCAGATCACCTTAGAGCCCACTCCACTAGATCACTATCTACCACATGGGCAGAAAGGGTGGGAGCTTCTTTAGACCAGATTTGCAAAACTGCCACTTGGTCAGGTCCCAACACTTTTTGTAGACACTACAAGTTGGATATTCTGTCCTCCCACCAGACCTCGTTCGGTAGGAAGGTGCTCCAGGCAGTAGTCCCCCCCCCTAAGGATAAATTAATTTGGTATTCTCCTGTGGTGCTGTCATGTGGTCCTGGAAAATAGGAATTACTACCTACCGGTAATGATGTTTCCAGGATCCATCATGACAGCACCCTTATTTCCCTCCCTTTGTTTCTACTGCGTGTGCATTTATATTGTATGTAGCTCAAGCATAAATAAACTTTGTGTTATACCCATCCTGGTGTGGTACTTGAAAAGCCACTGGAGAGGTTGGGAGGGGGAGGGGTTTTTAACCTCTTGTGTTCCTGTCCCTGTAGAGGGCGGAGGAAGCAACTCCTGTGGTGCTGTCATGATGGATCCTGGAAACATCATTACCGGTAGGTAGTAATTCCTATTATCTCAGAAAATTAAAGTAGGGAGGATGAAGGGTTAAAAATTGCGCTGCTGTAGTCAAACATCAAAGTGTGTGCATAATATTGATTTATTAGTCAATGCGTTTCAGAGGTTCCTGGACCCTTGGTCAGGATCAATATCTTATTGCCATGTTTCTGGGAGCCCTGAAACGCGTTGACTAATAAACCAATATCCACCCTCTGATGTTTCATGGAATACAGCAGCGCGGTGTTTAACCCTTCATCCTCCCTACTCTATATGCACCACACTGGGGACTCCAGCAGCCATGATCTGCTTTTATAGTAGTTGTGACTCTCACAACCATGCAAGGTGAAGCCTCTGATACCTATTTAGGTCATATTTTATCTCTCAGACCCTTCATCCTCCCTACTTTAATTTTCTGAGATAATGACCATTGGATTTTCATTGGCTGTAAGCCATTGTCGTCAACATTGACAGAAATAAGTACATGAAATAGATCCCTCTGTGTGTAATTACTCTATATAATATATGTGTTTCACTTTATATATTGAAACATAATATACACCTGGTTATATGGCATATGCGTTCATTTTCCTGTAATGTACATATATTTCATGATCATTCCACACCTAAAATGCTCAGGTAACATAATATACACCTGGTTATATGCTATATACGTTCATTCTCCTGTAATCTACAGATATTTCATGATCATTCCGCACCTATAATGCTCAGTTAACATAATATACACCTGGATATATGGCATATGCATTCATTCTCCTATTATCTACAGATATTTTATGATCATTCTACACCTATAATGCTCAGGTAACATAATATACACCTGGTTATATGGGATATGTGTTCATTCTCTTATTATCTACATATATTTTATGATCATTCCACACCTATAATGCTCAGGTAACAGAATATACACCTGGTTATATGGCATATGCATTCATTCTCCTATTATCTACAGATATTTTATGATCATTCCACACCTATAATGCTCAGGTAACATAATATACACCTGGTTATATGCCATATGCGTTAATTCTCCTGTAATCTACAGATATTTCATGATCATTCCACACCTAAAATGCTCAGGTAACATAATATACACCTGGTTATATGGCATATGCATTCATTTTCGTATTATCTACAGATATTTCATGATCATTCCACACCTATAATGCTCAGGTAACCTAATATACACCTGGTTATATGCTATATACGTTTATTTTCCTATTATCTTCAGATATTTCATGATCATTCCACACCTATAATGCTCATATATAATGTTCATTCCATGTCTAACTTGCCCAAGAAACCTTTTATACATCTACATAATATACACCTAATAAGTTATCTTCATTCTTTTTATTTATTCCTTTTCATCATTCTTTTTAGTATGTCCCTTTGTAAAAGATCTAGAAAAAGTCAACTTTTTCTTTACAAAGCTGCGGGACCTGAATCTGGCAAGTCAGACCATATTTAACTACCTAAAACATGTGCACAGGTTCATGACTTACAGCGTGAGAGCCACCAACCTCTTTGAAAGAAACTGCACACTTTTTAAGTCGTGTGAGTTTTTTATGAAAGTGACGGAGGATATACAAAAGAGGTTGTCGAAGGGAATCTCAAGAGAAGTTGTCGGCAAAAGGTGGGCTATGTGCGAATATTAATATTGAACTAATATATACATTTTGATTTTATATTATCCAGAATTTCATATATTTTCTCCCATGAAATGTCCTCCACCCAAAAGCCTTGCTTGGAAATTCCCAAGAAATGCAATATTAACACCTGCAGCCTGGTAATGCAATTACCCTATTTTAACTTATCCAATGTAAACCTTAAGCTAGGGTCACACGTAGCGACGCAGCAGCGATCACGACGACGATCTGACCTTATCAGAATCGCTGCTGCGTCATTGCATGCTTATTAAACCGATGTGTACTCTGGCTACAAGTGCAGGGAGCTAGCGCTAAGCGGTGTTCGCTGGTAACCAAGGAAAATATCGGGTAACCAGCGAAGCATTTCGCTTGGTTAAGCGATATTTACCTTAGTTACCAAGCGCAGCATCGCTTCCACGCGTCGCTGCTGGCTGGCGGCTGGTCACTGGTCGCTGGTGAGATCTGCCTGTTTGACAGCTCACCAGCGACCAGTGACCAGCCCCCAGCCAGCAGCGACGCGTGGAAGCGATGCTGCGCTTAGTAACTAAGGTAAATATCGGGTAACCAAGCAAAATGTTTCGCTGGTTAACCGATATTTACCTTGGCTACCAGTGAACACTGCTTAGCGCTGGCTCCCTACACTCGTAGCATCAAGTTAATAAGCAAACCTTTGCTTCTTTACCCGATGTGTACTCTGGCTACGCGTGCAGGGAGGAGTGAGCCGGCACTGGCAGCCTGAGAGCGGCTGACGCTAGTAACTAAGGTAAATATTGGGTAACCAAGCAAAGCACTTCGCTTGGTTAGCCGATGTTTACCTTGGTTACAGCTTACCGCAGGCTGCCAGAAGCCGGTTCCCTGCACATTCAGTTTGTCGCTCTCTCGCTGTCACACACAGCGATGTGTGCTTCACAGCGGGAGAGCAACGTCCAAAAAATGGTCCAGGACAGAAAATGGTGACTTAGCAGCGACATCGTCGTCGCTGTCGCTGTGTGTGACATGACCCTTGGTGGCATTCTGACACCTAAGAATGGCCTTTGCAAAGCTTTCACACCTTGAATGACCCTGTCAAAATTAGCATTTGAAAGTCTGTATTGGGTAGAATGCATATTAGTGTCTAGACGCTCATGATTTATTTGTTGATGCTACCATAGGTGGCTCTGTGATTTGCTTAGCTTGACTCTTGGTGCTGGTTAATGTATGGCTAGGTTCACACACTGCGTTTTTTTGACACTGCGTTTTTGTGCGGATTTTGATGCAAAAAATGCACAAACGCACCGCGGCAAAAAAACGCGGTGAAAACGCATGTTTTTACCGCGATTTGGTGCGTTTTTTGCTGCGTTTTTGCTCACTGCGATTTTATGCGTTTTTTATCAGTGAACAATGCCATTACAGATTGTTGAAAAAATAAAAAAAAGTTCTGATGTCATTTCCTTCTTCAATATGTTCTTCATTCACCACTAGTGTATGCAGGAGAGCAGACAGCTGCAGAACTACAAGGCTCAGCATGCTCCATCCAGGACTGTATGCAGGAGGGAGAGGCAGGGGGAGCAGAACTACAAGGCTCAGCATACTCCATCCAATAGTGTATGCAGGAGAGCAGACAGCAGCTGCAGAACTACAAGGCTCAGCATCCTCCATCTAGGACTGTATGTAGGAGTTTTTTGCCCCTCCAAAAAATGACGTGGGCTTCGCCATATTTTTGTATGCTATCCAGGTACAGCAGGCAGGTACGGGCTGCTCCCAACCCCCAGCTGCCTATTTGTACCCGGCTGGGAACCAAACATATAGGGAAGCCCTTTTTTTTTTTTTTTTTTTTTTAAATTTCATGAATTTCATGAAATAATTAAAAAAAAATGACGTGGGCTTCGCCCAATTTTTGAGTCTAGCCAGGTACAACTAGGCAGCTGTGGATTGGAATCCGCAGTTCAGAGTGCCCAAGCTTTCTGGGCACTCCTGCTGCGAACTGCAGCTATATTTGCAATTTGCGTTTTTAATTGCGTTTTTGAACATCTCATTGAACTCAATGGGTGGAAAACGCAGTGAAAAACGCAAAAATAATTGACATGCTGCGTTTTTGTGGGCAGCACAAAAACGCAGCTAAAAAAAACGCTGTGTGCAGACAGCAAAAAATGAAAACTCATAGACTTTGCTTGGGAAGCAAAGTCATGCAGTTTTCTGAGCAAAAACGCACCCGAAAAACGCGCGAAAAAGCCGTGAAAGACGCACTGTGTGAACTTACCCTAAGTGTATCTTACACCATGTGATTACGTTAGGAGGCATAAGTTGGTTATAGAAGAGGGAAAGAAATCCAGCAAGCTCAAAAATCAGTGCAAAAATATGGGTATGTTTTATTCCATAAAATAGAAAATCTTTAGAAACAGCATGTTACCATATATATACACGGAAAACACTGTGGAAAGAGAGCGCAATAGGGTCTTACCCCAACAACAACTGGGGTGAAAAGCACGTGGGCTACTCACCAAGTGAAGTTGTGACAGTCACAACCACTATAAAGGCATAGACAATCGGTCAGCGGCAGCGGTTACCCCTCGGTTGAAGTAGAAGATGAATGAAGGATGGGTAATTTAATTACCGCGCCAACGACCACTCATGCAGGAGATGAATTTAACGTAACTTTATTCCATGCTTAGGTCTACGCGTTTCAGGAGGCTCTGCTCCCTTCCTCAGGACAATACAAGCACAAGAAACATCAAAATCTACAGACACAGAATGGATCGGACACATATACCTTCAGGTATGACGTCATTGATCCGCCCACTTTAGAAAGAAAAAAATCGGCGGGAAATCCATACATTCACTATATGACGTAGTAACATGATTTGAATACAAAACAAAATAATCTTCATTAGAGGTATACCTGTAAAAATAAAGATCCACGATCTAGTGCAATAAAAATAAAAAAATAAAAAAATGGGAGACGTATATTTATTACTAGTGGTAAAATATATAGAAAAAACCAAGGATAATCAATATGTGGAAAGGCAAGATGGGTCAGAATCGAACCCACAGAAACATAGAGTCAATCTATAAGACAAGTGTTTTAGAGGTTGAGACCCTTTAGCCAACAGTGCAGACAGAAGTGAACAAAAGAGAAATTGTTTTATTTCCTCAGAAGAAATTGTTATATTTTGTTGTTATATTTCATGGCATTCTTTTTGAAGCACACGCTGGATACTTTTTCTTTTCACCGCATGCGCAATAGCATTTTTTCCCACGCTCTTGAACTTGTTCGACCCCACACATCACTTCGGCTTCTTATCTTGTTTTACCGCATGCGCAGTAGTAGTTTTTTCCACGGTCTTTGAACTGTGTGACCCTAGCACTTTCAATACTTGTAGTTCCTTTGTTCTGGGCTTCTCACATTGTGTTCACATTTAGTACTAGAGTTTTCCTCATTATACGAAGATGTTCTTCTGAGGAAATAAAACAATTTCTCTTTTGTTCACTTCTGTCTGCACTGTTGGCTAAAGGGTCTCAACCTCTAAAACACTTGCCTTATAGATTGACTCTATGTTTCTGTGGGTTCGATTCTGACCCATCTTGCCTTTCCACATATTGATTATCCTTGGTTTTTTCTATATATTTTACCACTAGTAATAAATATACGTCTCCCATTTTTTTATTTTTATTGCACTAGATCGTGGATCTTTATTTTTACAGGTATACCTCTAATGAAGATTATTTTGTTTTGTATTCAAATCATGTTACTACGTCATATAGTGAATGTATGGATTTCCCGCCGATTTTTTTCTTTCTAAAGTGGGCGGATCAATGACGTCACACCTGAAGGTATACGTGTCCGATCCATTCTGTGTCTGTAGATTTTGATGTTTCTTGTGCTTGTATTGTCCTGAGGAAGGGAGCAGAGCCTCCTGAAACGCGTAGACCTAAGCATGGAATAAAGTTACGTTAAATTCATCTCCTGCATGAGTGGTCGTTGGCGCGGTAATTAAATTACCCATCCTTCATTCATCTTCTACCATATATATACAGGCAGAGATGAAAATTAGTCCTGCCGGAAACACATGACAAGACACGTTTCTGCTATTATTCATGTATCTGCCATTAAAAGAAAAATAATTGTGGTTAGAGAAAACGCACGGCATCTATCAAAAAATCTCTTATCTCTGTAGTATAGTCACTGAAAACTTCAAGG
Source organism: Anomaloglossus baeobatrachus (assembly GCF_048569485.1). Lineage (NCBI taxonomy): Eukaryota > Metazoa > Chordata > Amphibia > Anura > Aromobatidae > Anomaloglossus > Anomaloglossus baeobatrachus. Next base: position 237,510,127 of record NC_134357.1, on the reverse strand, counting down.
TGGTAAATAAAGGTATCTATTGCAATCCCATGTGGTATCGAGGTATATAATGCGATTACTGTACATCGCATATAAACCATGAGTATTGATTATTCCAGGTAAAATCCTCCATCATAGCTACTAATGCTTTAGTGTCCCTTATGTAAGTAGGGATCCTTGTAACAAGGGGTTGTAAATAGTGATCCACCCATTCACTCAGTTTCTCTCCCAAAGATCCAATACCTGCCACTATGGGTCGCAGTGGAGGTGGAAAAATACCTTTATGGATCTTTGGGAGAGAACGGTAAATGGGGACCACCGGACATGTCACATACATATAATTAAATAATTTCTGTGTAACAGCCCCATTGTATAATCCCTCCTCCAAAAGGGCTTTCAACTCCCCATTGAACGAGTGGGCTCTTATATACAGCATTGTAACATACTGTATATAAGAGCCCAGGCCGCTGTGTAGAATGTAAAAATCACTTTATAATACTCACCTATGGGGCAGTGCAGTGCAGACTGGTCGGATGGGTGTCTCTGTTCTCTGATACCCGATGCCTCCTCTTTCGGCCATCTTTGTCCTCCTTCTTCTGACGCCTGTGTGTACGACGTGTCCTACGTCATCCACAGTAGCCGGCATTGAGGTCCCGCTCATGCGTACTACAATACTTTCATCTGCCCTGCTCAGGGCAGATCAAAGTGCGTCTGCGCAGGACCTCAATGCCAGCGTGTATGACGTAGGACGCCAAAAAGAATTCTTGCCCCGGGTGACTGAAAGCCTAGATACACCTCTGGTTTTGTGCATATTTGTAAGAAAACCTATATCTGATTTCCTATTTTGTTGTGTGCACTTTATTATACTAGGCAGCCTTTTGCAATTCATTTTTTGCATAGTGAGTAGCACCCCTTGTTTTTGGTCCCCTTTATTACCTTACATTTATTTTATACGACATATTATACCATAATATTCCATTATTAAAGGGAACCTGTCATCAGAAATTTTGCTTTAAACCTAAATGTTTCCCCCTCTGCAGCTCGTGGGCTGCATTCTAGCAAGGTTCCTGTTGGTTTTTTGCTCCCTTTTAGACCAAATATAATACTTTATAAAGGTGTACCTTTAGGGATGCAAATTTTCTAAATCGTCCATGGGGGCGGGCTCTCTGGTGTCCGTTATGTCTATCCTGCCGATTTATGACGTCCCCCAACGAGATTATGGGCGGCGCTGTGATTATCATTGCAAGTGCCCACCCATAATCTAGTGCACGCGCTTTCCTCTCTGCCTCCAGCGTTCTGCGCAAGCGCTGGCCGTAACCGGTGGTGTCCTGCTCCGATCCTCCCATCTATTTCCTGCTACAGGGAAAGATGGGAAAGAGGGGACGTGCGGTCATCTGGCCAGCGCTTGCGCAGAACGCTGGAGGCAGAGGGGAAAGCGCGGGCACTTGCGATGACAACACAGCGCCGCCCATTCTCGTGCCTGCGCAAACGTCACCAGCGGTCACACTGTGCACGCAGTGCACAGTCCCGCTACAGTGGCACTGCGCATGCGCGGACCACGGGCTCACTGGGCGGCATCCTGGAAGTATGAAATGCTGTGTTGGGGGACGGCGTAAATCGGCAGGAGGGACATAACTGACACCAGAGAGCCCGCCCCCATGGACGATTTAGCAAATTTGCATCCCAAAAGGTACACCTTTATAAAGTATTATATTTGGTCTAAAAGGGAGCAAAAAACCAACAGGAACCTTGCTAGAATGCAGCCCAGGAGCTGCAGAAGGGGAAACATTTAGGTTTAAAGCAAAATTTCTGATGACAGGTTCCCTTTAATTTTATTTTTAGGTACCTGGCACTGACAACATCGCAACGTACACCCCAGGAGTGCCGGAAGATCCTGGATGTGGCAAAACAACCATTTTTAAAGTGCGTTCAAGCTGCCAAACATGGATGTCTGCTTCAAAGCACACAGCTGGAAATTCTGTACTATCTACAAGCCCTACTTGTGCTGAAGCATTTGCAGCGACCTGGGGTATTACAGCACATGACAGTACGTCCCTCTCATCTATTTTTTTTTTCAGCAGCCATCCTTATTTTTGGTTTGCTTTACTATCTTTATGTCTAACTTTCGGTGTCTTCATCCTTAGGTGTCTGAGTGGAAGGAGAGGATTGGCCAGAAATAAGGATGGGGAAGACTTTGTTGTTATCGGTGTAAAATTACATAAGACCGCTACACAGCAAGTAGCGACATTTGTGCTAACTAAGGAGGAAGAAATGGTGAGATTTAGTTATGCTTCATAATACTTTATGATTTAATACATGATGACATATTGTGGCACCCCAGGGGCTGTAGGGTACTCGATGTTGGGCCCTGGTTAGGAGAAGCCGCCGCTGCACGGTTTGAGAGCTGCTGGGGCTGATGGTGAGTGCAGTGAAATGGTATGGCCCTCTGTGAGCAGGGCTGGCCCCAGGAACTCGGATGGGAGAGTTCGGTGCTCGGGTGAGCGGACGCAGCGGGTCGGTAGAAACTGATTCCACATCAGGTTATGACAGTGACATCTCAAGGAAAAAGTACAAGAATTCCTTACTACGACACTTAATCACGGCAGCCAGAGCTTGCATACCTCGCTTGTGGAAAAAAGATAACCCTCCTACGATGGCAATGTGGTTCGCCAGGATAAACGAGACGATGTTGCGCGAAGACCTCACTTCTATAATTCACAACTGTCAAGACCGCTTTGTTAGAACTTCGCATAACTGGACAGAGTTTAAAGGGATCTGATGATTACATTTCACTGTTGGAGACTGGTTGATTCTGCACTGCCAGTGTCTGGAACCTCCCGCCCCACCTCCCCCTCCATCCTGACAAATTCACCTACCCTTTTTGACCCCAACCTTCCCACCTTTTTCTTCTGACTTTCTTTCCTCTTTTTTTCTTTCTTGTTCATGTTTTACTCAGTATCTTCTATTCTGCCAACTCACACTTGAGTTACGGCCCCAGTTTTGTTCACTCCTCTAAGGTGGCCTCGTTATATAGTACTAGCTGTACTACCCGACTTCGCCCGGGTTAATAACTGCTGTTAACAAAATAGAATGTATTAACAAAAATGTATTCTGCAAACAAAAACCATAAAACAAATAAATATAAATGTAATTATGTCTGTCTCCCCCTCTGTATATATCTCTCTGTCTCTCTCTCTCTCTATCTCTGTCTGTCTGTCTCTTTCCCTGTCTGTCTCTGTCTCTTTCTCCGTCTGTCTCAATCTCTTTCCATGTCTGTCTATCTCTTTCCATGTCTGTCTATCTCTTTCCCTGTCTATCTATCTCTGTCACTTTCCCTGTCTGTCTCTTTCCCTGTCTGTCTCTTTCCCTGTCTGTCTGTTTCCCTGTGTGTGTCTGTCTCTTTGTGTGTGTCTGTCTCTTAACCTGTCTCTCTCTTTCCCTGTCTGTCTCTTTCCCTGTCAGTCTGTCTCTTTGTCTTTGTCTGTCTCTTTGTGTCTGTCTCTTACCCTGTCTATGTCTGTCTCTTTCCCTGGCTGCATTGTGACACGCCAACATTCCATTTAAGGGCTTGGCTGCGCATTCTTCTGAAGTTCTGGCTGCACTGTGTCTCCCAGCTCCATTTGCTTTAATGGAGGCAGGTTTTTTGGTGAAAAACTGTAAAGCGTGGGGTTAAAATTTCCCCTCAAAACATAGCCTATGACGCACTCGGGGTCCAGACGTGTGAGTGTGCAAAATTTTGTGGCTGTAGCTGCGACGGTGCAGATGCCAATCCCGGACATACATACATACACACGCACACACACACATTCAGCTTTATATATTAGATGAAAAGGTATTATGTTGATCCTCCGACAGTAGTTGGTTACAGCTCTCATCGTTGTTTATACAGTCTTGAGTTTTGTATCTCCCCATATTTTAGGATTTGATCTGCTAACAATCCCTCGATGCAATGCTTGTGTTCTGACATTGTGCTTTATTCTGTACAATACGGTGTTTCCTGTGTTATTGATAATGTTAATAAAAGTTAAATTTATAAAAAAAAAAGGTGCAATTTATTATTTTTCTTTATTAAAACCCATAAAAAGAAGGGAATTTTGTTTACTTACCGTAAATTCCTTTTCTTCTAGCTCCAATTGGGAGACCCAGACAATTGGGTGTATAGGCTATGCCTCCGGAGGCCGCACAAAGTATTACACTAAAAGTGTAAAGCCCCTCCCCTTCTGCCTATACACCCCCCGTGCTCCCACGGGCTCCTCAGTTTTGGTGCAAAAGCAAGAAGGAGGAAAAAATTATAAACTGGTTTAAAGTAAATTCAATCCGAAGGAATATCGGAGACTGAAACCATTCAACATGAACAACATGTGTACACAAAAAAACAGGGGCGGGTGCTGGGTCTCCCAATTGGAGCTAGAAGAAAAGGAATTTACGGTAAGTAAACAAAATTCCCTTCTTCTTTGTCGCTCCATTGGGAGACCCAGACAATTGGGACGTCCAAAAGCAGTCCCTGGGTGGGTAAAATAATACCTCGTAATAGAGCCGTAAAACGGCCCCTTCCTACAGGTGGGCAACCGCCGCCTGAAGGACTCATCTACCTAGGCTGGCATCCGCCGAAGCATAGGTATGCACCTGATAGTGTTTCGTGAAAGTGTGCAGGCTCGACCAGGTAGCCGCCTGACACACCTGCTGAGCCGTAGCCTGGTGCCTCAAAGCCCAGGACGCACCCACGGCTCTGGTAGAATGGGCCTTCAGCCCTGAGTGAACCGGAAGCCCAGCAGAACGGTAAGCTTCGAGAATTGGTTCCTTGATCCACCGAGCCAGGGTTGATTTGGAAGCCTGTGACCCTTTACGCTGGCCAGCGACAAGGACAAAGAGTGCATCCGAGCGGCGCAGGGGCGCCGTACGAGAAATGTAGAGTCTGAGTGCTCTCACTAGATCTAACAAGTGCAAATCCTTTTCACATTGGTGAACTGGATGAGGACAAAAAGAAGGTAAGGAGATATCCTGATTGAGATGAAAGGGGGATACCACCTTAGGGAGAAATTCCGGAACCGGACGTAGAACCACCTTGTCCTGGTGAAACACCAGGAAGGGGGCTTTGCACGACAACGCTGCTAGCTCAGACACTCTCCGAAGAGAAGTGACTGCTACTAGAAAAACCACTTTCTGCGAAAGGCGTGAGAGAGAAATATCTCTCATTGGCTCGAATGGTGGTTTCTGAAGCACCATCAGCACCCTGTTCAGATCCCAGGGTTCTAAAGGCCGCTTGTAAGGAGGAACGATGTGACAAACCCCCTGCAGGAACGTGCGTACCTGTGGAAGCCTGGCTAGGCACTTCTGGAAAAACACAGAGAGCGCTGAGACTTGTCCCTTAAGGGAGCCGAGCAACAAACCCTTTTCCAGTCCAGATTGAAGGAAGGACAGAAAAGTGGGCAAGGCAAAAGGCCAGGGAGAAAAACCCTGAGCAGAGCACCACGACAGGAAAATTTTCCACGTCCTGTGGTAGATCTTGGCGGACGTTGGTTTTCTAGCCTGTCTCATAGTGGCAATGACGTCTTGAGATAACCCTGAAGACGCTAGGATCCAGGACTCAATGGCCACACAGTCAGGTTGAGGGCCGCAGAATTCAGATGGAAAAACGGCCCTTGAGATAGCAAGTCTGTTCGGTCTGGTAGTGCCCACGGTTGGCCGACCGTGAGATGCCACAGATCCGGGTACCACGACCTCCTCGGCCAGTCTGGAGCGACGAGGATGACGCGGCGGCAGTCGGCCCTGATCTTGCGTAACACTCTGGGCAACAGTGCCAGCGGAGGAAACGCATAAGGGAGCTGAAACTGCGACCAATCCTGAACTAAGGCGTCTGCCGCCAGAGCTCTGGGATCTTGAGACCGTGCCATGAACATCGGTACCTTGTTGTTGTGCCGGGACGCCATGAGGTCGACGTCCGGCACCCCCCAGCGGCAACAGATCTCCTGAAACACGTCCGGGTGAAGGGACCATTCCCCTGCGTCCATGCCCTGGCGACTGAGATAATCTGCTTCCCAGTTTTCCACGCCTGGGATGTGAACTGCAGAGATGGTGGAGGCCGTGGCTTCCACCCACGTCAAAATCCGCCGGACTTCCTGGAAGGCTTGCCGACTGCGTGTGCCGCCTTGGTGGTTGATGTATGCCACCGCTGTGGAATTGTCCGACTGAATTCGGATCTGCTTGCCTTCCAGCCACTGCTGGAACGCTTTCAGGGCAAGATACACTGCCCGTATTTCCAGAACATTGATCTGAAGTGAGGACTCTTGCTGGGTCCACGTACCCTGAGCCCTGTGGTGGAGAAAAACCGCTCCCCACCCTGACAGACTCGCGTCCGTCGTGACCACCTCCCAGGATGGGGGTAGGAAGGATTTCCCCTTCAATAATGAAGTGGGAAGGAGCCACCACCGAAGGGAAGCTTTGGTCGCCTGAGAGAGGGAGACGGTCCTGTCGAGGGACGTCGGCTTCCTGTCCCATTTGCGTAGGATGTCCCATTGAAGAGGACGCAGGTGAAACTGCGCGAAAGGGGCTGCCTCCATTGCTGCCACCATCTTCCCCAGGAAGTGCATGAGGCGCCTCAAGGGGTGTGACTGGCCTTGAAGGAGAGATTGTACCCCTTTCTGTAGTGACTGCTGCTTGATCAGCGGAAGCTTCACTATCGCTGAGAGGGTATGAAACTCCATGCCAAGATATGTCAGCGATTGGGCCGGTGTCAGATTTGACTTTGGAAAATTGATGATCCACCCGAAACTCTGGAGAGTCTCCAGGGTAGCGTCGAGGCTGCGTTGGCATGCATCTTGAGAGGGTGCCTTGATCAGCAGATCGTCCAAGTACGGGATCACCGAGTGACCCTGAGAGTGTAGGACCGCTACTACAGTAGCCATAACCTTGGTAAAAACCCGTGGGGCTGTTGCCAGGCCGAACGGCAGTGCCACGAACTGCAGGTGTTCGTTTCCTATGGCGAAGCGCAGGAAGCGCTGGTGTTCTGGAGCAATCGGTACGTGGAGATAAGCATCTTTGATATCGATCGATGCAAGGAAATCTCCTTGGGACATTGAGGCGATGACGGAGCGGAGGGATTCCATCCGGAACCGCCTGGTTTTTACGTGTTTGTTGAGCAGTTTCAGGTCCAGGACAGGACGGAAAGACCCGTCCTTCTTTGGGACCACAAACAAGTTGGAGTAAAAACCGTGGCCCTGTTGCTGAAGAGGAACAGGGATCACCACTCCTTCTGCCTTCAGAGTGCGCAGCGCCTGCAGAAGAGCCTCGGCTCGCTCGGGAGGCGGGGAAGACCTGAAGAATCGAGTCGGGGGACGAGAGGTGAACTCTATCTTGTAACCGTGAGACAGAATGTCTCTCACCCAGCGGTCTTTTATTCGTGGCAGCCAGGTGTCGCAAAAGCGGGAGAGCCTCAATTAAAGAAGAAAAAGGGTATACCATACACGGGATCACCACAACTTAATATTATATGGAAAAGTTATTTTATTATATTTGTACAAAAAACACACATGTCTCCCACCAGGAGTATTGGACACACAAGAATTTGATTAAAAACAATTAAAAACGCCTATGGCAAAACAGACCACATCAGGGATATAAATATATATAATATATATAATATATGATAATATTAAGTTGTGGTGATCCCGTGTATGGTATACCCTTTTTCTTCTTTAATTGATGTTGCTTTAGTATACCTGGAGATCCCACGGGTTGGTGCCCTTCCTCCCCTAGTGTCAAAAGCGGGAGAGCCTGCCATCGACCGAGGATGCGGATTGAGGAGGTCGAAAGTCATGAGGAAGCCGCTTTGTTAGCGGCCCCTCCGGTGGTCTTTTTAGGACGTGACTTAGACCGCCATGCATCAGAGTTCCTTTGCTCTTTCTGAGGCCTTTTGGACGACGAGAATTGGGACCTGCCCGCGCCCCGAAAGGACCGAAACCTCGACTGCCCTCTCCTCTGTTGGGGTATGTTCGGTTTGGGCAGGGGTAAGGATGTATCCTTTCCCTTGGATTGTTTGATGATTTCATCCAAACGCTCGCCAAACAATCTGTCGCCAGAAATTGGCAAACTGGTTAAGCGCTTTTTGGAAGCAGAATCTGCCTTCCATTCCCGTAGCCACAAGGCCCTGCGGAGTACCACCGAATTGGCGGCTGCAACCGCCGTACGGCTCGCAGAGTCCAGGACAGCATTAATAGCGTAAGACGCAAATGCCGAGGTCCGAGTGGTAATGGACGCCACTTGTGGCGCGGACGTGCATGTGGCTGCTTCAATTTGCGCTTGACCTGCTGAGATAGCTTGTAGCGCCCATACGGCTGCGAATGCTGGGGCAAAAGAAGCGCCGATAGCTTCATAGATGGATTTCAACCAGAGCTCCATCTGCCTGTCAGTGGCATCTTTGAGTGAAGCCCCATCTTCCACTGCAAGTATGGATCTAGCCGCCAGTCTGGAGATTGGAGGATCCACTTTGGGACACTGAGTCCAACTTTTAACCACGTCAGGGGGAAAGGGATAACGCGTATCCTTAAGGCGCTTAGAAAAACGCTTATCTGGACAAGCATGGTGATTCTGGACTGCCTCTCTGAAATCAGAGTGGTCCAGAAACATACTCGGTATACGCTTGGGGAACCTGAAACGGAATTTCTCCTGCTGAGAAGCCGACTCCTCTGCCGGAGGAGCTGAGAGAGAAATATCCAGCATTTGATTGATGGACGCAATAAGATCGTTCACTATGGCGTCCCCGTCTGGAGTATTAAGATTGAGAGCGCCCTCAGGATCAGAATCCTGATCAACTGTCTCCGCTTCATCAACCCGAGATTCCCCTCGCTGAGACCCTGAACAATATGATGATGTCGAGGGAAAGTCTAAGCGAGCTCGCTTAGTCGGTCTGGGGCTGGGGTCTGTGTCAGAACCCTCAGCCTGGGATCTATGAGATACCCCGGGAGGACATTGTTGGTCCAACTGAGGGGGGCCAGGGAACAAAGATTCAACAGAGTCCCTGTGCTGAGATACCGGCCTGGACTGCAAGGCTTCTAGTATCCTAGCCATAGTCTCAGAGAGTTTTGCAAACTCTGTCCCCGTCACCTGGACATTGTCAGCAGGTGGCTCCCCCTGGGCCCCTCTTAGCAGAGGCTCTGGCTGAGTAAGTGTCACCGGGCCCGAGCACTGTACACAATGAGGGTCCGTGGAACCTGCCGGTAGCGGGGTCGTACATGCGGCGCAGGCAGCATAATAAGCCTGTGTTTTGGCACCCCTGCCTTTTGTGGGCGCCATGCTATTATCTTCCCTGAGCAACACAATAGGGTATATAGCCAGAAATCAACTGTGCACCATACAGTGTAAAGTATATACCATAAACATATACTGTATAGTTACACTACTGCACAATGGGGCTAGCACCACAGGTGCTGCTTACCACCCGCTTCAAGCGGTTGTGAGGCCACCCGAGTCCCTGCCTGGGTCTCCCTGACTTTGTCCCCCTCTGCAGCGTCCGAGGAGCTGACAGGAATGGCTGCCAGCGTCCTGAAGAGAGGAGGGAGCCGTGGGCGTGACCCAGAAAGTGCGGGAACTGGAGCCGCACTGTGCACAGTGAGAGGGGTGGAGTATGCAAAGCATGCTCCAGCCCTCAGTGCTGCTCGTTCTGTGCAGCTTCCCGCCCTTCCCCTGCCTGTCAGGGCTGAGGGCGGGAGGACAGGAGACTAGGCCGCAAAAAGCCGGGGACTCGAGTAATAAGCGCGGCCGCCGTATAAGCGCGGCCAGCGCGGAAGTCCCCGGCGCACTACAAGTCCCAGCCGCGCCGCAGTGTTTCCGTGGCAGCGGCGGTCAGCGCAGCAGTCCCTATACATAAACACACTCAGCAACGCTGAGTGTGTAATGGCACATTTTAACCCGGTCAGCGCCGCGGTCCCCGGTGCACTAGCACACCCAGCAAAGCTGAAGTGTTGCTGTGCGCGTCCCCACAGGGATACAGAGTACCTCCAAGTAGCAGGGCCATGTCCCTGAACGGTACCCGGCTCCTATCCAGCAGGCTCCACAGGAGTTGTGGATGAAGCACGGTCTCAGTGCCTGGAGACCGATAGGATCCCACTTCACCCAGAGCCCTAAGGGGGATGGGGAAGGAAAACAGCATGTGGGCTCCAGCCTCCGTACCCGCAATGGATACCTCAACCTTAACAACACCGCCGACAAGAGTGGGGTGAGAAGGGAGCATGCTGGGGGCCCTATATGGGCCCACTTTTCTTCCATCCGACATAGTCAGCAGCAGCTGCTGACCAATCTGTGGAGCTGTGCGTGCATGTCTGCCTCCTTCGCACAAAGCAAAAAACTGAGGAGCCCGTGGGAGCACGGGGGGTGTATAGGCAGAAGGGGAGGGGCTTTACACTTTTAGTGTAATACTTTGTGCGGCCTCCGGAGGCATAGCCTATACGCCCAATTGTCTGGGTCTCCCAATGGAGCGACAAAGAAAATGTAATAATGTATTGTTGAGGCCGTGTTCACACGTAGCGTTAATACTGCGTTTTTTCTGCAGGTGTTATTATTATTATTATTATTATATAGTGGAGAAAAGGCATACAAAATGCAGCAAAAATGGTTTGTGTAGTTTCATGCGGACAGCGGCAGAAAAAAAACAGAATTTACGCAACATGTGAACATGGCCTTATAGGCAGAAATAAGCAATATGTCATATAGTGACACATATAAATATAAGAAAATTTTGGCTGCTTTGACTATGAATGAATAGTCCAGGGCATCTGCTGAATGATCCTTACTGCCAAATGGGTGTGGCTAGGGGTGTGGCCAAAATTTGCCACAGCGCGCCTTTCACTTTGTCCCTCTTTCCTTTCTTCAAAAGTGGGGAGGTATGCTCTATCATTGCACTCCACCAGGACAGACACCCTAGTTTACAAGACCAACATACATGGGATTGCCTGAAATCAAGAATCCATTAAAATATGATAAATAAATGAGGTATTGGTTAATATTTTGACCAAAATACGCAAGCTCACAACCCAACGTCAAGGGTCCTCATTATTTTTTGAGTCTCTATACTAAAATTATGAGCAAAGCCACAGAAAAATTAAAATTTCCCAAAATTTCATAAGTTCAATATGGCAAAAAATGGGCAACGGTATTCATCTACCCAGGTTACCCAATCTAATGCTGATGAGACAACCACTCACAACCTGCCAAATTATGGAGGGGTGATTGCTCAGTATTAACATTGCACACAGATAAGGCCTGTATAGGGTGCTGGTCACACACATGAAGTGCCAGTGCCTGGCTTACAGCCTATTAGTGACGCCCATAGTATTAGATTAGGCGAGCTGCCCAGCACTCTATCAGTGCACCCCACCATCACAGACACCCTAGTTTACAAGGCCAACATAGATGGGCTTGGCTGCATCCTGCATAAAGAAATATAACGTGCAAAAATATATAATACATTTATGTGGCATGGGTCAATATTTTGGCCAAAATATACAAGCTCGCAACCCACGTCAAGGGTCCTCATTTTCTTGCGAGTCCCTACCTAAAATTAAATGCAAAGCCACAGAAAAAGGAATTAAAATTCCCTAAAAGCTCATAAGTTCAATATAGCAAGAAAAAATGCTAAATCTTTCTGTGGCTTTGCTTTTAATTCACCCTTAAAGGGGTTTCCCTATGAATAAAGTTAAACTTAATCAATTAAACAGGATCCCAGCTGATTCTTTTTGTGAGGTAAAACCTTTCCCTACTTGCTTTTAAAAATGTTTTACCTCAAAGAAAGAATAATTAGCGATCAAGTCCTCCCCTGCCTAGGAGTATGATCAGACCATGTCCCTGTACGGTCAGACATGGCCATTACAGTAGTAGGGGCACATATATAAGATTATCTCCGCACAGGAACATTTTTTCTTAATTATATCCAATTCTGGAAATTGTTATTATTCCAAGATTTGATTAAAATTTATGTTAAGATTAAGTTTGCTCATGGGAAAACGTCTTTAACCAACTAAAGCTTTTTTCCCCCCTAAATGTTGGGATCTGTCTAAGGACGTCAGCTCAAAAAGGCTTCCTGGGATAGACTTTGAGCAAAACACTCCATTAATGCTGGTCCCAAAGAAACCCCAGCCTACACCCTTGAGCCTCAATACAAAGATCGGTTCATAGCCTTAAGGTTGAAAGACTTAAGTCCATCAAGTTCAGCCTAAAAGCTAATGTGTTGATCCAGAGGAAGGCAAAAACCCCATGAGGCAGATGCTAATTGCCCCATATTAGGGGAAAAATTCCTTCCCGACTCCCCATACGGCAATCAGACTAGTTCCCTGGATCAATGTCCTATATAACAAAATCTAGTAACAACCTGCAATATTCTATTATTCACAAAAAGCACATATGCTATCCATGAACATTTTTCTTTCAGCCGGGGTAGTAATGGAGGTGTCTGATAGACACCTCTCCATTACTAACCCCCGGGGTTGATGCCAGCTGTCAATTCACAGCTGACATCAACCGCAAAAGTATTAAGCCGATTGCCACCACACAAGGGCAATCAGGAAAAGCAAGGCAAAGCACCAGAATGGCTGCATCTAATGCATGTGCCACTTCTGAGGTGGCTGGGGGCTGCTATTTTAGGCTGGGAAGGGCCAAATAACCATGGTCCTTCCCAGCCTGATAATACTAACCCCCCACTGTCTGCTTTGCCTTGGCTAGTTATAAAGATAGGGGGAGCCCTCTCCATTTTTTTTAAATTTATTAATTTTGTTCACAGCAATCTTCCTCAATCAATAAAGTTTGTTAATTGGTTGCACTGCAGCCTTTCAACAAACTTTATTAGCAAACGAACAGCATTCAAACTCAGACACAGACTTTTTTTTAAAAAGTCTGTGTTGGAGTTCGAGCCCTGAACACCCAGTGTCTGGTATGATCCCCGAACTTTACAGTTCAGGTTCGCTCATCTCCAATCATAACACAATATGTTATAACTGACATGCAGACACTTAGCAAATATAATATTAGAACTTGTGAAATATTTTAATCTGGTACCTTGCAATTTAGTATAAGATATACCATATCTGTTGATAATAACACTCAAGGGTAATTCCTTCAGTACTTAAGACAATGTCTCCAGCAACAGACAAGGACAATATACAAGACAAAATGAGAAAAGTTCCTTCGCACTCCTAGGGTACCGTCACACTTTAGCGATGCAGCACCGATCCCACCAGCGATCTGACCTGGTCAGGATCGCTGCTGCGTCACTACATGGTCGCTGGTGAGCTGTCAATCAGGCAGATCTCACCAGCGACCAGTGACCAGCCCCCAGCCAGCAGCGACGTGGAAGCGATGCTGCGCTTGCAGGGAGCCAGCGTCTGGAAGCTGTGGACACTGGTAACCACAGTAAACATCGGCTAACCAAGCGCTTGTTACCCGATATTTACCTTGGTTACCAGCGCACACCGCTTAGCGCTGGCTCTCTGCACTCGTAGCCAGAGAACACATTGGGTTAATTTTACCCGATGTGTACTCCGGCTACGTGTGCAGGGAGCCGGCACTGGCAGCGTCAGAGCGGCGGACGCTGGTAACCAAGGTAAATATCGGGTAACCAAGGAAAGGGCTTCCTTGGTTACCAGATATTTACCTTGGTTACAGCTTACCGCAGGCTGCCAGACGCCGGCTCCTTCTCCCTGCACATTGAGATTGTTGCTCTCTCGCTGTCACACACAGCGATGTGTGCTTAACAGCGGGAGAGCAACAACTAAAGAATGAACCAGCAGTGTGTGTAACGAGCAGCGATCTCACAGCAGGGCCCAGATCGCTGCTCAGTGTCCCACCCAGCGAGATCGCTAATGAGGTCACTGCTGAGTCACAAAAAAAGTGACTCAGCAGCGATTTCGCTAGCGATCTCGCTATGTGAGAAGTACCCCCTAGACCTGAAGTGTTGAGATAAAGTCCAACGACACCACCTCTTTACATCCAGAGACATTCCAGTTCCTAAAATCAGGTATTCAGAGCACCACCGGCGCGGACTCTACTAACTCCACAGTGATTGTGATAAGGTCCCACTCGACCGCCGCAGATGTGACAGTGCGTCCAGGTCCCGCTCGACCACCACAGTTGTGACCCCAGGTCCACTTTTGAAATGTGGATATTTCAGTCACCCAGTGTTACTAATAGAAATTCACATATAACAATACCATTTTAGGTATATAATATACTATTACCAGGTGACAAAATCCAACAAGGTACCGAAATAAATTATATAAAAATTCATCTTATTTTGGGCTCCTCAATTAGTATTATGTTTTCTTGGTTTACATAGGTGACATCACCTATTTTTAGTCTGCAGATTATATGATACAGTGGAACCTTGGATTACGAGCATAATTGGATCCGGGTGTCTGCTCTTAAACCAAGTTACTCTTATATCAAAGCAAATTTTCCCATAGGAAGTAATTGAAACACAGACAATTCGTTCCACAACACAAAACTATTTCCTGTATTTATAAAAACTTTTTACAGTGATACAACATAATGTACTATATTCACATAAAATTATTACAGTACACTAATACAAAATACTGTGCAGTAAAAAACATGTAAAACAAATTATACTGCACATTAGCTTACAATAGAATTGGTGTGCGAGAGGTACATTACAAGCAATGTGCTGTACTGGTTAGCTGAAAGAAAGTACAATACTATATCCACAACTGCAAATTGATAGAAATGCTATATAGTATACACTGTACTGTACAATGGTATACTGTTCCTATCTTTCTGGCCGCTCATTCAGTGGCTCCACATCTTCTCCTCTTCCTCTCACTGTTGGGGTCCCTCAAGGTTCAGTCCTTGGCCCTCTTCTTTTCTCCCTCTACACTGCACCAATTGGAATGACCATCAGCAGATTTGGCTCTCAGTACCATCTTTATGCTGATGACACACAGCTATACACCTCATCGCCTGAGCTCACCCTCGCTGTACTACAGAACACTAGTGACTGCCTGACTGCAGTTTGCAACATCATGTCTGCTCTCTATCTGAAACTTAACCTTTCCAAGCTGAACTTCTTTTCCCCCCCGTCTTCCAACCTTCCTAAACCTGACATTTCCCTCTCTTTGTGTGGCACAACGATAAGTCCTAGGCAGCAAGCTCGCTGTCTGGGTGTTATACTTGACACCGATCTCTCCTTCACCTCCTATATACAATCTCTTGCCCGCTCCTGCCGCTTGCACCTCAAGAACATCTTTAGAATCCGCCTCTTTCTCACAATGGAAGCGACAAAAACCATCACTGTGGCCCTGACCCACTCTCGCCTTGACTACTGTAACTCTCTATTAATTGATCTCCCCCTAACTAGACTCTCCCCTATACAGTCCATCCTTAATGCAGCAGCCAGGGTCACCTATCTGGCTAACCGCTACTCGGATGCCTCTGCTCTGTGCCAGTCATTGCACTGGCTGCCCATATATCACAGGATCCAATTCAAACTGCTTGTTCTCACCCACAAAGCTCTCCACAGTGCGGCACCCCCCTACATCTCCACCCTCCTCTCTATCACCCCACCCGTTCTCTATGCTCTGCAAATGACTTTCGACTAACATCCACACTAATTAGAACCTCCCCCTCCCGGATCCAAGACTTGTCCCGAGCCACACCAATCCTCTGGAACGCTCTACCCCAAGAAGTTAGGATGAATCACAACTCACTCAGCTTCAGAGGCTCCCTAAAAACGCATCTTTTTAGGGCAGCCTATCACAATCCCTAGCCAAACTAAATTCACATAGTCCCTCCACAATTTCTCAGAACATAACCCCACATCAAACTCCATGGCACCCAAATGCATCTCAAGATTCTGGCCAACTGGTCCAGGAAGCCATTATTTATCCCCCATTTCCTTGGGATAGCTGGATTGTCATTGTAAATAAGCACTTGTACCTTGTCCCCCCCTTCTCATTGTAGATTGTAAGCTCTCACGAGCAGGGTTGGCTACCCGTTGGCGTGCCGTCGGAGCACACCGCTACCCGTTGGCGTACCGCCGGAGCACACCGGTACCCGTTGGCGTGCCACCGGAGCACACCGCTACCCGTTGGCGTGCCGCCGGAGCACACCGCTACCCGTTGGCGTGCCGCCGGAGCACACCGCTACCCATTGGAGTGCCACCGGAGCACACCGCTACCCGTTGGCGTGCCGCCAGAGCACACCGCTACCCGTTGGCGTGCCGCCTTTTTGCTTCTATTGGCCCGACCACCGGGCTGCACCCTTGGATCTTTGGCCAACCATTGGGCTGCACCCTTTGGCCTACCAGCGACCTTCACCCTTGGGCCTCTTGTGCCATCCACTAGGCTACACCCTTGGCTCTTTGGCCAACCATTCGAATGCACCCATGGGCCTACCATCGGGCTGCACCCTCGGTCTCTCTTGGGCTGACCACCGCTATCCGTTGGCGTGCTGCCGGAGCACACCACTACCCGTTGGCGTCCCGCTGGAGCACACCGCTGCCCGTTGGCGTGCCGCCGGATAACACCGCTACCCGTTGGCGTGCCGCCGGAGCACACCGCTACCCGTGGCGTCCCGCTGGAGCACACCGCTGCCCGTTGGCGTGCCGCCGGATAACACCGCTACCCGTTGGCGTGCCGCCGGAGCACACCGCTACCCGTGGCGTGCCGCCGGAGCACACCGCTACCCGTTGGTGTGCCGCCTTTTTGCTTCTATTGGCTCGACCACCGGGCTGCACCCTTGGATGTTTGGCCAGCTATTGGGCTGCACTATTTGGCCTACCATCGAGCTTCACCCTTGGGCCTCTTGTGCCAATCACCGGGCTACACCCTTGGATCTTTGGCCAACCATTGGAATGCACCCATGGGCCTACCATCGGGCTGCACCCTCGGGCCTCTCTTGGGCTGACCAAGGCTACCCATTGGCGTGCCGCCAGAGCACACCGCTACCCGTTGGCGTGCCGCCGGAGCATACCGCTACCCGTTGGCGTGCCGCCTTTTTGCTTCTATTGGCCCGACCACCGGGCTGCACCCTTGGATCTTTGGCCAACCATTGGGCTGCACCCTTTGGCCTACCATCGAGCTTCACCCTTGGGCCTCTTGTGCCAATCAACGGGCTACACCCTTGGATCTTTGACCAACCATTGGAATGCACCCATGGGCCTACCATCGGGCTGCACCCTCGGGCCTCTCTTGGGCTGACCACCGCTACCCGTTGGCGTGCCGCCGGAGCACACCGCTACCCGTTGGCGTGCCGCCGGAGCACACCGCTACCCGTTGGCGTGCCGCCGGAGCACACCGCTACCCGTTGGTGTGCCACCGGAGCACACCGCTACCCGTTGGCGTGCCGCCTTTTTGCTTCTATTGGCCCGACCACTGGGCTGCCCCCTTGGATCTTCGGCCAACCATTGGGCTGCACCCTTTGGCCTACTATCGAGCTTGACCCTTGGGCCTCTTGTGCCATCTCCTGGGCTACACCCTTGGATCTTTGCCAAACCATTGGAATGCACCCATGGGCCTACCATCGGGCTGCACCCTCGGGCCTCTCTAGGGCTGACCACCGCTACCCGTTGGCGTGCTGCCAGAGCACACCGCTACCCGTTGGCGTGCCGCCGGAGCACACCGCTACCCGTTGGCGTGCCGCCGGAGCACACCGCTACCCGTTGGCGTGCCGCCGGAGCACACCGCTACCCGTTGGCGTGCCGCCGGAGCACACCGCTACCCGTTGGCGTGCCGCCGGAGCATACCGCTACCCGTTGGCGTGCCGCCTTTTTGCTTCTATTGGCCCGACCACCGGGCTGCACCCTGGGATCTTTGGCCAACCATTGGGCTGCACCCTTTGGCCTACCATCGAGCTTCACCCTTGGGCCTCTTGTGCCAATCAACGGGCTACACCTTTGGATCTTTGGCCAACCATTGGAATGCACCCATGGGCCTACCATCGGGCTGCACCCTCGGGCCTCTCTAGGGCTGACCACCGCTACCCGTTGGCGTGCTGCCGGAGCACACCGCTACCCGTTGGCGTGCCGCCGGAGCACACCGCTACCCGTTTGCGTGCCGCCGGAGCACACCGCTACCCGTTGGCGTGCCGCCGGAGCACACCGCTACCCGTTGGCGTGCCGCCGGAGCACACCGCTACCCGTTGGCGTACCGCCGGAGCACACCGCTACCCGTTGGCGTGCCGCCGGAGCATACCGCTACCCGTTGGCGTGCCGCCTTTTTGCTTCTATTGGCCCGACCACTGGGCTGCACTCTTGGATCTTCGGCCAACCATTGGGCTGCACCCTTTGGCCTACCATCGAGCTTCACCCTTGGGCCTCTTGTGCCAATCAACGGGCTACACACTTGGATCTTTGGCCAACCATTGGAATGCACCCATGGGCCTACCATCGGGCTGCACCCTCGGGCCTTTCTTGGGCTGAACAACGCTACCCGTTGGCGTGCTGCCAGAGCACACCGCTACCCGTTGGCGTGCCGCCGGAGCACACCGCTACCCGTTGGCGTGCCGCCGGAGCACACCGCTACCCGTTGGCGTGCCGCCGGAGCACACCGCTACCCGTAGGCGTGCCGCCGGAGCACACCGCTACCCGTTGGCGTGCCGCCGGAGCACACCGCTACCCGTTGGCGTGCCGCCGGAGCACACCGCTACCCGTTGGCGTACCACCGGAGCACACCGCTACCCGTTGGCGTGCCGCCGGAGCATACCGCTACCCGTTGGCGTGCCGCCTTTTTGCTTCTATTGGCCCGACCACTGGGCTGCACCCTTGGATCTTCGGCCAACCATTGGGCTGCACCCTTTGGCCTACCATCGAGCTTCACCCTTGGGCCTCTTGTGCCAATCAACGGGCTACACACTTGGATCTTTGGCCAACCATTGGAATGCACCCATGGGCCTACCATCGGGCTGCACCCTCGGGCCTTTCTTGGGCTGAACAACGCTACCCGTTGGCGTGCCGCCAGAGCACACCGCTACCCGTTGGCGTGCCGCCGGAGCACACCGCTACCCGTTGGCGTGCCGCCGGAGCACACCGCTACAAGTTGGCGTGCCGCCGGAGCACACCGCCACCCGTTGGCGTGCCGCCGGAGCACACCGCCACCCGTTGGCGTGCCGCCGGAGCACACCGCTACCCGTTGGCGTGCCGCCGGAGCATACCGCTACCCGTTGGCGTGCCGCCTTTTTGCTTCTATTGGCCCGACCACTGGGCTGCACCCTTGGATCTTCGGCCAACCATTGGGCTGCACCCTTTGGCCTACCATCGAGCTTCACCCTTGGGCCTCTTGTGCCAATCAACGGGCTACACACTTGGATCTTTGGCCAACCATTGGAATGCACCCATGGGCCTACCATCGGGCTGCACCCTCGGGCCTTTCTTGGGATGAACAACGCTACCCGCTGGCGTGCCGCCGGAGCACACCGCTACCCGTTGGCGTGCCGCCGGAGCACACCGCTACCCGTTGGCGTGCCGCCGGAGCACACCGCTACCCGTTGGCGTGCCGCCGGAGCACACCGCTACCCGTTGGCGTGCCGCCGGAGCACACCGCTACTCGTTGGCGTGCCGCCGGAGCACACCGCTACCCGTTGGCGTGCCGCCGGAGCACACCGCTACCCGTTGGCGTACCACCGGAGCACACCGCTACCCGTTGGCGTGCCGCCGGAGCATACCGCTACCCGTTGGCGTGCCGCCTTTTTGCTTCTATTGGCCCGACCACTGAGCTGCACCCTTGGATCTTCGGCCAACCATTGGGCTGCACCCTTTGGCCTACCATCGAGCTTCACCCTTGGGCCTCTTGTGCCAATCAACGGGCTACACACTTGGATCTTTGGCCAACCATTGGAATGCACCCATGGGCCTACCATCGGGCTGCACCCTCGGGCCTTTCTTGGGCTGAACAACGCTACCCGTTGGCGTGCCGCCAGAGCACACCGCTACCCGTTGGCGTGCCGCCGGAGCACACCGCTACCCGTTGGCGTGCCGCCGGAGCACACCGCTACCCGTTGGCGTGCCGCCGGAGCATACCGCTACCCGTTGGCGTGCCGCCTTTTTGCTTCTATTGGCCCGACCACTGGGCTGCACCCTTGGATCTTCGGCCAACCATTGGGCTGCACCCTTTGGCCTACCATCGAGCTTCACCCTTGGGCCTCTTGTGCCAATCAACGGGCTACACACTTGGATCTTTGGCCAACCATTGGAATGCACCCATGGGCCTACCATCGGGCTGCACCCTCGGGCCTTTCTTGGGCTGAACAACGCTACCCGTTGGCGTGCTGCCAGAGCACACCGCTACCCGTTGGCGTGCCGCCGGAGCACACCGCTACCCGTTGGCGTGCCGCCGGAGCACACCGCTACCCGTTGGCGTGCCGCCGGAGCACACCGCTACCCGTTGGCGTGCCGCTGGAGCACACCGCTACCCGTTGGCGTGCCGCCGGAGCACACCGCTACCCGTTGGCGTGCCGCCGAAGCATACCGCTACCCGTTGGCGTGCCGCCGGAGCATACCGCTACCCGTTGGCGTGCCGCCTTTTTGCTTCTATTGGCCCGACCACCGGGCTGCACCCTGGGATCTTTGGCCAACCATTGGGCTGCACCCTTTGGCCTACCATCGAGCTTCACCCTTGGGCCTCTTGTGCCAATCAACGGGCTACACCCTTGGATCTTTGGCCAACCATTGGAATGCACCCATGGGCCTACCATCGGGCTGCACCCTCGGGCCTCTCTAGGGCTGACCACCGCTACCCGTTGGCGTGCTGCCGGAGCACACCGCTACCCGTTGGCGTGCCGCCGGAGCACACCGCTACCCGTTGGCGTGCCGCCGGAGCACACCGCTACCCGTAGGCGTGCCGCCGGAGCACACCGCTACCCGTTGGCGTGCCGCCGGAGCACACCGCTACCCGTAGGCGTGCCGCCGGAGCACACCGCTACCCGTAGGCGTGCCGCCGGAGCACACCGCTACCCGTTGGCGTGCCGCCGGAGCACACCGCTACCCGTTGGCGTGCCGCCGGAGCACACCGCTACCCGTTGGTGTGCCGCCGGAGCATACCGCTACCCGTTGGCGTGCCGCCTTTTTGCTTCTATTGGCCCGACCACCGGGCTGCACCCTGGGATCTTTGGCCAACCATTGGGCTGCACCCTTTGGCCTACCATCGAGCTTCACCCTTGGGCCTCTTGTGCCAATCAACGGGCTACACCCTTGGATCTTTGGCCAACCATTGGACTGCACCCTTTAGCCTACCCTCGGGCATCTTGCGCCGGCCAGCAACGGCTACAACCTCGGGCCTCTTGCACCGGCCAGCAACGGCTACACCCTCGCGGGCCTCTTGCGCCGGCCAGCAACGGCTACACCCTCGGGCCTCTTGCGCCGGCCAGCAACGGCTACACCCTCGGGCCTCTTGCGCCGGCCAGCAACGGCTACACCCTCGGGCCTCTTGCGCCGGCCAGCAACGGCTACACCCTCGGGCCTCTTGCGCCGGCCAGCAACGGCTACACCCTCGGGCCTCTTGCGCCGGCCAGCATCGGCTACACCCTCGGGCCTCTTGCGCCGGCCAGCATCGGCTACACCCTCGGGCCTCTTGCGCCGGCCAGCAACGGCTACACCCTCGGGCCTCTTGCGCCGGCCAGCATCGGCTACACCCTCGGGCCTCTTGCGCCGGCCAGCATCGGCTACACCCTCGGGCCTCTTGCGCCGGCCAGCAACGGCTACACCCTCGGGCCTCTTGCGCCGGCCAGCAACGGCTACACCCTCGGGCCTCTTGCGCCGGCCAGCAACGGCTACACCCTCGGGCCTCTTGCGCCGGCCAGCAACGGCTACACCCTCGGGCCTCTTGCGCCGGCCAGCAACGGCTACACCCTCGGGCCTCTTGCGCCGGCCAGCATCGGCTACACCCTCGGGCCTCTTGCGCCGGCCAGCATCGGCTACACCCTCGGGCCTCTTGCGCCGGCCAGCAACGGCTACACCCTCGGGCCTCTTGCGCCGGCCAGCAACGGCTACACCCTCGGGCCTCTTGCGCCGGCCAGCAACGGCTACACCCTCGGGCCTCTTGCGCCGGCCAGCAACGGCTACACCCTCGGGCCTCTTGCGCCGGCCAGCAACGGCTACACCCTCGGGCCTCTTGCGCCGGCCAGCAACGGCTACACCCTCGGGCCTCTTGCGCCGGCCAGCAACGGCTACACCCTCGGGCCTCTTGCGCCGGCCAGCATCGGCTACAACCTCGGGCCTCTTGCGCCGGCCAGCATCGGCTACACCCTCGGGCCTCTTGCGCCGGCCAGCAACGGCTACACCCTCGGGCCTCTTGCGCCGGCCAGCAACGGCTACACCCTCGGGCCTCTTGCGCCGGCCAGCAACGGCTACACCCTCGGGCCTCTTGCGCCGGCCAGCAACGGCTACACCCTCGGGCCTCTTGCGCCGGCCAGCAACGGCTACACCCTCGGGCCTCTTGCGCCGGCCAGCAACGGCTACACCCTCGGGCCTCTTGCGCCGGCCAGCAACGGCTACACCCTCGGGCCTCTTGCGCCGGCCAGCATCGGCTACACCCTCGGGCCTTTTGCGCCGGCCAGCAACGGCTACACCCTCGGGCCTCTTGCGCCGGCCAGCAACGGCTACACCCTCGGGCCTCTTGCGCCGGCCAGCAACGGCTACACCCTCGGGCCTCTTGCGCCGGCCAGCAACGGCTACACCCTCGGGCCTCTTGCGCCGGCCAGCATCGGCTACACCATCGGGCCTCTTGCGCCGGCCAGCAACGGCTACACCCTCGGGCCTCTTGCGCCGGCCAGCAACGGCTACACCCTCGGGCCTCTTGCGCCGGCCAGCATCGGCTACACCCTCGGGCCTCTTGCGCCGGCCAGCAACGGCTACACCCTCGGGCCTCTTGCGCCGGCCAGCAACGGCTACACCCTCGGGCCTCTTGCGCCGGCCAGCAACGGCTACACCCTCGGGCCTCTTGCGCCGGCCAGCAACGGCTACACCCTCGGGCCTCTTGCGCCGGCCAGCAACGGCTACACCCTCGGGCCTCTTGCGCCGGCCAGCATCGGCTACACCCTCGGGCCTCTTGCGCCGGCCAGCATCGGCTACACCCTCGGGCCTCTTGCGCCGTCCAGCAACGGCTACACCCTCGGGCCTCTTGCGCCGGCCAGCAACGGCTACACCCTCGGGCCTCTTGCGCCGGCCAGCAACGGCTACACCCTCGGGCCTCTTGCGCCGGCCAGCAACGGCTACACCCTCGGGCCTCTTGCGCCGGCCAGCAACGGCTACACCCTCGGGCCTCTTGCGCCGGCCAGCAACGGCTACACCCTCGGGCCTCTTGCGCCGGCCAGCAACGGCTACACCCTCGGGCCTCTTGCGCCGGCCAGCAACGGCTACACCCTCGGGCCTCTTGCGCCGGCCAGCAACGGCTACACCCTCGGGCCTCTTGCGCCGGCCAGCAACGGCTACACCCTCGGGCCTCTTGCGCCGGCCAGCAACGGCTACACCCTCGGGCCTCTTGCGCCGGCCAGCATCGGCTACACCCTCGGGCCTCTTGCGCCGGCCAGCAACGGCTACACCCTCGGGCCTCTTGCGCCGGCCAGCAACGGCTACACCCTCGGGCCTCTTGCGCCGGCCAGCAACGGCTACACCCTCGGGCCTCTTGCGCCGGCCAGCAACGGCTACACCCTCGGGCCTCTTGCGCCGGCCAGCAACGGCTACACCCTCGGGCCTCTTGCGCCGGCCAGCAACGGCTACACCCTCGGGCCTCTTGCGCCGGCCAGCAACGGCTACACCCTCGGGCCTCTTGCGCCGGCCAGAAACGGCTACACCCTCGGGCCTCTTGCGCCGGCCAGCAACGGCTACACCCTCGGGCCTCTTGCGCCGGCCAGCAACGGCTACACCCTCGGGCCTCTTGCGCCGGCCAGCAACGGCTACACCCTCGGGCCTCTTGCGCCGGCCAGCAACGGCTACACCCTCGGGCCTCTTGCGCCGGCCAGCATCGGCTACACCCTCGGGCCTCTTGCGCCGGCCAGCAACGGCTACACCCTCGGGCCTCTTGCGCCGGCCAGCAACGGCTACACCCTCGGGCCTCTTGCGCCGGCCAGCAACGGCTACACCCTCGGGCCTCTTGCGCCGGCCAGCAACGGCTACACCCTCGGGCCTCTTGCGCCGGCCAGCAACGGCTACACCCTCGGGCCTCTTGCGCCGGCCAGCAACGGCTACACCCTCGGGCCTCTTGCGCCGGCCAGCAACGGCTACACCCTCGGGCCTCTTGCGCCGGCCAGCAACGGCTACACCCTCGGGCCTCTTGCGCCGGCCAGCAACGGCTACACCCTCGGGCCTCTTGCGCCGGCCAGCAACGGCTACACCCTCGGGCCTCTTGCGCCGGCCAGCAACGGCTACACCCTCGGGCCTCTTGCGCCGGCCAGCAACGGCTACACCCTCGGGCCTCTTGCGCCGGCCAGCAACGGCTACACCCTCGGGCCTCTTGCGCCGGCCAGCAACGGCTACACCCTCGGGCCTCTTGCGCCGGCCAGCAACGGCTACACCCTCGGGCCTCTTGCGCCGGCCAGCATCGGCTACACCCTCGGGCCTCTTGCGCCGGCCAGCAACGGCTACACCCTCGGGCCTCTTGCGCCGGCCAGCAACGGCTACACCCTCGGGCCTCTTGCGCCGGCCAGCAACGGCTACACCCTCGGGCCTCTTGCGCCGGCCAGCAACGGCTACACCCTCGGGCCTCTTGCGCCGGCCAGCAACGGCTACACCCTCGGGCCTCTTGCGCCGGCCAGCAACGGCTACACCCTCGGGCCTCTTGCGCCGGCCAGCAACGGCTACACCCTCGGGCCTCTTGCGCCGGCCAGCAACGGCTACACCCTCGGGCCTCTTGCGCCGGCCAGCAACGGCTACACCCTCGGGCCTCTTGCGCCGGCCAGCAACGGCTACACCCTCGGGCCTCTTGCGCCGGCCAGCAACGGCTACACCCTCGGGCCTCTTGCGCCGGCCAGCAACGGCTACACCCTCGGGCCTCTTGCGCCGGCCAGCAACGGCTACACCCTCGGGCCTCTTGCGCCGGCCAGCAACGGCTACACCCTCGGGCCTCTTGCGCCGGCCAGCAACGGCTACACCCTCGGGCCTCTTGCGCCGGCCAGCAACGGCTACACCCTCGGGCCTCTTGCGCCGGCCAGCAACGGCTACACCCTCGGGCCTCTTGCGCCGGCCAGCAACGGCTACACCCTCGGGCCTCTTGCGCCGGCCAGCAACGGCTACACCCTCGGGCCTCTTGCGCCGGCCAGCAACGGCTACACCCTCGGGCCTCTTGCGCCGGCCAGCAACGGCTACACCCTCGGGCCTCTTGCGCCGGCCAGCAACGGCTACACCCTCGGGCCTCTTGCGCCGGCCAGCAACGGCTACACCCTCGGGCCTCTTGCGCCGGCCAGCAACGGCTACACCCTCGGGCCTCTTGCGCCGGCCAGCAACGGCTACACCCTCGGGCCTCTTGCGCCGGCCAGCAACGGCTACACCCTCGGGCCTCTTGCGCCGGCCAGCAACGGCTACACCCTCGGGCCTCTTGCGCCGGCCAGCAACGGCTACACCCTCGGGCCTCTTGCGCCGGCCAGCAACGGCTACACCCTCGGGCCTCTTGCGCCGGCCAGCAACGGCTACACCCTCGGGCCTCTTGCGCCGGCCAGCAACGGCTACACCCTCGGGCCTCTTGCGCCGGCCAGCAACGGCTACACCCTCGGGCCTCTTGCGCCGGCCAGCAACGGCTACACCCTCGGGCCTCTTGCGCCGGCCAGCAACGGCTACACCCTCGGGCCTCTTGCGCCGGCCAGCAACGGCTACACCCTCGGGCCTCTTGCGCCGGCCAGCAACGGCTACACCCTCGGGCCTCTTGCGCCGGCCAGCAACGGCTACACCCTCGGGCCTCTTGCGCCGGCCAGCAACGGCTACACCCTCGGGCCTCTTGCGCCGGCCAGCAACGGCTACACCCTCGGGCCTCTTGCGCCGGCCAGCAACGGCTACACCCTCGGGCCTCTTGCGCCGGCCAGCAACGGCTACACCCTCGGGCCTCTTGCGCCGGCCAGCAACGGCTACACCCTCGGGCCTCTTGCGCCGGCCAGCAACGGCTACACCCTCGGGCCTCTTGCGCCGGCCAGCAACGGCTACACCCTCGGGCCTCTTGCGCCGGCCAGCAACGGCTACACCCTCGGGCCTCTTGCGCCGGCCAGCAACGGCTACACCCTCGGGCCTCTTGCGCCGGCCAGCAACGGCTACACCCTCGGGCCTCTTGCGCCGGCCAGCAACGGCTACACCCTCGGGCCTCTTGCGCCGGCCAGCAACGGCTACACCCTCGGGCCTCTTGCGCCGGCCAGCAACGGCTACACCCTCGGGCCTCTTGCGCCGGCCAGCAACGGCTACACCCTCGGGCCTCTTGCGCCGGCCAGCAACGGCTACACCCTCGGGCCTCTTGCGCCGGCCAGCAACGGCTACACCCTCGGGCCTCTTGCGCCGGCCAGCAACGGCTACACCCTCGGGCCTCTTGCGCCGGCCAGCAACGGCTACACCCTCGGGCCTCTTGCGCCGGCCAGCAACGGCTACACCCTCGGGCCTCTTGCGCCGGCCAGCAACGGCTACACCCTCGGGCCTCTTGCGCCGGCCAGCAACGGCTACACCCTCGGGCCTCTTGCGCCGGCCAGCAACGGCTACACCCTCGGGCCTCTTGCGCCGGCCAGCAACGGCTACACCCTCGGGCCTCTTGCGCCGGCCAGCAACGGCTACACCCTCGGGCCTCTTGCGCCGGCCAGCAACGGCTACACCCTCGGGCCTCTTGCGCCGGCCAGCAACGGCTACACCCTCGGGCCTCTTGCGCCGGCCAGCAACGGCTACACCCTCGGGCCTCTTGCGCCGGCCAGCAACGGCTACACCCTCGGGCCTCTTGCGCCGGCCAGCAACGGCTACACCCTCGGGCCTCTTGCGCCGGCCAGCAACGGCTACACCCTCGGGCCTCTTGCGCCGGCCAGCAACGGCTACACCCTCGGGCCTCTTGCGCCGGCCAGCAACGGCTACACCCTCGGGCCTCTTGCGCCGGCCAGCAACGGCTACACCCTCGGGCCTCTTGCGCCGGCCAGCAACGGCTACACCCTCGGGCCTCTTGCGCCGGCCAGCAACGGCTACACCCTCGGGCCTCTTGCGCCGGCCAGCAACGGCTACACCCTCGGGCCTCTTGCGCCGGCCAGCAACGGCTACACCCTCGGGCCTCTTGCGCCGGCCAGCAACGGCTACACCCTCGGGCCTCTTGCGCCGGCCAGCAACGGCTACACCCTCGGGCCTCTTGCGCCGGCCAGCAACGGCTACACCCTCGGGCCTCTTGCGCCGGCCAGCAACGGCTACACCCTCGGGCCTCTTGCGCCGGCCAGCAACGGCTACACCCTCGGGCCTCTTGCGCCGGCCAGCAACGGCTACACCCTCGGGCCTCTTGCGCCGGCCAGCAACGGCTACACCCTCGGGCCTCTTGCGCCGGCCAGCAACGGCTACACCCTCGGGCCTCTTGCGCCGGCCAGCAACGGCTACACCCTCGGGCCTCTTGCGCCGGCCAGCAACGGCTACACCCTCGGGCCTCTTGCGCCGGCCAGCAACGGCTACACCCTCGGGCCTCTTGCGCCGGCCAGCAACGGCTACACCCTCGGGCCTCTTGCGCCGGCCAGCAACGGCTACACCCTCGGGCCTCTTGCGCCGGCCAGCAACGGCTACACCCTCGGGCCTCTTGCGCCGGCCAGCAACGGCTACACCCTCGGGCCTCTTGCGCCGGCCAGCAACGGCTACACCCTCGGGCCTCTTGCGCCGGCCAGCAACGGCTACACCCTCGGGCCTCTTGCGCCGGCCAGCAACGGCTACACCCTCGGGCCTCTTGCGCCGGCCAGCAACGGCTACACCCTCGGGCCTCTTGCGCCGGCCAGCAACGGCTACACCCTCGGGCCTCTTGCGCCGGCCAGCAACGGCTACACCCTCGGGCCTCTTGCGCCGGCCAGCAACGGCTACACCCTCGGGCCTCTTGCGCCGGCCAGCAACGGCTACACCCTCGGGCCTCTTGCGCCGGCCAGCAACGGCTACACCCTCGGGCCTCTTGCGCCGGCCAGCAACGGCTACACCCTCGGGCCTCTTGCGCCGGCCAGCAACGGCTACACCCTCGGGCCTCTTGCGCCGGCCAGCAACGGCTACACCCTCGGGCCTCTTGCGCCGGCCAGCAACGGCTACACCCTCGGGCCTCTTGCGCCGGCCAGCAACGGCTACACCCTCGGGCCTCTTGCGCCGGCCAGCAACGGCTACACCCTCGGGCCTCTTGCGCCGGCCAGCAACGGCTACACCCTCGGGCCTCTTGCGCCGGCCAGCAACGGCTACACCCTCGGGCCTCTTGCGCCGGCCAGCAACGGCTACACCCTCGGGCCTCTTGCGCCGGCCAGCAACGGCTACACCCTCGGGCCTCTTGCGCCGGCCAGCAACGGCTACACCCTCGGGCCTCTTGCGCCGGCCAGCAACGGCTACACCCTCGGGCCTCTTGCGCCGGCCAGCAACGGCTACACCCTCGGGCCTCTTGCGCCGGCCAGCAACGGCTACACCCTCGGGCCTCTTGCGCCGGCCAGCAACGGCTACACCCTCGGGCCTCTTGCGCCGGCCAGCAACGGCTACACCCTCGGGCCTCTTGCGCCGGCCAGCAACGGCTACACCCTCGGGCCTCTTGCGCCGGCCAGCAACGGCTACACCCTCGGGCCTCTTGCGCCGGCCAGCAACGGCTACACCCTCGGGCCTCTTGCGCCGGCCAGCAACGGCTACACCCTCGGGCCTCTTGCGCCGGCCAGCAACGGCTACACCCTCGGGCCTCTTGCGCCGGCCAGCAACGGCTACACCCTCGGGCCTCTTGCGCCGGCCAGCAACGGCTACACCCTCGGGCCTCTTGCGCCGGCCAGCAACGGCTACACCCTCGGGCCTCTTGCGCCGGCCAGCAACGGCTACACCCTCGGGCCTCTTGCGCCGGCCAGCAACGGCTACACCCTCGGGCCTCTTGCGCCGGCCAGCAACGGCTACACCCTCGGGCCTCTTGCGCCGGCCAGCAACGGCTACACCCTCGGGCCTCTTGCGCCGGCCAGCAACGGCTACACCCTCGGGCCTCTTGCGCCGGCCAGCAACGGCTACACCCTCGGGCCTCTTGCGCCGGCCAGCAACGGCTACACCCTCGGGCCTCTTGCGCCGGCCAGCAACGGCTACACCCTCGGGCCTCTTGCGCCGGCCAGCAACGGCTACACCCTCGGGCCTCTTGCGCCGGCCAGCAACGGCTACACCCTCGGGCCTCTTGCGCCGGCCAGCAACGGCTACACCCTCGGGCCTCTTGCGCCGGCCAGCAACGGCTACACCCTCGGGCCTCTTGCGCCGGCCAGCAACGGCTACACCCTCGGGCCTCTTGCGCCGGCCAGCAACGGCTACACCCTCGGGCCTCTTGCGCCGGCCAGCAACGGCTACACCCTCGGGCCTCTTGCGCCGGCCAGCAACGGCTACACCCTCGGGCCTCTTGCGCCGGCCAGCAACGGCTACACCCTCGGGCCTCTTGCGCCGGCCAGCAACGGCTACACCCTCGGGCCTCTTGCGCCGGCCAGCAACGGCTACACCCTCGGGCCTCTTGCGCCGGCCAGCAACGGCTACACCCTCGGGCCTCTTGCGCCGGCCAGCAACGGCTACACCCTCGGGCCTCTTGCGCCGGCCAGCAACGGCTACACCCTCGGGCCTCTTGCGCCGGCCAGCAACGGCTACACCCTCGGGCCTCTTGCGCCGGCCAGCAACGGCTACACCCTCGGGCCTCTTGCGCCGGCCAGCAACGGCTACACCCTCGGGCCTCTTGCGCCGGCCAGCAACGGCTACACCCTCGGGCCTCTTGCGCCGGCCAGCAACGGCTACACCCTCGGGCCTCTTGCGCCGGCCAGCAACGGCTACACCCTCGGGCCTCTTGCGCCGGCCAGCAACGGCTACACCCTCGGGCCTCTTGCGCCGGCCAGCAACGGCTACACCCTCGGGCCTCTTGCGCCGGCCAGCAACGGCTACACCCTCGGGCCTCTTGCGCCGGCCAGCAACGGCTACACCCTCGGGCCTCTTGCGCCGGCCAGCAACGGCTACACCCTCGGGCCTCTTGCGCCGGCCAGCAACGGCTACACCCTCGGGCCTCTTGCGCCGGCCAGCAACGGCTACACCCTCGGGCCTCTTGCGCCGGCCAGCAACGGCTACACCCTCGGGCCTCTTGCGCCGGCCAGCAACGGCTACACCCTCGGGCCTCTTGCGCCGGCCAGCAACGGCTACACCCTCGGGCCTCTTGCGCCGGCCAGCAACGGCTACACCCTCGGGCCTCTTGCGCCGGCCAGCAACGGCTACACCCTCGGGCCTCTTGCGCCGGCCAGCAACGGCTACACCCTCGGGCCTCTTGCGCCGGCCAGCAACGGCTACACCCTCGGGCCTCTTGCGCCGGCCAGCAACGGCTACACCCTCGGGCCTCTTGCGCCGGCCAGCAACGGCTACACCCTCGGGCCTCTTGCGCCGGCCAGCAACGGCTACACCCTCGGGCCTCTTGCGCCGGCCAGCAACGGCTACACCCTCGGGCCTCTTGCGCCGGCCAGCAACGGCTACACCCTCGGGCCTCTTGCGCCGGCCAGCAACGGCTACACCCTCGGGCCTCTTGCGCCGGCCAGCAACGGCTACACCCTCGGGCCTCTTGCGCCGGCCAGCAACGGCTACACCCTCGGGCCTCTTGCGCCGGCCAGCAACGGCTACACCCTCGGGCCTCTTGCGCCGGCCAGCAACGGCTACACCCTCGGGCCTCTTGCGCCGGCCAGCAACGGCTACACCCTCGGGCCTCTTGCGCCGGCCAGCAACGGCTACACCCTCGGGCCTCTTGCGCCGGCCAGCAACGGCTACACCCTCGGGCCTCTTGCGCCGGCCAGCAACGGCTACACCCTCGGGCCTCTTGCGCCGGCCAGCAACGGCTACACCCTCGGGCCTCTTGCGCCGGCCAGCAACGGCTACACCCTCGGGCCTCTTGCGCCGGCCAGCAACGGCTACACCCTCGGGCCTCTTGCGCCGGCCAGCAACGGCTACACCCTCGGGCCTCTTGCGCCGGCCAGCAACGGCTACACCCTCGGGCCTCTTGCGCCGGCCAGCAACGGCTACACCCTCGGGCCTCTTGCGCCGGCCAGCAACGGCTACACCCTCGGGCCTCTTGCGCCGGCCAGCAACGGCTACACCCTCGGGCCTCTTGCGCCGGCCAGCAACGGCTACACCCTCGGGCCTCTTGCGCCGGCCAGCAACGGCTACACCCTCGGGCCTCTTGCGCCGGCCAGCAACGGCTACACCCTCGGGCCTCTTGCGCCGGCCAGCAACGGCTACACCCTCGGGCCTCTTGCGCCGGCCAGCAACGGCTACACCCTCGGGCCTCTTGCGCCGGCCAGCAACGGCTACACCCTCGGGCCTCTTGCGCCGGCCAGCAACGGCTACACCCTCGGGCCTCTTGCGCCGGCCAGCAACGGCTACACCCTCGGGCCTCTTGCGCCGGCCAGCAACGGCTACACCCTCGGGCCTCTTGCGCCGGCCAGCAACGGCTACACCCTCGGGCCTCTTGCGCCGGCCAGCAACGGCTACACCCTCGGGCCTCTTGCGCCGGCCAGCAACGGCTACACCCTCGGGCCTCTTGCGCCGGCCAGCAACGGCTACACCCTCGGGCCTCTTGCGCCGGCCAGCAACGGCTACACCCTCGGGCCTCTTGCGCCGGCCAGCAACGGCTACACCCTCGGGCCTCTTGCGCCGGCCAGCAACGGCTACACCCTCGGGCCTCTTGCGCCGGCCAGCATCGGCTACACCCTCGGGCCTCTTGCGCCGGCCAGCAACGGCTACACCCTCGGGCCTCTTGCGCCGGCCAGCAACGGCTACACCCTCGGGCCTCTTGCGCCGGCCAGCAACGGCTACACCCT